>NW_006408600.1:1598823-1602403 GCF_000296735.1 Chrysochloris asiatica | reverse complement strand
ATACATATGAGACTATGGAAAATATCATGGCTTGGGGCAGGCACCCCTTAGTTTTCAAACTGACATCTTTGTTCTTGAACACTTTAAAGAGGTCTTGTGCACCAGATCTGCCTAATACAATATGTCATTTGATTTCTTGACTGCTGCTTCCATGACTGTTCGTGGCTCAGCTGAGCAAAATGAAGTCTTTGGCAACTTCAATCTTTTCTCCATTTATCATGATGCTATTTACTGGTCCAGTGCTGCAGATTTTTGTTTCCATACTGAAGGCTGTAGTCTTTGATCTTCAGCAGTATTTTAAGTCCCCTTTACTTTCAGCAAGCAAGGCTGTATCATGCATATCACATGGGCTGTTGATGAGTCTTCCTGCAATCCTGATGCCATGTTCTTCTTCATTTAATCCAGCTTATTGTATTATTTGCTCAGCATGTAGACTGAATAAGTATGTGACAGAATACAATCCTGGTGAAGAACTTTCCTGATTTTAAACCACTCAGTGTCCCTTTGTTCTATTTGAACAACTTCTCCTTGGTCTATGTACAGGTTCTCATGAGCACAGTTCAGTGTTACTTTTAGGAGGATGTAAAGCTTCAGACATGTTACCATGAGGGACCAGTCCGCAGAAGGACATCATGCTTGGTACAGTGGAGTGTCAGGGACAATGAGGGAGACTCCCAAAAAGACAGACTGACACCTGGCAGCAGCAAAGGCACAAAAGTAACAACAAATGTGAGGCTGGTGCAAGACTTGGCCATGTTTCAATCTGTTGTGCAGAGGGTCGCTATGAATCAGCACCAACTTGAAGGTAACTAACTACAACAACAACTATGCTCCTCAATATACTGAGACAAAATGACAATAAGTTCTGTGACTGTGCTGTTTAAACAAAGAATCCCAAAGAGAAGCACTGTACTTTAAAAAATGTTCCTTCTATGATAGTTTGTGAGTAATACATTATTATTACTGAAGAAAAGAGTCTTTTATCTTCTACTACCTAGTCTTAGGCACGGCTTTCATCAGAGACACTGAGATTGGAATTTGAAATTCTAGTTCAGCCTCTTGTGCAATGGTTTTATTCTAAAATTCCAGATGGATGCCAATGAAACCAACAGTGGGGTGTAGGGTGGTGTACAGCTGTTTAGTCCAGCTTAGTCACCACTTTTAAATGAGAAATGGATGTGTCATTAACCCAAATGCCAGGTGTTCTAAGGGAAGATTATGGACACCTGTTTGATACTCACATCTCAACATTCCCAACTCACAAATTAAATCCAAATTAAAGTAACAAACAAAAGATATCACATCTAAGAGCAGTTTGAAGCCACTCTTAATCTAATCACTAAAAATTGTGTGCTCTTTATCACTTCTATTACAATTGTCATTTAAAATGGTTAAAAGTCAAATTCAACCCTAGTCTATATGCTAGATTAAAAAAGAAAAGTGATGCTCTTTATTGGAAAGAAATGGATGAAAGATGCTGTCAAGGGTCATAATTCCTCAGTTAGCTATTCCTGTTGTTGTTATCATGGGTAGGGGTTGTCTAGTTAGTTGTGGCTCGTAGCGACCCTACGCACAACAGAATGAACCACTGCCTGGTACCTTCACAATCTTTCCTATGTTAGAGCCCATTGTTGTAGCCACTCTGTCAATCCATCTCACTGAGGGTCTTCTTTTTCACTGATCCATCCTCTACTTTACAAAGCATGATGTCCTTCTCCATGGAATGGTCTTCCTGATGACAAGTCCACAGAACATGAGATAACAGCTTGCCATCCTCAATTCTAAGGAACATTCTGGCTGTACTTCCTCCAAAACAGTTTCGTTCAATCTTTTGGCATCCTATGGTATATTTCATGTTTGCCAACACTGTAATAAAAATCTATCAAGTATTCTTTGGTCTTCTTTGTTCACTGTCTGGTGGTGGTGGTGGCTGTGTGCTGTAGAGATGGTTCTGACTCATAGTGACCCTGTATAGGGTTTCCAAGGCGGTAAATCTTTACAGCAGTATACGTTTCATCTTTTTCCTGGGAGGGGCTGGTAGAGTCAAACCGTTGACCTTGCAGTTAGCAGTCCAATGTATAGCCCACTACATGACCTGGCTCCTTTATTGATTGTCTACTCAATAAAATTTGGTACAGAATCCTTATACTGGAAATGCAAAAGCTCACACTGAGAGCCAATCAACCAATTTGATTTAGGATACTTAAACAAGTGTACAAGAAGACAGAAGCACAACGTGTACTCATCTGTAGACTCATGTCTGCTGTACACTGGAGACATCAATATAATGTTGTTACTCATTTATTTATTGAACTAACAGATAATGCTTAATAATACGAGGCTACCTTTTCCCGTACATCCCAGCTCTGGCCAATGAAAACAGAGGAAATGTGTGCTGTAAGCACCTGGAAAATATCTTCTCCTCAATCAATTAAGTGGAAAAAAAAAAAGCTGCTCAACCAAAAGGGCCTCCTCTCTCTTACAACTTTGATGCTTCCTCAGGTGATCAGGTGATGCTGTGAGCAGTCCTGTCTTAACAATTCGGAAAGAAACATAGTCAATACAGTGAGGATGTCGGAATAAGAAGACAGAGTGAGTCTGGGTCCTGCTGAGAAGCAGAACAAACAACTTACATTTTAGGAACTCCTTATTTTGTGAGCACAGAGATTCCTGGTAGCACACCAGCTAAGCATTTGGCTTCTACTCAAGGTCAGTAGTTCGAACCTACCATCTGGTCTGCGAGAGAAAGAAGCAGGAGTCTGTTTCCAAACAGATGAAAGCATTAGAAACCTTTTGGGGCCGTCCATCCACTCTGTCCTATCGTGTCACTATGCATCAGAATCAACTCAGTGGCAGGGAATTTTTGTGTGTGTGAACCCAGGAAACACCTATTATTCAAGCCATCTTAGTAGACTTCTTTATTTGCAGCCAAAGCATGCTAAGTTCGCTTATGTTAAATTAAAAAACGATTAAGTTCCTTGAAAGAGGTGTTCTTTGGAAGATGGGTCCAATGAACTAAAAAACAATATGGGTCTTGCAGGAGTCAATAAACTCAAAGTTGTCCTCGTGAAATATTTGATCTCTAGACCAGTGCTGTCCAACTGAAGTTTTTGCAATAATAGAAATGCTATTTATGCTTTCAAATACTTTAGCCAATAGACCTGGAGTTGACTCATGGATAATAGATTGTTGTTGTTGTTGTTAAGTATCATAGAGTTGATTCCAATTTATAGCAACCCTGCACAGGGATTCCGAGGCTGCAAGTCTTTATGGGAACAGAAAGCCTTATCTTCCTCCTGTGGAAGAGCTGGTAGTTTCGAACTGCCGACCTTGAGGTTAGCAGCCCAACTCGTAACCCCTATGTTCACCAGAGCTCCTATATTTGACTACTGATTGAAATATGGCTATATATTTGGCTATAAATATGGCTCCTATATTTGACTGCTGATTGAAATAAGGCTAGTGCAATTGAGAAACTAAGTTTTAAATGTAATTTAATCTAAATTTATTTACATGTAGCTAAAGGAGCCTTGGAGTCCTGGAGTGATGCTGAGGGTTAATGCCCTGGACTTCAAGGTTG
>NW_006408600.1:1592479-1593110 GCF_000296735.1 Chrysochloris asiatica | reverse complement strand
AATTCTATTGTTATTTCACTATTTGTATGTAAAAAAATAACTATGCAAAATAGCAACAAGTCAATGATAAATATGCTGAAAACACTTTAAAAGAATAAAAGGGGGACACTGATCTTGTGCTAGCATGACAAATATAAACAGATTGGCATAGTCTTGTCCATGCCTACTCTTTAATTGTTTTCTCTGATCTAGAGTAAGGCAGCCATGAAAGGAGTGGCATCCTTATTGTTGTTGTTAGTTGCCATCAAGTTGGTACCGACTCATAGTGACCTTATACACAGAAGAACAAAACACTGCCCGATCCTGGGCCAACCACACTACTGTAGCCACGCTTGAGTCCAGCAATGCTGCCACTTGGCCAATCCGTCTCATTGGGAGTCTTCCTCTTTTTCTCTGACCCTCCACCTCACCAAACATGATACCCTTCTACAGCGAACGGTCCCTCCTGACAATATGTCTGAAGTATGACAGATGAAGTTTGGCCATCTTGGACTCCAAGGAGCACTCTGGCTGCACTTCTTCCAAAATGGATCTCCTGGTTCTTTTGGCAGCCCATGGCACTTTCAGTATTCTCCTCCAATATCATAACATAAAATTATGCATCAATTCTTCTAAGGTCTTCCTTATTCAC
>NW_006408600.1:1587564-1589399 GCF_000296735.1 Chrysochloris asiatica | reverse complement strand
GAAATACTAAATAAAATTATATATCATTTTTCACTAATCAAATGGTTTAAAAATATAATTGAAATGGTGATGTTTAACATAGGAAAGATAATAGCAAAGATAATAATAGAAGGTTATTGTTAATAAGAATATAAGTTGGTAGAAAGTTTTTAGAGTTATTTCTTTTGCACAGTGCATTAATAGCCTTCAAATATTTTTATCTAAAATCTCCCAACTTTATTAGCTATTCTAATAAAATATTAAAAAACACAATAAAAATGTTTATAATAGCATTACTTACAATAGAAAAATATACAAACGTCAGCAACTTATGTGCATGATAGGGAAATGGTTAAATGAATGATGATAGAACCTTACATGAAATTCAGCTACATAATTTCATCATGATACAATTTTTAATAAAAAAGACAGTACACAAAACTGAATTAAAAACTCCAAAGTTAGGATACCAATTCTTGCTTTACTAGCTACCAGTGTGACGTTGTAAAAGTTACATAGTTCTACTGACTCAGTTTCCTTGGATAAACACACTAATACTTTCTACCTTGTAAAGTTACTGTGAGAATTAAAGAGACATGTCATATAAAATTGTACATAGCCCACAGCTGGATCTCTATTAAAGTTAACTGTGAGCAGTATGTGAACTGGCAGGAATAGGAGCAATGGAGTAATAGTGGAGTAGTAACAGATAACAAACAGTAAGGTGGAAAAAACATAACTGCAAAATAGCTTTGGAGGACAATACGCATAATAAGGACCTCTGGGAATGTAGTGGTTATGAATCAGGCTGCTAATCTCAAGGTCAGCAGTTTGAAAATACAAGAGGTTCTGCGGGAGAAAGATGAGGCTTTCTGCTCCCATAAAGATTCACAGCCTTGGAAATCCTACGCAGGGTCTCTATGAGTCAGAACCAACTCCACGGCACATAACCACCACCACCACCATGCATAATAAGTAAAGAAAACAAACAGAAAATATTGTTTTCTGGAATTCTCAGATATAGACATATGAGAAGATGATCTAAATAAATACTAATAGTGTCAGATTTATACCATACGCCAAAGGAAAACAAAGTCATATGCGGGATCTGAGAAGTGTCTACAAAAGACATGGAAACTGACAATTAAATTTTCTTATCATCCTCAGTATAGACTGTAAAACCATGTTAAAGAGTCAAAGTTCCCCCAGAAGTCAGAGTGAATTAGGAGTAGTGACAGATGTAATTAGAAAAATCAATCAACAAGAAGTTGTTTTTAAGTGATGCCAGAGATGGAGGCAGAGACGATGACATAGAGAGATGGAGCGGCTGGGAACTCTAGACCCAGAGAGGGAGAGGGGCTGTGTGCTGACGACTGAGGGACAGGCTTGAAGGGTATACTCTTTGGTTGGTTGATGATGCATGGAGGGGACTGTAACCACGGCAATGAAATAATATACGATAGGAAGAATGTCAACCAATTTTCTCCCATGTAAACTATCACAAATTTACAATAAAACATTATAAAAGAGAGAGAGAGAGAGAAATTGCTGTTAAAGGCTGTCAAGTTGGCTCCAACTCACAGCGAACCTTTACAAAACAGAATGAAATATTGTCTGGTCCTGTGTCATCCTCAAAATTTTTATTCTGTTTGAGTCCGTTGATGCTGCCACTATGCCAATCCATCTTGTTGGGGGGTTTTCCTCTTTTTCAGCTGACACTCCACTTTACCAAGCATGATGTCCTTCTCTAGGGTCTGGTCCGTCTTGATAACTTGTCCAAAATATGAGCGATGAAGTCTGGTCATCCACACTTCTAAGTAGCATTCTGGTGTACTTCTTCCAACACAGATTTGTTT
>NW_006408600.1:1584249-1585432 GCF_000296735.1 Chrysochloris asiatica | reverse complement strand
ATGGTAGTTAACAACAACAATTAACATCTTTCTGATATTTTCTGCTTTCTGCCAACATCCATATGATGTTAGCAACACAAAAGGCTCTTGAGCACAAAGAAACTAAAGTAAATGGAAGAAATGAGGAAGTAAAAGATCTGAATGAAATTTCAAAAGACAAAGCCAAGTATTATAATGAAGTACAAAGACTTGGAGTAGGAAAACTGAAAGGGAAGAATATGCTCAACATTTCTCAAGCTGAAAGAACTGAAGAAAAAATTCAAACCTTGGGTTGTAATATCGAAGAATCCTACAGTCAAAATATTAATTGATGCAGAAATTATAAAAAGAAGATGGACGGTTTACACAGAATCACTGTACCTTAAAGAAATCGTCTATGTTCAACCATTTCAAGAGGTAGCATATGATCAAGAACCAATGATACTAGAACAGAGTGTGGGACCCTATCCAGAGAAGCATCAATGCCAGAGACGGAGGCAGAGACGATGATATGGAGAGACGGAGCATCTGGGGACTCTAGACTCAAGGAGGCAGAGGGGCTGTTGCTGGCAGTCAGGGGGCTGGTGTGCAGGGTATACCCTTTGGTTGATTGAATAGTTATATATTCCCAAGGGCTTCCATGTACATAAAAAAAAAAATCTAAAAAACTAACACACACACACACAAAACAGAGGGATTAGAAGCAAATGCTGTTGAATGATGATGTATGGAGGGGATTGAAATCATTTCAGTGAAATGAAATTCAATAGGATGAATGTAAAGCTGATGCTCTCCCATGTAAACTATCACTAAATTCACAATAAAAACTTAAAAAAAAAAAAATCAGTGTGGGTATAGGATGCTACAGTGTAGTGGATTACTTCCTATGACTCTTCATGTAACTCTCACCAAACAACTTTTCCTGGTGGGTTAGGGATGCGAGAAGATGTTGATAGGATGATGCCAAACAGCACTGATGGCATTGGTAAAACAAAAGGCTCTGGGAATTGATGGAATACAAACTGAAATCTTTCAACAAAATGGTACAGCACTGGAGGTGCTCACTCATCTATGCCCAGAATTTGGAATACAGTTCCCTGGCCAACCAAATGGAAGAGATCCAAACTTTGGTCCATTCCAAAAAGAAATGACCCAATGGAATGCAGAAATCACCAAACAATACCAGTAATATCACATGCAAGCA
>NW_006408600.1:1583566-1584149 GCF_000296735.1 Chrysochloris asiatica | reverse complement strand
GCAAAATAGCAACAAGTCAATGATAAATATGCTGAAAACACTTTAAAAGAAAAAAAGGGGGGCACTGATCTTGTGCTAGCATGACAAATATAAGCAGATTGGCATAGTCTTGTCCATGCCTACTCTTTAATTGTTTTCTCTGATCTAGAGTAAGGCAGCCATGAAAGAAGTGGCATCCTTATTGTTGTTAGTTGCCATCAAGTTGGTACCGACTCATAGTGACCTTATACACAGAAGAACAAAACACTGCCTGATCCTGGGCCAACCACACTACTGTCGCCACGCTTGAGTCCAGCAATGCTGCCACTTGGCCAATCCATCTCATTGGGAGTCTTCCTCTTTTTCTCTGACCCTCCACCTTACCAAACATGATACCCTTCTACAGCGAACGGTCCCTCCTGACAATATGTACGAAGTATGAGAGATGAAGTTTGGCCATCTTGGACTCCAAGGAGCACTCTGGCTGTACTTCTTCCAAAATGGATCTATTGGTTCTTTTGGCAGCCCATGGCACTTTCAGTATTCTCCTCCAATATCATAACATAAAATTATGCATCAATTCTTCTAAGGTCTTCCTTATTCA
>NW_006408600.1:1542647-1548789 GCF_000296735.1 Chrysochloris asiatica | reverse complement strand
AAAGAAAACTACAGATGAAATCAAGGAAAGCACAGACAAAACTATTTTTTAAATCAGGAAACAAATTGACAAAATAATTGAAAAAATGGGAACCGTACAAAATCAACAGTGAAAAAAACAGAAGATAAACACTAAGAATTCAGGAATAGATATTATACTGATAGGGCAAAAAACCAGAACCGAATCAATGGAAAGCCGTATTACTGAACTTGAAGAAAAATCTCTCAACAATCATCTGCTAGAGGAACAATCAGAAAAAAAGAAATGTGAAGAAAGCCTAAGATTTATGTGGGACACTATCAGGAGGAATTAATTTATGTTTGATAGGAACTCCATAATAGGAAGACACCAAAAAAAGAAAAAAATTAAAACTCCAAACCATATGGACAATATTGTCCAACATTGTTTGAAAAACACTTCCCTAAAATCATGAAAGACAAGAAGATAACCATTCAAGAAGTTGAATGAACTCCAAACAGGATAGACACCCCCCACACACAAAAGAAACCACCAAGACATAGTATCATCAAACCTTTCAAAACCAAAGATTATACAAGAATCCTGAGAACAACTTAGGAAAAAGTACAAAGAAGAATGAATCAGACTAAGTTCTGATTGCTCAGAAGAACCATGCAGGCAATAAGATAATGGAATGATTTATATAAAACTGAAAGAAAAAAAACCCTGCCAACCAAGAATCATATACCCAGCAAAACCGTCTATCAAATATGACAGCAAAATCTGGTTATTTTCAGTCAAATAGAGTTAAAAGAATTTGTAAAAACCAGACCAACGTTACAAAAAAGACTAAAGGGGGTTCTTTGGCCAGAGAATCCACAACAGTACACAACAGCCTAAGAGTAACACATATGCTAATATCACCCAGAATTAATCCAGATACAGAAGTATGCAAAGTAAAACAGACCTATAAGAGAACCAAAGATAAAGTTGCAACAACAACAATAAAATACATAGTAAAGAGGGAAAATTTCAGTTACAGAACTCGTAAATGAAGAGGAAATCAAATAAATTCCTATAAATAAACATAACTGTAACTCTAAAGGCAGAGTCCTGATGTGGCTCTGTAGGATAAGCACTGGATTGCTAACCACAAGGTCAGCAGTTCAAAAAAGACCACTCACTCCCTGGAAACCCTGTAAAGGGTCACTGAATCAGAACTGACTTGAAAGCACTTAACAATAACCCTAAAAAATGATATCAAGCCTTACTCCTAGCCCTAGTACAACCCTCACCTCTTAAAATAATCCCAGTTCTAACAATAACCTAACAGTACACTAAGTCCTGGGAGTAGCCTAACCATAACCTAACAGTACACTATGTCCGAGGAGTAGCCTAACCATAACCTAACAGTACACTAAGTCCTCGTAGTAGCTATAGTCCCAAACCTACCCCTCACTCCTTACCTTACTACTAGTCTCTTCCCCCCAAACTCAATTAAAATATTGTTAATGACATTGATTTACTCATTTATTATAATGTGTATGGGTCTGTAATTACTATTAGTTATTTCATTCTCTTCACAATATATGTAGGAAAGGGTCTTTTCATATTAATATTTGGTGCTCAGAGGGCTCAGTGAAATTTAAATATTCTTTTTTTTTTTTTCAATTTAAGAATGTTTTTCTATGATTTCTTTGTTTATTTTATTCTCTCCAGGTTCTCTTTTCTTTCCTTTGAGAGTTCTTGTTAGAAGGAGGTTAAACTTCTGTAGTGATTCCCTATTGTCTCTTAAATTTTCTCTCATATTTCCGAAGTATATCTTTAGCGTTGTGTTAGGGAAACAACAAAACCTTCGAACATCTTTCTGCATATCTTCTTACGATTACTCTATTACATCTGTGTCCTTGAATGTTTTCTCTTCTAATTTTTGATTGGTTAATCTTTCTTTCATGGTGCTGTTTTCCCTTAAATTGTTATATGCTCATCTCTTGTCTAAGAATTTCTGTTTGCCAGCTCTTTTGTTTACCATTGCCTGTTTCTAGTGATTAATGGGGACAGACAAGTAGCTTGTCTCCTGTTTTGTGTGGGCTTTTGAGCCCACCTGGCAGCCAGAACATTCCTGGGTCATTGCCCTGATTTTCTGGCCCTAATACCCACATTCAGAGATATAGTTTGGAGATAAACACAGCTGCTAACTACCACTTAGCACAGGCAGAGAATTGGGTGGGGGGGCGGTGGATATTTCCAAATGTAGACCTTCCATTAAAAACTTCGATTAATAATCTTGATGAATCATAATGAAAACACGATTCTCTTTCTGTTTCATGTTTCCATTGTTGATTCCTCAAGCTTACTCTTGCTTTCCCATATTACAGACTTAATCTCTTATTGTTTGTTTTCAGATTTTTTTTGTCATTTTATGGGATTTCAGCCAGGGAAGAGATAATAAACACAAATGAAATATCAATTTTAAATTTTCAATCACACAAGTTGATTTATGTAAGAAAATCACATACTTGAATTTAAAATAATAAATCCCATATGATAAATTCTTCACATTATTTATTGCCATTCATACTGATGCCATGAATATCAGTAAAGTTTAAGATTTAAATGATAAGGAATCTTCACAAGAATCTTTCAACAATACTTGGGATCTTAAGAATTTTTTTTTTAATTTTCAAAACAAATCTAAGCACTTCTACTTAGTTAGTTCCACTCCAGGATATTCAGAGCAATCCTAGGCTGGTAAGTGAGGAATAGCTTACAACATATCACCTCTTCAACAGCTGCCAAGCTGCCATTGAAAGTATAAGAATATCGTAAAGCTGTTTAATTTTTCTGGTATGACACTGGGTTAATGTGCAGGACTGCAAAGTTGGTATATACCACAAGGTTGGAGGTTCAACCTCATCAGTCGCTCCTTGGAAATCTTGTACAGGGTTGCTATGAGTTGGAATCGACTCAACAGCACTTAACAACATCAACAACATAACTCTATGGAGTCCTGGTGTGATGCTGCAGGTTAAGGTCGCTTTGAACCACAAGGTCAGCAGTTCAAGCTCACCAGACACTCTGTGGAAACCCTACACTGTGTCGCTGTAGAGTCAGAACAGACTCGCCTGCACTTAGCAACAATAATGCTATGGAATGCTGGCATGGCACTATGGCATAAAGCACTGAGTTGCAAGGTCAGTGGTTCAAATTCATCAGCGGCTCCTTGGAAACCCTAAACAGGGCCACTACGAGTCAGAACCAACTCGACAGGAATAAACAACAAAAAATATAATCCTATTGCCAATATCACTCTTCCACCAAAATATGTAAAGAAATAGGCTCAGAAGGGGGTAAAGGAAGGAAGGCAAGGATGTGACTGCATCATCAGTACCTAACATAGCGTGGTTATTCATCACAGCTATGGAAATGAATCAGCCAACAACTAGCCAAAATTTTATTTCTGAATGTTTCAGCAATATTCTATAGTCTTGAGGTATAATTTGGTAAATCTCTCAACAGTTATATATATATATATATACTTTCCTTACAGTATATATTTTTATCACAGTACAAAGAACCTTTAAGATTATGTTTTCCAATGTTTCATAACTCTATAATCCTGTCCCATCTGTAAAAAAAAAACTCACTGTCACTTTCATGTCTTCTGTCACATTTGTTGTCTTTCCTATACTGTTATGTTGTGAGGTCTCCTCTGTCCTTTCTGTTGTTGTTATTAGTTGCCACCAAGTCAGCACCAACTTATAGTGACTCTATGCATAACAGAACGAAACACTGCTCGGTCCTGTGTCAACTTCACAATTATTGCTACACTTGAACCAATTGCTGCTGCCACTGTGTTAATTGATCTCGTTGGGGTCTTCCTCTTTTCCTTCTAGCCTCAACTTTACCCAATATGATATTCTTCTCCAGGGAATGGTCCCTCCTGATAATATATTCAAAGTATGAGAGATGAAGTCTGGTCATCCCGACTTCCGTGGAGCATTCTGGCTGAACATCTAATATACAACGGTTTGATTATTTGGTAGTCCATGGTACTTTTTAATATTTTCCTCCAACACTATAATGCAAATGCATCAATTCTCATAGGGTCTTCCTTATTCACTGTCCAACTTTCATATGCAAATGAGGTTACTGGAAATGCCATGACTCGAGAAAGGTGCACATTAGACCTCACACTGACATCTTTGTTCTTGAATACTTTAAAGGGGTCTTGTGTAGCAGATTTGATGAATGCAATATGATGTATGATTTCTTGACTGCTGCTTCCATGAGTGTTGATGGTTGGTCTGAGCAAACTATAGTCTTTGACAACTTGAATCTTTTTTCCATTTGTCTTGATGTTGTTTATTGGTCCAGTGGTGAGGATTTTTGTTTTCTTTACAATGAAGGGCACTCCATACCAAAGACTGTTAATGCCAAGTTCTTCTTCACATAATCCAGTGTCTCCGATTATCTGCTCAGCATACAGACTGAATAAGTATGGTGAAAGAATACAACAGCACAATGGCACATAACACAATACAATACGATGACACACACCTTTCCTAATTTTAAATCATTTTGGTGTTCCCTTGTGCCATTCAAACAACTGTCTCTTGGTCTATGTATAGATTCCTCATGGGCACAATTAAGTGTTCAGGAATACTCATACTTTGCAACGTGGTCCACAGCTTCTCATGATTCATACAATTGAAGGCCTTTGCGTAGTCAATAAAGCACAGGTAAACATCTGTCTGGTATTCTCTGCTTTCAGCCAAGATCCCTCAGACATCAGCAATGCAATCCCTCATTCCATGTCCTCTTTTGAGTCTGGCTTGAACCTCTGAGAAGTTCTCTGTCAATTTATGGTAGCAGCCATTTTTGTATTATCTTTGGCAAAATTTTACTTGTATGGGGTATCAATGATACTGTCCAAGGATTTCCACATTCCATTAGGTCACCTCTCTTGGTAATGGGCAAAAATAGGGATCTCTTAGAGTCTACTGGGCAGGTAGATGTCTTCCAAATTTCTTGGCATAGATGAGTAAGTGTCTTCAGTGCTGAATCAGTTGTTGAAAGAGTTCTAGTTGTATTCCATCAATTTCCAGAGCCTTGTTCTTTTCCAATGCCTTCAATGCACTTGGACTTCTTCCTCCAGGATCACTGGCTCTTGATCATATGCTATCTCTTGAAAAGGCTGAACACCATTCATTTCTTTTCAGTAAAGTGACTCTATGTATTCTTTCCATCTGCTTTTGATGCTTTTGGCATCATTTAACATTTTGCCCATAGGATCCATCATATTGAAAGTAAAGGCTTGATTTTTTTTCTTGAGTGCCCCCAGCTTGAGAAATGCTGTGCGCATTTATTCCCTTTTGGTATTCTAACTCCAGGTCTTTGCACATTTCATTATAATATTTGACTTTGTCTTCTCAAGCTGCCCTTTGATATTTTCTGTTCTCTTGTACCTCCTCATATGCTTTAGCAGCTCTATGCTGGAGAGCAAGTTTCAGAGTCTCTTCTGACATCCATTTTGGTCTTTTCCTTCTTTCTTGTCTTCTCAGTGATCTTTTGCTTTCTTGCTGTATGATATCCATGATGTCATTCCATATCAAGACCATGTCTTTTGTTCTTTGGTCTTTAGCATCTAGTGCATCAAATCTGTTCATGAGCTGGGCAGAATATGTACAAGGTGCTATTTTGGCTTTTTTGTACTTGTTTTAGTTTTCTCCAGCTTCAGCTTGACCTTGCATATGAGCAATTTATGGTCTGCTCCACAGTTTGCCCCTGGTCTTCTTTTGGATGATGATATGGAGCTTTCCCCCAGTCTCTTTCCACAGATGTAATCAATTTGATTTCTGTGTTCTCTATTTGGTGAGATCAATGAGTATTGTTATATTTTATATTTTATAAAAAAGGTATTTACAATTAAGAAGTCATTAGTTTTGTAAAATTCTATCATGTGGCCTCCAGTATCATTTCTATCAGCAAGGCCTTATTTTCCAACAACTGATCCTTCCTCTTTGTCCCAATCTTGGTATTCCAACCAGCAATATTAATACACTTTGACTGCAAGTGTGATCAATTTCAGACTGAAGTTGTTGTTGTTGTTGTTGTTGTTGTCAGGTGCCATTGAGTCGGAACCGACTCATAGCGACCCCATGCACAGCAGAACGAAACAATG
>NW_006408600.1:1540723-1542012 GCF_000296735.1 Chrysochloris asiatica | reverse complement strand
ATGTTGGTAGAATCCTGTTATTTCATTTCAGTGTCACTGGTTTAATGGATGGTGCATAAATTTGAATAATAGTGGTAGTAACTGATCTTCCTTATGGGTGTATGGATATTATCCTATTACAGACAGTGTTGTATAGTCCTGACTGTATCGAGCTCAATTTTGTTACATTCTTAAACCATCAGACTAAAATGTTTCTCAAAGTAAATTGCACAATAATGGGAAATATGTTAAGTTAGCATTATTTAGTTGCTATTTTATGTATTCACACATGTCTGTAAGTTTGTTCTATAGTGATGAGTTGCATCTTATTATATAGTTCCTGAAACTATGCTACTAGTATTTCAAATGCTACCACAAACAACCATGGTGGACAAGTTTCATAGGAGCTTCCAGACAAAGGCAGATTAGAAAGAAATGCCTGATCTACTTTCATAAATTCCCGGCATAGTAAACCATGTGGTTGTTAGATTAAAACCAATCCATTTCAGCTCACTAATGCCTAAGATATTGATGTTTAAGCATTCCATTTCATTTTTGACAACTTCCAATCTTCTCAGATTCATACTTCATACATTCCATGTTCTGATTTTTCAATGGATGTTTACAGCTGTTTCTCTTCATTTTTAGTTTGTGCCATCAGCAAATGAAGGTCATGTAGGATTTTCTCCCACGGGCTTTACTCCATTCATGTCATCATCACAGTCAAACCTACTTTGAGGAGGCAGCTCTTCCCCAATTGCATTTTGAGTGTTTTCCAACTTGAGGGGCTCATTTTCCAGCACTATATCTGACAGTGTTTCTCTGCTATTCATATTGATTCAGTGACTAAATATCCGGAAGTAGTTCGTCACTCCTTCTTCCTAATCTGTCTTTGTCTGGAAGCTCCTCTGAAACCTGTTCACCATGGGTGACCCTGCTGGTATTTAAAATACCGGTGGCATAACTTTCCGAATCACAGCAACTCATAAGCACTACAGTAAAACAAACTGACAGACGAGTGGTGGCCATTTGGTTTGGTTTCAAAAAGAACATATCCAGATCAATCATGAGGTACAACGCTGTCTGTCATAGCATAATACCCATTCACCTATAGGGAAGCCCAGTTCATACCACTATTATTCAAATTTACGCACCAACCAGTAAAACCAGTGAGGATGAAATAGAAGAATTCTACCAACTACTTCAATCTGAAATTGATAAGACATGCAATCAAGATGTATTGATCATTACTGGTGATTGGAATGCAAAGGTTGGGAGCAAAGAGGAAGGATCAGTAGTTGGAAAATATG
>NW_006408600.1:1523797-1538793 GCF_000296735.1 Chrysochloris asiatica | reverse complement strand
GGACTAATGTGCGTCTGACACAAGCCATAGTATTTTCAATAACCTCATATGGATGTGAAAACTGGACAGTGAATAAGGAAGACCATAGAAGAATTGAAGCCTTTGAGTTATGGTGTTGGAGAAGAATATTGAAAGTGCCATGGGCTGCCAAAAGAACCAATTGATACGTTTTGGAAGAAGTGCAGCCAGAGTGCTCCTTGGAGGCCAGGATGGCCAAACTTAGTCTCTCATATTTTGGACACATTGTCATGAGGGAGCAGTCACTGGAGAAGGATATCATGTTTGGTAAGGTGGAGGGTCAGAGAAAAAGAGGAAGACCCCTAACGAGATGGATTTGCAAAGTGGCAGTATTGATGGACTCAAGCATGGCAAAAGTAGTGAGGTTGGCCCAGGATTGGGCAGTGTTATGTTTTGCTTTGCATAAGGTCGCTATGGGTCGGTATCGGCTCGATGGCACCTAACAACAACAACTTTCAAAAATTAGCTACCAAAAACCTGATGGAACACAATAGAGTAATATTTGATATAGTGCTGGAAGATGGGTTCTCTATGTTGGAAAGCACTATCCAATCTCCATAATAATGGATTCACACAAACCAATGATCAGGAAGATGGTATAGAACCAAAAATATTTCATTCTGCTACACATAAGGTCACCACGAGTCAGAGTCCACTCAACAGCAACTAACCTCTTTATGTATGGCTGTACTTGCTCACACTGAATACAAAAAGCAAATGTGGAGGCTTGTCTAAGTGTCCATATACTGCACACCCTCACAACAAATAGAAATAATTGAGGACATCAGGGTTAAAGGACTATAGGGAAAATAATGCCACATAATCCTGTAAATTGTCAGAGGCAGGTTCAATGAATCCTAGGGGTCAAAACTAAGAAGATACTCCTAGTTTCAAGATAAAATTAAATTTGTTGTGCCATAATAAAAGTGATGAAATATCAGAATTCTCAGCTTCTAGAAAAGAAAGCAGTCTCAAAAAAGGTACTTAGTGTCTTATCCAACGTCCCATGACTTGCTTTGTTAGAGGAAAATGCTGGTCTCCTGACTTCCAGTGCTATTGTTGCAATACCATACTGAAATCAAATACATAGTAAAAACTATCATGGCAACTCTTAAGTGAAAGAGAATTACCTATTCCCTTGTGAGGAATAGAAAATTAAGCTAAGAACCCAACACAAATGTTGTGTGAGGACGTTTGATAGAGTTGGAAGATATGAAATGATCTTATTTCCCCTAAAGAGCAGTGATATAGTAGTAACCTTCAGAAGCACATGAGATCCCTTATTGCTAGAACCCCAAGAGGTCAGAAAACCAGTTTTAAAAAAATTCTGTATGCCTATATAGTCCTAGAAGAAGTAGACTGTTAAGTGCTATAGTGGACTATGACTGGGAAGATAGATTGTGTAAAAGTTTACTAGGCACTTTTCCAAAAGAAAACAAAAATTAAAGTCAGGTCGACATCAGCCAGTAACAGACTTCTGGGCCCCTAGATTCATTTATTTGGCTCTGCTGACTACTTGGCTCAAGTTTTCCCTTAGCAAGTGTAAAAAACGCTTGAACACCACCACCCTGGGATCTTATTCAAGCAATTCAGATAGCTGTGGCCTTTTAACTCACATCCAAGTGACTTGGCTTTATTCCAATATCATTTCCCCTAGTATAGCCTAAGCCTAAGTGAGAAAGTACACAGCTCAGGGGACCAGGAGATAACTGGCTGTTCCCATTGCAGAAAGGTCAGTTTCTTTTCCTAGATAAGGAAACAATACTGCATCAAGAATTTGGGGCTATTTCATATTACATATCATACTGGATCTATGAGTATAAAAAAAGACCTAATGGAAAAACTACCTTCTATTCTTAAAGTATATCTCTTGAGTAGCTTTAAGAAAATTTCCAGCCTAATCCCTTGTTAGGATTGGGCAGTGTTTCGTTCTGCTGTGCTTAAAGTTGCTATGAGTCGGTACCGACTCAATGGCACGTAACAGCAACAACAACATATGAAGGGGCTTTAATAAATTCATATAAAAACAGAATTAAAATATAATGGACTTTTCGTATGGACTTTTTGTAGCCCCCATGTAGAGGGGATTTATTAAAACCTCAATTTTACAGATCAGGAAACACATTCAAATATAGAGAGTAACAAGAGTGTCTTAAAATTATACTTGACTTACTGAATCACATTTTTTTCTTATAAAAGAAATACAGAATATGCACATTTACTTGTGTGCACTGTTGTTATTAGACGCCATCGATCCAGTTTTGACATATAGTGCCCCTGTGCACAACAGAATGAAACAATGCCTAGTCTTGTATCATCCTGAGCCCATTGCTACATCCCCTGTGCCAATCAATCTCATTGGATGTCTTCCTCTTTCTTGATGACCCTCCACTTTACCACACAGGATGTCCTTCTCTGAAGACCAGTCCCTCCTGATAATATGTATGAGAGATGAAGTATCACCACCCATTTTCTAAGGATCATTCTGGCGGTACTTTATCTAACACAGATTTATTTGTTCTTCATGCAGCCCATGGCACTTTTAATAATATTCTCCAACACAAAAACTTAAATGCATCAATTCTTCCATGGTCTTCCTTATTCCTTGTCCAACTTTTACATGCATATGAGGCTACAGAAAATACCATGGCTTGGGTCAGGCACACCTTAGTCCTCAAACTGACATCTTTACACTTTAAAGAGGTCTTCTGCAGCAGATTTACCTAATGCCATATGTCATTTGATTTCTGAACTGCTATTTCCATGAGTGTCTATAGTGGAGCCAAGCAAAATGATGGCTTTGACAAATTCAATCTTTTCTCCATTTATTGTTATATTATTTACTGGTACAATGATGAGGATTTTGTTTTCTTTACATTGAGGCGCAGCCCATACTAAAGTCTGTGGACTTTGATCTTCATCAGTAAGTATTTTAAGTACTCTGCTTTAAGCAAGCAAGTTTGTATCATCTGCATAGTGCAAATTGTTAATGCGTTTTCCTCCAATCCTGATGCCACATTCTTCTTCATATAATCCAGCATCTCAGATTATTTGATCAGCACACGGATTGAATAAGTATGGTGAAATAATACATCCCTGGAACACACCTTCCCTGATTTTAAAACATTCAGTGTCCCCTTGTTCTATTTGAAGGACTGTCTCTTGGTCTATGACAGGATCTTCAAGAACACAATTCAGTGTTCTGGAATACCTGTTCTTAGCATTGTTATCCATAGATTGTCATGATCACCACAGTTGAAAGGCTTTGCATAGTCAATAAAGCACAGTAAACATCTTACTGGTATTCCCTTCTTTCAGCCAAGATCCATCTGACATCATGGTCTGCATCTGGCTTGAACCTCTTGTAGTTCAATGTTTTGTTGCTGCCGTTTTATCTTTAGCAAAATTTTACTTGCATGTGATAGTGATGATATTGCACGATAATTTCTGCATTCCATTGGGTCACCTCTCTTTGGAATGGCAAAAATATGGATCTCTTCTAATGAGTTGCCTAAGTAGCTGTCTTCCAAATTTCTTGACATAGATGAGTGAGTACCTCCAGTGCTGCATCAATTTGTTGAAAGATTTCAATTTGTATTCCATCAATCCACAAAGTCTTGTTCTTTGCCAGTGCCATCAGTGCACCTTGGAATTCTGCCATCTGTGCCATTGGCTTTTGATCAGACATTGAATTTTGAAATGGTTAAGCATCAACCATTTCTTCTGGGTGCAGTCATTCTGTATATTTCTTGTGTGTAGTTGACTGCAATTTAGTTTTCAGAGTGGTTATATGATATTCTGTGGACAACACCTTCTTTTGTACCCACTCTGTGCAGACATTTCCCTTTGCCAGGGTCACGGTTTCTTGCCACCTCTTCTACAGATGCTACGTCTGTAGAAGCCTATAGCAGTTTTAGAATGGCAAATTGCTCTCTCCTATACCAACAAGAAATTTCTGCAGTTTCATCTAGCCCTCAAAGCAATGTGCTCAAACTAACCTCAAGTTTGTCTGCTGATATCATTTCTGTTTTTATAATACACAGCAAACTCTTGGCATACTTTGCCTTTATTCCTCTCCTCTATTTCTAGTGGCACATGACGCTCAGAGACAGTCACTACATTAAATTCATTGGTATTTAGGTAGATACATACACACATGAGCAAAAAGCTAGCAGGAAACTTGCATTATCTTTATAATTCCTTTTCCCACAAACTTTTGGAGCCTTCTTATATGTGTATATACACAGTCTTATATGTGTGTACCAATACTCATTTTCAAACTGGGAGGTGGTGGCATAATTATTGCATAACATGTATAGGGCTATGAGACCACATCAGATAACAATTAAATGCTGCTCTTCCCTCCAAATTAAGCTTTAATAAAAGAAGACTGGAAAGGAAAAAAGCTTATTTTAGTAAAAGAAATTAAATGGTCGAAACAGAAAGTTAAAGAAGCAGGCAGCAGTGCCCCCTGGGTAGCTTGTAAAGAAATTTCTGGAATAGGGTTTCTGGAGACAGTAAGAAATGCAAATAACCTGGACAGATTAACAGCAGCCGAAGATAACTAGCAGGATGCGAATAAACAGCACCTTTGACTAGGAGGAGGCAGATTCCTTCAGGCAAACAAAGAAACAGGACAACATCTGTTTCATATCACAGCTTGGCTGCTGAAAGAAGCAACCTTTAACAAAAATGACTTAGCTGACAATCCTCAAAAATCATTCAACCACTATTGCATGGGCTGAAGTAACTGGGCAACTGAACACAACTTGCACTTTCCACACTGCCCTCACTTCCTTCTGAAGAAGAAAAGTCACTCTTTCTTTAGAGGAAGGAAAAATCAAAATAAAGTGCAAATACAATCTTCATGAACTTTTCCTTTTGATTGACAACTAGCGGCATATGAAAGCATAAAAGTTAGCTAACTGCTTTTCAGTCTTTCTTTGCCTTTCCCAATGTCTACTGTGAAGAGAAAAATTCCACAGAATACACTGGGTGGAGATGGTAGCTGGGGTGTGGGAGGCAGGGAAATAATTCAGACTTAACTCATTAGAATATTAGCGGACAGGACGGGTGGGGGTGGCTAACAAAACTCATCACAGATACAGAATTCAGAGGAAAGGAAAAGGAATGTTATGATATCTGGATCCTTAACAATAAATGATAAGGAACTAAACATGTCAAGAAATGAAATTTTGTCTCTGGAGACCATTAATTCACAAGTAAAATTTCAAAATCAAGAGAAAAGCATCTATGACTGCATTAAAAACTGTTTGAAGATTTAAGACCTGGAAAATTCTACAATGAAAAATGGTAAGAACTGCCGTGTCTCAGCACAGCAGACCACTGCCTTCACCTCAGCTAAGGGTCAGATGCTTCTCTTAGCTCGGTGAGAGGGTTAGAACAACTAAGCCAAATACAGAATGAAAGCAATTAAGAGGCACATGATAGAAGAGGTTTTTTTCAGGTGAAATCTGAAAACAGATGGAAAGGTGATAAAGTGAAGAGAGGCAAAAAGCATTGATTGCTACCTCATGTGGAGTGACACAAATATGCTAAGCAGTTAAATAAGAAAACTCCAATGAGGTCTCTTCCTACTAGCTTTTCAATTGAAATGTACATAACACAATGAGGAGAAAACAATCACCTGTCCACGGGGGAGGGGGAGAGGCGTATGAACACAGAGTACCAAACACAATCAGTATGTGATGAGTTATTGTGGGATCCCAGGTAACACAGTGGCAGTTTCAATCCACAGGAGAAAGAGGAGGATTTCTGCTCCTAGAAAGATTTATGGCCTTAGAAATCCTACTTGGGGTCGCTATGAGTTGGAATCGACTCAATGGCTGTGGGTAAATTCCCTAATAAACCCGATAATCCTGAGCATGATCTGTGAGTTCTGTGTGGCCACGGCAATGAATTATGGGACCCAGCAGAGAAGTAGAGAGTGCGTTTGGAGGGATGATTGGTGTTAGAATTAGTAAAGGAGGTTGGAGGCAGACACATGTCTGACCTCTACCTCATTGGAATAGGCTGATTCTCTTTCCCCAGGTGAAGACATAAGAGGTGATGAAGTCATAAGAGGTGAGACACTACCCCACACCATCTTTACGGTGATCCAGTGTGACACAGTACAACTGCCCATAGGATTTCCTCCATAATAATCTTCATGGGAGTAGATCATCAGGCATAGTTTCCCTTGGGGCAGCTGGTGGATTCACACTGCCAACGTTTCCATTAACAGTCAAGCACTTAGCCATTGCAACACCAGAGACATTTAGACATTTGTACCACCTGCTGTTGTCAGGTGCTATCATGTCTGTTCCAGCTCATAACAATCCTACGCACAACAGAATGAGACACGGCTTGATCCTGTGCCATCCTCACAACTGTTTCTATGTTTCAGCCCATTGTTGATGCCAATGTGTCAATCCATGTTTTGGAGGCTCACCCTTTCTTTTATTGACCCTCCACTTTACCAAGCATGATGTCCTTCTCCAGAGACTGGTTCCTCAGGATAATATGTCCAAAGTATGAGAGATGAAGTCTTTCCATCTTTGCTTGTAAATAAGCATTCTGGCTACACTTCTTCTAAGACAGATTTGTTTGTTCTTCTGCCAATCCATGATACTTTGATATTCTTCGCCAACATGATAACTCAAATACATTAATTCTTCTAAGGTCTTCCTTATTCACTGTCATGTGAAGCTATTGAAAATACCAAGGCTTCGGTCAGGTGCACCTTAGTCCTCAAACTGACATCATTGCTCTTTAACACTTTAAAGAGGTTTTTTTTGCAGCAAATTTGCCTAGAGCAATAAGGTGTTTGATTTCTTAACTGCTGTTTCCATGAGCATTGATTATGGATCCAAGCAAAATAAAGTCTTAGACAACTTCAATCTTTTCTCCATTTATCATGATGTTATTTATTGGTCCAGTTGTGAGGATTTTTGTTTTCTTTACATTCAGTTGCAACCCATCGTGAAGCTATTGCTGTTTAATCTTTATCTGTATTTCAAGTTCTCTTTGCTTTCAGCAAACAAGAGTATGTCATCTGAATATCACAGGTTGTTAATGAATCTTCCGCCCATCCTGATGCCATGTTCTTCTTAATCTACTCCAGTGTTTTGGATAATTTGCTCAGGATAAAGAATGAATAAATACAATAAAAAGATAAAACATTTGTGCATACCTTTCATGTTTTTAAACCACTAATCATCCCCTTGTTTTCTTCAAACAGCTGCCACTTGGTCTATGTACAGGTTCCTTATGAGCACAATTAAGTTACTGGAATACCCATTCTTCGTAATGTTACCCTTTGTTTGTCATTATCCACACAATCAAAAGTTTGTAGAGTTAACAAAGCACAAGTAACCATCCTCATAGCAGTCTCTGCTTTGACCAAGACTTACCTGATGTCAGCAACAATATACCTAATTTTATGTCCTCTTTTGAATCTGGCTTCAATTTCTTGCAGCTCACTGTCAATATACTGCAGCAATTGTTTTTTAATTATCACCAGCAAAATTTTACTTGCGTGTAATATTGTTAGACAACTTCTACATTCCATTAGGTTGCTTTTCTTTGGAATGGGCACAAATACAGATCTCTTCCAATCAGGAAGCCAGGTAGCTGTCTTTCAAATTTCTTAGCATAGACAAGTGAGTGCCTCTAGCACTGTATCAGTTTGTTGAAACACTTCAATTTATATTCTGTCACTTTCTAAAGCCTTGTTTGTTTCCAATGACTTTAGTGCAGCTTGGAGTTCTTCTTTCAATATCATCTGTTCTTGCACCATTGATGGACTATAAACACATACATCCAGTCCCTGTGTGATGAAAATGGTTAGTAAGCTCAACTACTGATAGGTTGGAGGTTAATCTGCATCCCCAAAAATCAGCCATTGAAAACCCTATCATGAACAGTTCTACTTCGCCACACATAGGGCACATCAAGTCATAGTCTATTCAATGGCAACTTAAAAACAAAACATATATACACTTACATATCACACCCACTATGTATACAAACTATAATTTGTTATTCAATTAAATTTTAACTTACTGTTACTATTTTATGACATTTCTTCTGACTAGATTAGCAGAATAAGTACATGACTCTTTATATTTTGAAGACATGAGAAATTTAAGCTAATGTTAGAGAGCCTTCAACTATCTAAGGGGTGGTGGGGCATTTTCTGAGAGTAATAGGATCCTCGGTTCTGAATGAAACCTAGGATAAGTGAACCTCTCTGGATATTCTATACTGATTCTTACTACCTGGCTTCGGTATTCACCAATTGTTAACACTATAATTTACTTGAGTTTCTCCTTGGAATTGAGAATTTTACCTGGACTGAGCAGTCATCTCACTTAACCCTAATGTTTCATCTGAACAACACTCCACTCACTGTCTGTCAGTTTATCGTACTTTAGTGGCTTTGGTTCTGCTGTGATGCTGGAAGTTACACAAATGATATTTTAAATACCTGCAGGGTCATCAGTGGTGGACGGGTTCCAGAATAAGAGAGACTAGGAAGGTGGAAAGGCGGATTACTTCTGAATGCTTAGCCACTTGAAACCTTATGAATAGCAACAGTCCGATATAGTGTCGGAAGATGAGCATATCAGGTTGGAAAGCACTCAAAATATGACTAGAGAAGAGCTGTCTCCTCACACTAGAGTTGTCCATAATGACATGAATGAGCAAAGCTTCCGGGACCTTAATTTGATGATGGGGCACAACTCCAAATGAGGAGAAACAACTGTAACCATCCATGGATCGTGTTGTTTTTGTGGTTGCTACGTGCTGTAGAGTTGATTCTGAATCATAGCAACCCTGTATAGGGTTTCCATGAAGTATTGGCCATTTTGAATCGTTTTTGCAAAAACCATGTGGGGACCATGCCTGATTTCCCTTGGTTATACAAGAGGGAAAGGGAATCAAACTCCAAAGCAGCCCAAGGCTATGAAGTGGAGGTCAGACATGTCTCTACTGTACAACCATCTTAACCATATTATTACACCAACCATCCCTCCCACAGCACTCTCTGCTTCATAGCTGGGCTTAATAATCAATTCCAATGGCCACACAGAACTCATATGCACAATTAAGGCATTTATTAGGGAAGTGAACAGGGTACAATTCAGATTCAAAACCAACTCCGGATGCAGCAGTAGTCCAGTCAGGAACACCTCTTCTATGCCAGGTTGCAGACACATCTCATTTTTGTCTTTGACATCCCAGCCATGTAGTCCCTTGGCCTCTAACCTACTCCAGCAAGTGTTACAAAGCTCTTTCAGCCAGTTTGTGAATGCCCAAAGGGCACATTATACAAGCCAGTGTCCTGCTCACAGACATTCAGCTTTACTGAGTCTACGGACTTTGAGCCTGCAGCTTCTCCATGCCACACCACTGCTATCTCCTCTGCTGTTGCTGCTTGTCTACATAGGGATTCCACACTCCACTCATATGCTTCCTTCTGGATGGTCCTGGGATCATCTGTTCCTGCTTCTGAAATGGCTCCTTTTAAACCTAGCTGGATGGCAAACTAAGCAATCCCAGCCTTAAGAGTCCTATACACCTTATTTGAATGACCCCACACAATTGTTGTTGTTGTTGTTAGGTGTCATCGAGACGGTACTGACTCATGGCGACCTTATGCACAGCAGAACAAAACACAGCCTGATCCTGGGCCAACCTCACTACTGTTGCCACGCTTGAGTCCATCGATGCTGCCACTTGGCCAATCCATCTCGCGAGGAGTCTTCCTCTTTTTAACTGACCCTCCATCTTACTAAGCATGATATACTTCTCCAGTGACTGGTCCCTCCTAACAATATGTTCAAAGTAGGAGAGACAAAGTTTGGCCATCTTGGCCTCCAGGCTGGCTGCACATCTTCTAAAACGGACCTATTGGTTCTTTTGGCAATTACTTGGTGTAAATTAAGAAGTTTGCAATTGACCAAACATGGACTCAATCAAGATGCACTGATAATTACTGGTGATTGAAATGGGAAAGTTAAAAACAAAAAAGAAAGGATCATTAGTTGGAAAATATGGCCTTGGTGATATAACTGATATGAGAAACTGCATGACAGAATTTTTCAAGACCAATAACTTACTCATTGTACATAACATTTTCAAATAGCAGAAAAGTCAAATATACACACGGACCTTACCAGGTGGAATACACATAAATCTATTCAACTCCATATATAGGAAGAGATGGTGGAGAAGTTTAATATCATCAGCCAGAACAGGGCCAGGAGTCAACTGTGCAACAAAACATCAATTGTCCACATGCAGGTTGAGAGTGAAGCTGAAGAAAATTAAAACAAGTACTCAAAAGCCAAAATACAACCTTAAATATATCCCACCTGAATTTAGAGACAATCTCAAGAACAGACTTGATGCATTATACACTAATGACTGAAGACCAGTGAGATGACATCAAGAATATCAAGAACCCAGGAGGAAAGAAAAAGGTCATTAAAAAGGCAAGAAAGAAAGAAAAGACCAAGATGGATGTCAGACGAGACTATGAAACTTGCTCTCCAGTGAACAGATGCTAAAACACATGGAACACATGAGGAGGTAAACCTGCTAAACAGAACATTTAAAAGAGCAGCTCCAGAAGACTAAGTAAAGTATTATAATGAAATGTGCAAAGACCTGGAGTTTGAAAATGAAAGGGAAATATATGCTCAGCATTTCTCAAGCTGAAAGAGCTGAAGGAAAAATTCAAACCTCAACTTGTAATACTGAAGGATTAAGTAGGGAAAATATCAAATGATGCAGAAAGCATAAAAAGAAATTAGAAGGGGGGCTTGGTGGTGGATTAGGGAGAAGGGCTGTGCAGTCATCCGCCAGTAATAATATGGAATACAGGAGGAAATATGTTCAAAGGATGGTCCCAGAACTCTGAACTCCATATAAAGGAATATTTAGAAGGGCCAAAGGCACACTGCAAGTGGGATTTGAAGCACAAGCAAAAAATCTGGTCTTTTTGGATTTGTAGTGGCCATCAAGTCCTGGTGTACTCATTTTAAGTGGGACAGACCAGATATAAGATGAAGAGAGCACTCCCACTGCAAAGGTTTGACCTTAAGTCAAACCTAGGTCAAACATAAGGTGAGACCTAAAGTCAAACCTAAGGTTAGACAGAAAGGTACAAACATGTATTTTATGTTCATTTATCTTTCTCTGTGCACCTCCATTCTGGTGACTAGAAGGGGGTGCCCGAAAGAGTGAACACCCCTTTCCAGGGTTCTACTATGCACATGCATGGATCTGCTCAGCAAAGATCACTGGGTGCAGAATTGGAAAAAGTGGAAGAGTCAGTAGGAACAGCTTAAACTGGGACAGTATTCCAAAATGGCTCTATGCTACGCTGGACTGTTGCTCACTAGGAGAAATACCTGAACAGACTTGAGAGAGACAGTAAAGAAAAAAGGCCCAAAACGAATCTTGAGTTGTATCATAAGGAGCAACGATAACATTTTGAAACTTCTCAGGCAGTCCTGAAAGCAAGAAGTCAAAAAAGAGACACTAAAGTCTTACTCATATTTTGCTTTATTTTTATCAACTATAGTCTTTAGTGTCCAATCTGATTTTTTTTTTTTTTGTCTACCTTTTACCTTGTGGGGGAGGGGCAAAGGGCTCTTTCTCTCCCTAACTTTGCCAAGAAGACACAGCAACTGCAGTCATACATTCAAATTACACCCTATCAAATACCAGCATCCAAGTAAGAGCCAATACAAACTGCTATACACCAAAGCTGCATAAATAACCAACACCTGCAAAAACACTCTGAAGTGAGTAATATGAGAAGTGAAAAGAGAAGCCCTTCTCCACATCTCATCTACCAGGAGGCAATCAGAGAACTTAATAACACACCAACATGGTGGTGGTGGTTATGTGCCACGGACGTGGTTCTGACTCATAGCAACCCTGAACAGGGTTTCTGAATCTTCATGGGAGCAGAAAGCCTCATCTTTCTCCCATAGAACAGATGGAAGTTTCAAACTTCTGACCCTGAGTTTAGCAACATGACTTACACCAACAGACATTCATCTAATTACTGAAAACATAACAGCACCACAATGCCTAAAAAGCAACAGAAAATGTCTGCCCATGCCCAGAAACAAGATAGAGTAGCCAAAACAAATGAGCCGGAGACAGACATAGAATTCTCATTGGAAGGAGGGCATGCTTTGGAACTGCATAATAAGGAATTCAGGAGAATGATACTGAGGTGCATCCAAATACTCCATAGAGGGGTTGAGAAAAATAAGGAATAAGTCAGGAAAGTGCTACAGGAATAATCAAATAAGATAGATATAGCATTGGAAACAATCCAAAACCTGAAAAAAGAGGTCCAAATGATTAAAAATGAAATATCACAAATGGACAATACAATGAAAGGGCAAAGGAGTAGAACTGAAGGGATGGAAGCCAGAATTGGATAGCTTGAAGACAGAAGATAGACGAGCTAAGACAGAAGAATAAGCAGAAAAACATAATTTTAAAAATCTGAAGTCAGAGATTCATGTGAGATAACATGAAATGGAATAACATATGGGTAATTGAGTCCCATAATAGGAAGGATCACAGAAAGCCGCAGAGCAGATAGTTGAAGAGCTGCTGAAAGAAAATTTCCCTAACATCCAGAAAAACAATAAGGTAATTATTCAAGATGCTCAATGAACCCCAGGAATGAGAGACCCCAAAAGAAAACCAACAAGACATATCATAATCAAGCTCTGCAAAAACAAAGAGAAGGAGAGAATCCTGGAAACACCTAGGGAAAAGAGAAGTATTACCTACAAAATCAAGTAAATAAAATTAAACTCTGATCTCTCAGAAGAAACCATGCAGGCAAAAAGGCAAGGAGAGACATATATAAAACCCTGAAAGAAAAAGAAGCCAACCAAGAATCTCTACCTAGCAAAGTTGTCATTCCAATATGACAGTGTCATCAAAGTACTCCAAGATAAACAGAAATTAAGGGACTTTGTCAAAGCCAACCCAGCGATTCAAAACAGCCTAAGGGAGTTTGTTAATAAAGCTACAAGAATGAATTCAGAGGATCTGGGAGGTCAAACTATGATCAAACCAATCACAATGCAAAAGAAGGGGAAACTATAGGAACAAAGACCCATGTGGAGAAGAGGTCAGGTAGATTTCAGGATAAAACAGACTATTTTAAATGGAGGAAAAAGTCAATAGAATACAGGGTAACCTTAAAGAAAATCAATACTTCACAACCTATCAACAAATTGAAAATCACACACACAAAAAAGAAAAGAAAATCCAAGAACCCATGGAAACATTAAAACTATGAAGAAACTAACAAGAAAACTAACAAGAAAAAGCACATAAAAACATGAACTCAGCACAGGAAGGCATGTAGAACAAAGAAATCAACAGAACCATACAGAAAAAACCCTCAAAAAAACCAAAATATAATGAGAGCAATTAATTTATAACTATAATAAAATTAATGTCAACAGATTAAATGCACCAGTCAAAAGAAAAAGAGTGGCAGAATGGAAAAGAAAACAAGATCCTTTAATATGCTGTCTGTAAGAGATACACCTTACAAAGATTAGAAGTTAAAGGTTGTTTTTTTTGTTTTTTTTAAAGCACCGAAGTGACAATACTAATCTATAATAAAATAAACTTTCAGGCAAAATCTGGCATAAGAGATACAGAAGTATATTCTCTTTCATAATTAAAGGGTAAATTGAACAAGATGACACAACCATAATAAATATCTATGCTTCCAATGAAAGAGCCCCCAAAATATATAAAGGAAACCCTAATAGAACTCAAGAAACAAATAGATAAATACACAATAACAGTGGGAGATTGTAACACACCACTTTCAAAAAAGGATAGAATAGCCAAAAACTCAAAAAAAGTGAAGAGGAAATAAAGAACACAATCAAACAAATTGACATCATAGATGTGTACTGAGCAATCAACCCAACAACAGCACAATACACATTCTTCCAGTGCAGACTGAACATTCTCCAAAATAGACCATGTGTTAGGTCACAAAAGAAGCCTTGAAAAAATTTACAAACATCAAACTACTACAAAGCATCTTCTCAGATCACAATGCTATAAAATTAGAAATCAATAACAACAAAGCCAAGGAAATAAAGTGAAATACATGAAAAGTGAATAACATTCTACTTAAAAGTTACTTTGAAGTAAAACAAATAAAAGGTGAAATTAGAAAATTCTTAGAAAAAATGACAATGAAAACACAACATACCCAAATCTTTGGGACACAGTAAAGCTGTATTGAGAGGACAATGTATTGTAATAAATCCACACATCCAAAAAGAAGAAAGATCCAAAATTAACACATTAACACAGCATCTCCAATAGTTAAAAACAGATCAGCAAAGTAAACCTATAGTCACCAGAAGAAAAGAAATAATAAAGATTAGAGCAGAAATAAACGAGATAAAAAACATAAGAATTATAGAAAGAATCAACAGGACAAGATGCTGGTTCTTCAAAAGGATTAATAAAATTGGCAAGCCATTGGCAAACCTAACAAAAGTAAAGAGGGAGAAGACACAAATATCATGCAAAAGAAACCACGAGGGTGACTTCACAATAGAAGTAATGGAAATAAAAAGGATAATAACAGACTACTATGAAGAGTTGTACTCCAAAAAATATTTAAATCTAGAGGAGATGTATACAATTTTAGAAAAATATGACCTACTTAAACGTACACAGAGTGAAGTAGAAAATCTGAAAAGATCTATAATAAAAGGAGAAGTTGATCAGGTCATCAAAGAACTCCCAATAAAAAACAAGTCCAGGTCTAGATGGCTTCACTGGTGAATTTTAACAAAAATTCATGGAAGAGTTGTCACCAATTCTACTCAAATTATTTCAAAAAGTAGAGGAGGATGGAAACTTCCTAGTACATTTTATGAAGCAAGCAAAACCCT
>NW_006408600.1:1517578-1518202 GCF_000296735.1 Chrysochloris asiatica | reverse complement strand
CTCCAACACCATAACTACAATCATTTAATTCTTCTACAATCATCCTTATTCTCTGTCCAGCTTTCGTATGCACATGAGGTTACTGAAAGTACCATGGCTTGAGTCAGGAGCACCTAAATCCTCAAGCTGACATCTTTGCCCTTCAACACTTTAAAAAGGTCTTCTGCAGCAGATTTGCCTAATGCAATATATCGTTTGATTTCTTGACTGCTGCTTCCATGAGTGCTGATGGTTGATCCAAAAAGAATGAAGTCCTTGATAACTTCAATCTTTTCTCCATTGATAATAACGTTGTTTATTGGTCCAGTGGTGAGGATTTTTGTTTTCTTTCCATTGAGATGCAATCCATACTGAAGGCTGTGATCACTGATCTTCATCAGTAAGTACTTTAAATCGTCTTCACTTCAACAAGCAAGGTTGTATAATCTGCATATCGCAGATTGTTAATGAGTCTTCCTCCAATCCTGATGCCACATTTTTCTTCACATAACCCAGCTTCTTGGTTATATATACACATATACATAGACTATGCTAGCTTGAAGAGTAACCATGAGGCTACAAACCACCGCATAACATGAATGAACCTTGAGGACATTAAGCTGAGTGAAATTCCTCAGTCACAAA
>NW_006408600.1:1514394-1515614 GCF_000296735.1 Chrysochloris asiatica | reverse complement strand
AGAGAAACAGCAACTCCAGAGATGGAGGCATGATGGCATGGAGAAATAAGCAGCTGAGGACTCTAGATTCATGAAGAGAAAGGCTGTGTGCTGGTGGCCAGGAGGCTGGCTTGCAAAATACACGCTTCAGTTGTTTAAATGACTATATATTCCTGCATGTTGCTGTGTAGATCAAAAAAAAAAGAAAAAAAAAGGGGGAATAGAGGCAAACACTGTTAACTGATGGTGCATGAAGGGCATTGTAGTCATAACAATGAAACAAAATACGATAGGTTGAGTGCAAAACTGATGTTCTCCCATGTAAACTATCACTCAATTCACAATAAAAGCTTTAAAAAAAAAAGAGAAAGAAACAAAGAAAACAAAAAGAAGATGGAAGGAATGTACAGAAATGATCAATGTTCACCCACTTCAAGAGGTAGCATATGATCAAAACTCAATGGTACTGAAGGCAGAAGTTCAAAGTTTACTGATGGCACTGGTAAAGAAAAAGGCTCTGTGGACTGATGAAATACAAATTGACATCTTTCATCAAACTGATGCAGCACTGGAGGTATTCATTCATCTATGCCATGAAATTTGGAAGACAGTCAGTGACCTGGCCAACTGTTTGGAAAAGATCCATATTTGTGCCCGTCCCAAAGAGAGTTGAGCCAATGAAATCACCAAATAATATCATTCATATTATATGTCAGTAAAATTTTGCTGAAGATAATTAAAAACAGTTGCAATAGTAATTCAACAGGAAACTGCCAGAAATTCAAGGCCAATTTAGAACAGGATGTGAAACTAGGGAGACCATTGCTAATTTCAAATGGATCGTGGCTGAAAACAGAGAATACCAGAAAGATGTTTACTTGTGGTTTATTGACTATGCAAAGGCTTTCAACTATGTGGATCATGACAAACTATGAATAACATTGTTAAGAATGGGTATTCCAGAACAGTTCATTGTGCTTATGAGGAATCTGTACCTACCAAGAGGCAGTTCTTCAGTTACTGAATGGTTTAAAATCAGAAAAGATGTGTGCCAGGGTTGTATCCTTTCATCATACTTATTCAATCTGTATGCTGAACAAATAAATACTCTTGAGAATCTGATTATATGAAGAAGAATGTACCATCAGGATCGAAGGAAGACTCATTAACAACCTGCAATATGAAGATGACGCAACCTTGTTTTCTAGAAGCAAAGAAGAGTGAAAATACTTACTGATAAA
>NW_006408600.1:1508923-1511934 GCF_000296735.1 Chrysochloris asiatica | reverse complement strand
TATTCAATGTGTATTCTCAGCAAATAATCTGAGAAACTGGATTATATGTAGAAATACGTGTTATCAGGATATAAGGAAGACTCATTAACAACTTCTGCCTTTTCATCTCACAAGTTTTATTATTCTAAGGGATGTGTATCTCTCTGGTGCTATTGTGCAATCAGGTAGCCAGACCTCTCCATTGTTTGAGTGGAACTTGAGCCAGGATGGTGAGTTCATTTCCAGACCTGGGGGATGACTAGGAGCCATAGTCCAAGAGGGAAATATCTTTTATCCACCTCTCTCAGCTTCAAAACGGACTTGTTGATTTTTTGGAATAGTTCATTGTGTTTTAGAAGACAGTTTACATAGAGATTCATTTTCTAATCTATGATTCATAAATCAATTGCTCCATGACATTGGCTGCAATCCCTGCAATGTGTTTCTACTCTCCCTTTCCTTCCGGGGTTCACCATTTCCACTTGCCTGGGTTCTCTGTCCCTTTCTGCCTTCTCATCTGTGGTTTTAGGCAAATGTTGTCCTTTTGATTTCGACTAGTTGATTGTTCTCAGGAGAACATTGTTCATAGGTGTTAGGGTTAATTTTAATAAATCTGTTTACTAACTGCAAGAAAAATGGCCTCTGGAGAGTCTTCAGTTTAAAGTCAGGATGATGTGTTCAGGTGACAGTCTCACAGAATTCCCCAGTCTCTTTCAGACCAGTAAGTCTGATGTTTTTTCCCTTAAAATTTTAATTTCATTCTACATTTTCTATCCCTTCTAACCAGGACCTTTATTATGATTGTAGTCAGAGTGATTGGCAGTGGAGCTGGGCGCCATCTTGTTCTTCTGGTCTAAGATTAGAGGAGGTTGTGGTTCCTGTGTGTCATTAGTCCTTTGGTACCTTCTATCAAACATTATATGTAATAAATACCTTATCAATTGATCAACATTATCTTGCACCTGGAGGGTATTCTGAAGATTTCTAACCTAATAAGACAGTGCTTGTTAAGCACCACTCATATTTTAAACCAACAGAGTTCTCAAACAATATATATTGATTTCATGGATTTGTACAAAATGTTCTCTAACTTTAAAATATCCACATATAATATTATTGTCAATGAGAAGCAAACAGTCACACACAAAAAATCACAAAGTGACATAAAAATATTTACATTAAAAAGAGTATTTCTAAACACATTACACAGAAAATGTCCAGTATTACAAGAATATTTATGCTTTTTATTTATTTTTTTTCAGAACCAAAATAACAAAACCAAATGACTTAAAGGATATCTGAATTGATCAATCATGGTTGATTTTTAGTAGTAATACTATAAAGGCCAAAGCTATTAAACAGATGGACAAAAGGAAGCCTGTACTAAAAATTTAGTTCTCTGAAGACAAAGATTTCTGAAAAGACCAGTTAATAGATTATGAGGTAAAAATAACAATGCATTACTGAAATGGCAAAAAGTTGGTGTTTCAATTTCATCAAGCTCAACACAGGTCACAGAATGATACTATTTTAAAAAAACAAAAAACAAAAATAAAACATAGGGTAAAGTCAATATCACAAAGTGATTAAAGAGATGGAAAAGAACTTTCTTCTAAGTCATTAAACTCACCGATGTGCTGAACTCCAGAGCACTTATCATTTTCTTGTGTCATTAGAGAATTTAAGTAGGTTCACTGAATTGACCGATTTCTTTGTTAACCTATTTACATGGGTTAAGACCCTGACGGGCATAAAACACAACTAAAAAATGCCAGACAGAAAGTGTAATGAAAGACTGTGTGATGTATGGTTAGGGGTACAGCCTATCCAATAAATGTGCTTGGCCACCAAAGAAACCCTTGGCACAGATTTATTATCAGAACAAATACAGGCTAAAAAGACCTAATACAATAAAATCTGCAGCATAAATACAAACTACTCTAAAATATAGTTCTTTGCCCTGCATAGTGTATAATATCTCTCTACAATATTATTAAAATGATCTTAATATATTCCAATCAAGAATAAACAATCTAAACAACTAAAAGCAAGTGGAGTGTATGAAACCCAACTGATAGTGGAGTTCTTTGAGCCATACAAAAGAAAACACCATTTATATGAGTTTGAGCCTTTCAATAATTTTTAAAACATGAAGGAAGTATTTCCAAGAAATATATTACCAAGAGAAAAGGTAATAATTAATTGCCTATTAGAATAATAGCTGACCATTATGTTTTATTTATATGTAACATATTAATAGTAAATTAGTAAATGTGAAGACTAGATATAGAAATATTTTAAAAGTTATACCTCCAAGTTCTTTTACATTCAAGATGGCATTCTGGAATGGCACTGCTTTTATACTAAAACCTAAAATTAGAAAACAAAAACATAAAAACAATTAGCAATAGAACTTTAAAACTTTACTTTCTACAGCTCATATTTATACTGGGAATACAAGTACATAATTTCCAAGATAAAGTAATAGCCCAACATTATGGTCTATTATTTTTTAAAACATGATTGTACATTATAGCAAAAACTATAACACTGTCCTTTTTTCTTGGCGTTTTATTGTGGCACAGTGGGCTAATGTGCTGGAATGCAAAGTCGGTTTGAACGACAAGGTTGATAGTTCAAACTCACCAGCCACTCCTTAGAAACTCTATACAGAGTTGCTATGAGTTGGAACTGACATGATGGAACTGAACAATAATAATATTAGTCTTGGTGTGGTGCTATATAATCAGCCTTGGATTACTAACCACAAGGTTGGCAGTTTAAACCCACCAGCCACTCTTTGGAAACCCTATACAAGGTTTTTATGAGTCAGAATTGCCTTGAAGGCATTTAACGACAATAACATTAAATTTCTGTAGCACTGATTTAGCATTTTCTTTAAGGACATGGCAAATATGTTGTACACACATTTTTCTTGAAAAGTGCAATCATAATTATCCATCTTTGCACAGATAATCATTGTGTAATGTTTGTAATAAAAGCTCTGTATTATAAATTATCTACCTAGAGTA
>NW_006408600.1:1478177-1507839 GCF_000296735.1 Chrysochloris asiatica | reverse complement strand
CTATTACAATTTCAGTCGATCAATTATGATGCAACTGAATTTTACATGATGTGAATGCCCATTGTTGTTGTTGTTAAGTGCTGTCGAGTCGGTTCCGACCCATACCGACCCTGAACAGGGTTTCCGAGCTGTAAATATTTAAGGGAGCAGAAAGCCTCATCTTTTTCCTGCGGAGCAGCTGGTAGTTTCGAACTGATGACCTTGCAGTTTGCAGCCCGATTCGTAACCATTACACTACCAGTGCTCCCTTTATACCTACATGATACAAGAGGGATTAAAAAAGTTTGTGGGAAAATTCCATTATCTTCCGATTTTTCCCCACAGAAGTTTTGAAGCATCTTCATATATACACACACCTGTGTAAAATATATATATATATTGAGTAGTTCCGAAAGGACCCAGAATTTGGAACTAGTAGTAAATCTGGGGAGGATGTGGGACCTGGAATCTTAAATAGAAGGGAGAAGCTCTGTTTCATTTAAGTATTTTGCCACATATATGCATTCTTCAATGAAAAAAACCCCCACTAATTTTTAAAAGTTCATTTATCAGTAATTTCTAAGTACCCATTCCATTTAAGGACTCCAGGTATGGTGTGGTAGGATCAGCACTGCACTCTGAATCACAAGGCTACCAGTTCCAACCCACCAGCTGCTCCTTGGAAACCCCATACTAGGTCATTATGAGATAGAACTGACACAACAGCACTTCACAATAACAACATTCCATTAAGGTTTTATTGTTGTTGTTATTAAGTGCCATAGAGTGGGTTCTGACCCATAGCGAACCGGTGTAGGGATTCTAAGGAGGGACTGGTGAGCTTGAACTGCCAGCCTTGCAGTTCAAACTAACTTTGCAGTCCAGTGCATTAAACCACAGCACCACACTTTTAGCCATGTTAAATATGTACAATTGAAAGGTGACTAAAACACAATCCCTTTTACACAAAATTACCAGAAAAGTAAAAGAGAACACAAACACACTTTAATAAGTGCCGAGAAAGGTAAAAACATATAAAAGTATGATACGGATAAGAACAATTCTTTTATATGACTTTGTTTTGCTTTATAAAAAATAAATTACGATGTGCCTTTTAATTCTGCCCTGTTTTGATGCTTCATTTGCTATACTCATAGAAAGATGAGGTTTTCTGTTCCTGTAAATATTTACAGCTTTAGAAATCCTACACAGGGCCGCTATGATTAAGAATCATCTCAGTGGCATTGGTGGTGGGTTGCTATATACTACAATGTCATTCTAGTACTTTAAGATTCTATATATTATCTTCCATCAAAAGGTAGTGAGCATACTTAATAATAGTTGAACAACTGACTTTGGAGTCAGACAGACCTATGTTTAAAAATACTAGCTCAGTCACTGATTAAGCTGTGTTAGTATGGGCAACCTACTAACCTTGGCTTTCTTGGAGTGATATTATCTAGCTCACAGGACTGTTACAAGGAGATCATGTATGTATTGTGTTGTTCACAGTGCCGGTAAAACAAAAAGCATGCCATATATGATTTCTAGCAATATATTTTAATGAATGTTATATAATTGATGATTTAATCATTGTGGCTAAGTGCCACCAAATCAGTTCCAACTCCTAGCAACCCTATTATATAGGGTTTCCAAGGTGAGGCTGGTGAGTTTGAGCTACCAACCTTCCAGTTCAAACAGGCCTCACAGTCCAGTGCTTATTCTAGAGTCCCACACTAGGACACCAATTTAATCACTGTTGTTGTTAAGTGCCGATGAGTAGGCTCAGACCCATAGCAACCCTGTATAGGGTTTACGAAGAGCAGCTGGTGAGTTTGAACCTCCAACCTTACAGTTCATACTGGTCTTGCAGTCCACAGTATTAACCCACAGCGCCATACCTATTTAATCATTGTTGTTGTTGTTAAGTGCCGATTCCTACCCATAGTGACCCTATATAGGGTTTCCAAGGAGCAGCTGGTCAGCTTGAACCACCGACCTTACAGTTCAAACAACTTTACAGTATGATGCATTAGCCCACAGTGCCACACCAGGACTCTATTAGGTACACACATATTCTACTTGCCTAAATATGTATATGAAATAAATTCTAGTTGCTCATTTAGTCTTCCAAGTACTTTGTTAGAACAGTAAAAGTTACCACCAAATGAAAGGTACCTTTGAGTGGTACATGAACAGTTGAACTTTGTTGTAGAGAAACTAAATGTTCATTGAGCCCTTAAAAGCTTTTCCAAACCATACCCTTCCTTGTTTGGTTTAATGCAGATTGAAAAGACAGCACACCATTTTAGTTAATGGTATAACTGCCATGGAATCTTAATAAAATAGCATGAGGAATGACTAGCTTGTGACTGAGATATACCAGGCATGTACCTGGGCCTGCTGCAAGTCACTCCAGGTGTCTGGCCTCTGGGAAATTAGAGGAAGTTGGTGCTAATCCCAGTATTCCTGCTGGTACCAAATGAGCCTGCAGGAGACTTGGATACTTGATTGTATCTACTTAGCTATGATTGCGAAATTCTGAAAATGAAAGGTCCTATGAAAATACTAAGCATTCTGTGAGTAGTTATGCTTACAACAACTCAAATATTGATATTCCTGAGGAGGAGGACAAGCCTTAACTCTGAAAAAGAAACAGGTATGGAGCACATCATCAGAGAAGTTGAATCTGCTTTGAATCTTAACAGGTGACAGTATGCAGACACACCAATGGAAGTTATATGCTTCCAGAAATTGCTGCATCCATATGCAAAATACAACTTATGAAATTTATTAATCCAACTGACAGACTATATCACTGTTAGCATCTTAAAATCCTTGAAGTCTTCATAATATGTTTCATAATATATTGACTACAAAAACGTCCTCAGTATTCACTCTTAGCAAACTAACCCAGCAATATTATTTATAGGCATATAAAATTTTCTCTACCACACTCATAAATGTTTTCTCCTGAAACAGGACACATGTGGCCAAATTTATAATGCAACAGTATATGCAGTCTTCTATACTGCTGTCTTCATATTCTCCCCACAGAAAAGCTGTGGTAATGTTCAAAAGAGGAAGCCTATACAATCAGTCTAGAAAATAACAAAAATTGTATTCATGAAAGAGAAGCAGTACTTTTCTATTTTGGTCATTCTAAATGTTTCCAAGGCTTGTTGCTGTTGTAGTTAAGTGCCACTGAATTGGCTTTGACAGTGACCTTATATATGACAGAAGAAAAAAAAGCACTTCCTAGTCCCATGTCAGCCTTCCAATCAATGCTATATGGAATCCACAGTTGCGGTCATTATGTCAATCCATCTTATGGAGGGTCTGTCCCTTTTTTCACTGACCCATGACTTTACTAATATATGACGTCCTTCTCCAAGGACTGGGCCTGCCTGATAACATGTTGTTGTTGTTAAGTGCCGTCGAGTCGGTTCCGACCCATAGCGACCCTGTACAGGGTTTCCGAGGGTGTAATAACAGGCCCAAAATACGTGAGAGAAAATCTCACTATTCTTATTCAGGCTATGCTTTTTCTAAGACAGCTTGGTTCATTCTTTTGGCAGTCCACAGTATGTTTAATATTTTACACCAACACCAGAATGCAAAGCATCAACACTTCTCAAGTCTTCCTTATTCATTGTTCACCTTCACATGAGGCAAATGAAAATACCATGACCTGAGTCAGGCACACCTCAGTACACAAAGTGAGATCTTTTTCTTTTGAGCACTTTAAAGAGGTCTTTTGCAGCAGATATGCCCAATGCAATGGTGGAGGTAGTAACTGCGTGCCGTGGAGTTGGTTCTGACTCATAGCGACCCTGTACAGGATTTCTGAGACTGTAAATCTTTCCGGGAGCAGAAAGCCTCATCTTTCTCCTGCGGAACAGCTGGTAGTTTCCAGCTGCTGACCTTGCAGTTCACAGCCTGATTCGTAACCATTACGCTACCAGAGCTCCTTGAATTCTTGACTACTGCTTCCAGGGGTGGTGACTGTGGATTCAAATAAATATGAAACCTCTGACAACATCAATCTTTTCTATCATGATGCTGCTTCTTATTTAAGTTCTGAGGAGTTTTGTTTTCTTTCGATTGAGGTGTAATCCTTGAAATAATGAGCTGTATGATCTTCAAGAGGTAGCATATGATCAAGAGCCCATGATACTGAAGGAAGAAGTCCAAGGTGCACTGAAGTCATTGACAAAGAACAAGGCACTGGGAATGGATGGAACATAAATTGAAATCTTTCTACAAACTGATACAGCAGTAGAGGCACTCACTCATCTCTGCCAAGAAATTTGGAAGACAACTATCTGGCTGACTGATTAGAAGAGATCTGTATCTGTGCCCATTCCAAAGAGAGGTGACCCAACAGAATGAGGAAATCATCAGACAATATCTTTGATATCACATGTGAGTAAAGTTTTACTAAAGGTAATACAGAAATGGCTGCAAGCATACATTGACAGTGAACTTCCAGAGGTTCCAGCCGGATTCAGAAGAGGCCGTGGAACAAGGGATATCATTGCTGATGTCCAATGGATCTTGGCTGAAAGCAGAGGATACCAGAAAGATGTTTACCTGTGCTTTATTGACTATGCAAAGGCTTTTGATTGTGGGGATCATGACAAGCTATGGACAACATTGAGAAACATGAGTATTCTAGAACACTTAACTGTGCTCATGAAGAATCTGTACCTGGACCAAGAGGCAGTTGTTCGAACAGAACATGGGAACACTGAATGGTTTAAAATTAAGACAGGTGTGCAACAAGGTTGTAGCCTTTCACCATACTTATTCAACCTGTATGCTGAGCAAATAATCCGAGAAGCTAGGTTACATCAAGAAAAACCTGGCATCAGGATTTGATAAAGACTCATTAACAACCTGTGATATGCAGATGATACAACTGTGCTTGCTGAAAGTGAAGAGGACTTAAAACATTTACTGATGCAGATCAAAGACCATAGCCTTCGGTATGGACTGCATCTCAATGTAAAGAAAACAAAAATACTCACCATTTGACCAATAAACAACATTTTCATCAATGGAGAAAAGATTGAAGTTGTAAAAGACTACATTTTTTTTGGATCAACCATCAACACTCATGGAAGCTGCAGCAAAAACTCAAACAGCCTATTGCATTAGGCAAATCTGCTGCACAAGACCTTTTTAAAAAGTTGAAGGGCAAAGATGCCGGCTTGAGGACGAAGGTGCACCTGACCCAAGCCATGGTATTTTCAATAACCTCATATGCTTGCAAAAGTCGGAGAGTGAATAAGGAAGACCACAGAAGAATTGATGCCTTTGAGTTATAGTGTTGGAGGAGAATATTGAAAAGTACCATGGACTGCCAAAAGAACAAACAGATCTGTGTTGGAAGAAGTACAGCCAGAGCGCTCTTTGGAGGCCAGGATGGCCAGACTTCATCTCTCATACTTCGGACATATTGTCAGGAGGGACCAGTCACTGGAGAAGGACACCATGTTTGGTAAGGTGAAGGGTCACAGAAAAACAGGAAGACCCCCCAGCAAGATGGATTGGCCAAGTGGCAGCATCAATGGGCTCTAGGGTGGCAACAATTGTGAGGTTAGCCCAGGCCCAGGCAGTGTTTGGTTCTGTTGTGCATAGGGTCACTATGAGTCAATACCAACTTGATGGCACCTCACAACAACAACAACTAATAAAATCTGGATCTTAGGAGGAGAAGGAAAATATCCAGCTGTCTCAGTTATGACTGTATCATCTTTATTTCTTCTCCTTTCTCCCTCCTTTCATAATCGTTCATCTCCTTCTGTTGCTAACATATCCAGTCCAATTTTTGTTACTGTTCGTATATGTCATCAAGTCATTTTCGTCTTATAGTGACTCCATGTAACAGGGTAAAACTGCCCCACAGGGATTTCCTACGTGCTAATCTTAATTTTTGTAGATCTGTTAGGTTGGTTCAAATCCCAGCCTTCTGGTTAGCAACCAAGCACCTAACGGTGTGCACTACACCTGGACTCTTCTGCTACTTTTTCTAAAAGTAACTGAACTCTCATCTCTGCAAAGGTAGGTTGTTTGATGATGAGAGTGATGCACTATCCAGGTGTCTTAGCCTCAGATCAGATCCTTACCTGTCATCTGTTCTTGTCCTAAGATTCAATTATTAAATTAAAAGAGGCAGGAATAGACAATAATAACAGCCAAGTTTATTATCAATGGCTTTTAGTATCTGCCTAAAGGCTTCATGCATCGGTCTCCCCAAACTCTAATTAAACAACTTGACGGCTGAAACTTTAGTTGCTCAGTGACTTTTTCCTGGCCTATCGAAGCTACGTTAATAAAACTAAAATATCCCAAAAGGTTTAAACCCACAATGTTTAATAAATATATGACTTAGCAAAGCTTTGGGGAAAGAATTGTTTACATAGCCTTTTAGTCTTTGTTTTTTAGTCCTTAAATCCAACAAAACTTGTGATACAGGGGAGATGGATTTGGAATTTTTTGTGCATGGAAAGCATTCCTGGAATTGTAACAAAATCAGTTTGGGGAGTAAGGCTAGTCTATTTTTATTCATAGTGTGGAACACATGAGTATTTTACTTGGACCAACAGACTGACACCCCTCCCTCCGCCACCACACACACACTGACAAAAGTTGACATGTATACACATAAGCACGTGGTGGGTGCTCCTGAAATTCCTGGGTCACGCTAAGGAACTGCTGAAAGGAAAGACATTCCACAGATTTGTTGGCTTGACCTAGACCAAGGGCATGATTTATGCCATGGCAGTTTTGTGATGCTTGGACAACAGTCTAGTGAAATTCTTCTAAATATGATTTCAACATCATAAAGATTTAATCTACTGGCATTCATAAAACACAGTTGAGCAGACACTAAAATTTGACATTCTAACTTGTTTCTCTTGTTAACACATATGCAAAGAAAGTTATTTAAATACCTTGTTCAGATTTTCATGAATTTTTCCTGTTTTGTTCAAATTATCATGATCTGTTTAACTGAATGACACAGAATTGAAAGGTTTTCAAGTATGGCAATATATGAGGGGGCTTCCAAAAGTTCACGGAAAAATTCCATTATCGTTTCATTCCATTTGTCTATGAACATTTTGAAGCAGCCTCTATATCTCTAGGAGATATTTCCAATCCTGGCTAGTTCAGAGTGGTTAATGTCTTCTAGGTTGTTCTCCATATTGCCTCAACTTATTACTTTAAGACTTTAGCCTCCACTTCTTTGGCTTAAGAAGAAAAAAGAAAATTATTTGTCGAATCTTCAATTTGACATCCCTACTTATCAACAAATTCCTTGTACATATACAGTCAAGAAACTCATTCTGGATAGGAGTTCACTCTTGTTCCTACACCAAGACACAAGCCACTCAATTTTTCCTTTTACACTAGCTGTTTCTGCTCTCTGGATGGTTTCTTGTCCATTTCAATTGTGATAATTTGCCTTTTCAAAATGATGTCAATTGTGAAAGACTGCTACCATTAACAATCCAGTAAAGCTTGGATCCCTTCTCATTCTGAAGAAAAGGCGAACAGGTTTGCCTTGCTGAAATTCTACAGATAAACTCTTATGAAATGCTTGTATTTTAAGAAACAAACTTTCAGGATAGTTACTCTTTTTGAGTCTCTAAAATTCTTCCAACAAACATTTCATTTTTAATGCCCCCCAACCTTTATTTATTATTGTTGTTATTGTTGCTGTTGTTGAGAATTAGCACAGCAAAGCACACACCAACTCACCGTTTCTGTATGCACAATTTAGTGATACTAATTATATTCTTCAAATTGTGCATTCTCACTTTCCTTTTCTGAGTTGTTCCTCCCTCAGTAACATATACTCACTGCACTCTAAGGTGCCTATCTAATCATTTCAGTTGCTATAGTAAATAAAATTCAATATGTTGTGCTATTAAGTTCTGTCGAGTTGGTTCCAACTCATGGAGACCCTGTATAGGGTTTCTGAGGAGCAGCTGGTGAGCTTGAGCTGCCGACCTTGTAGTTCAGTACATTAACCCACAGCGCCACACTAGGACTCAGTATAGGTAGTTGCTAAAAGGACATAATGCTCAAGGCAGACCTCTAGTACTAGCTAAAGTGAACAGTAGTTGGGTTTTAAGACAACTTCAAGTGTTACTCATTACATAGTATCTGGGGTCTTAAAAGCTTATAAGCAGCTTGCAAAGCACAGTTGGTCTCTAGTCATTGGGGCAACAGAAGAAGAAGAGTCAAGAACAGGAGTTGGAGAATATGGGATGTCTGGCCAATTGCCTCCATTAGTAACTGACTTATCTGCCATGAGACCAGACGAACTGGAAGAACCCAGCAACCACTACTAAACATTTTGATCAATGATTCCATAGAAGAATTATAAAACAGGGGACATGTAGAACAGAATTTTAAACTCTCATGGACTGCAGAATTTCTAAAGCCATGGAAGGGAATGAACCCCTAAGCTTACTGCCCTGAGATGACCTTTAACACTTAAATAGGCTTTTTATTGCCAAAACACTATAAAATAGAGAACTAAAGATAAAATCACACATTTCTGCCAGCCACCAAAGCACATTCTTATTATGACATGTTCTTTTCTAGTTTTTATTCAAAAGCACAATATGGCATGGTCTAAGTTCAAAGATAAATATAATTTTTATTCTTTAATTTTCTATTAAGTAGCAGTTTTTGTTGTTGTTTTTAAACTTTTTTATTATGAATTGAGTAAGAGTATTTCTGTTTGTTTGATTGTTTTGAGTGACAGTTTACATGGGAGAACATCAGTTTTACATTCATCGTTTCATTGCAATGATTACAATCTTCTCCGTGCATCATTATTCAACAGTATTTTTGCTTCTATTCCCTCTGTTTGTTTTGTTATGTTTAGTTTTAGGGATGTACACAAAAACACTCAGGAATATATAATCATTTAAACAACCAAAGGGCACATTCTGCAAGCCTGCTTCCTGGCCGCTAGCACCTGGCTACCAACACACAGCCTTTCTCTTTCCATGAGTCTAGAGTCCTCAGCTGCTCTATTTCTCCATGTCTTCATTTCTGCCTCCATCCTTGGTGTTGCTGCTTCTCTGGATGGGGCCTACATTCCACTTGTGTTCTTATCTGTTGATGGTCCTGGACTATAAGATTAACTACTCACCTCTTTTTATTTAAGTAGAAGTTTTGGCATATTTTCCACTCCATAACCATTTCTATTGAAGTAACATAATTTAAATAACAAACTTCCTTGCTATAGAAAGTCTGAATTGCTTTAAAGTTTTAGTGATTATACAAAATGTTTCAGTGAACCTCTTTGTGTATAGCTCCTTTTGAATTGTTGTTGTTAGGTGCCATAGAGTTGGTACCGACTCACAGCGACCTTATGCACAGCAGAACGAAACACTGCCTGATCCTGGGCCAACCTCACTACTGTTGCCATGCTTGAATCCATCAATGTTGTCACTTGGCTAATCCATCTCATTGGGGGGTCTTCCTCTTTTTCTCTGACCCTCCACCTTACCAAATGTGATATCCTTCTCCAGAGACTGGTCCCTCCTGACAATATGTCCAAAGTATGAGAGACAAAGTTTGGCCACGTTGGCCTCTAAGGAGCACTCTGGCTGAACTTCTTCCAAAATGGATCTACTGGTTCTTTTGGAAGCCCATGGCACTTTCAATATTCTTCTCCAACACCATAACTCAAAGGCATCAATTCTTTTTTGGTCTTCCTTATTCACTGTCCAGTACAGAAGCTGAATAAGAGTGGTGAAAGAATATAACCTTGTCACACACCTTTCTTAATTTTAAATTACTTACTTAAAATTAATTTCCAGCAGCACAAGTGCTAAGTCTAGGGATATGAATAGTTAGGTAACTTTGATCACCAGTATATTTATTTTACCAATTTGTATCCAGTAAAATAAACCAGACCTTTAGTATTACCTTTAGTAAACAGTGAATAAGGAAGATCGTAGAAGAATTGATGCCTTTGAATTGTGATGTTGGAGGAGAATACTAAAAGTGCCATGGGCTGCCAAAAGAACAAATAGATCTGTTTTGGAAGAATGCAGCCAGAGTGCTCCTTTGAGGCCAAGATGGCTAAACTTCATCCTCATACTTTGGACATATTGTCAGGAGGGAACAGTCGCTGGAGAAGGATGTCATGCTGGGTAAGGTGGACGGTCAGAGAAAAAGAGGAAGACCCCCAACGAAATGGATCAGCCAGGTGGCAGCATTGATGGGCTCAAGTGTGGCAGCGATAGTGAGGTTGGCCCAGGATTGGACATTATTTCATTCTGCTGTGCATGGGGTCGCTGTGAGTCGGTTCCGACTCGATGGTACCTGACAACAACAACAACAACAAAAGGAACCATACCAATTAAATTGTCAACATAAGCAACACTACAATTTTGGTGGTGGAAGTGCTGGTTGTGGGCCATCGAGTCAGTTCCAACTTATAACAACCTGATATAAGGCTCCCAAGGATGGTAAATCATTATGGGAACAGAAAGCCTTATCTTAATCCCATGGAGTGGCTGGTACATTTGAACTGCTGACCGTGCAGTTAACAGCTCAATGCATAACCCACTATGCTAGCGGGACTCCTTACAATCTTACCAGTGCAACATGAATACCTCCTTCCCTAACTATTTTCCCACCTTCCATAGCGAATGGCACATGCATCATCAGATGATTTTTAGCTTCAGAGGTACTATCCCTTCCTCTTCTAGCCTCTGGTAGGCCCAGATGTTCCTTAGTTTACGGTGGCATAGGTTCAATCTCTGCCTCTGTTGTCACATGATATGCCTTTCCAAGAATATCACTCGGTGTCCTGTCTTTTTAAAGGACACCAATCATTGCATAAATGGCCCACCCTTAATCCATATGATTTTCCATCTCAATATTCTTATCTAACTAAAACTGCAAGTATACTATTTTCAAATAAGATCACATTCTACAGTGGAAGGGAGGCATTATTCAGCCCATTCCATGAACTCTGCATTTTTAGCATGAAGGTTATTTGTTCATGACATATTATGGTATTAATATATCGTTGGGTTTGATTTGCTAGACTTTTGTTTAGAATTTTTACATCCATATTCATGAGACATAGTGGTATATAGTTTTCTTTTCTTTTAATGCCTTTGTCTAGTTCTTTTAAATCAGGATAATGCTGTCTTAAAGAAGGTAATGGGAACTTTTCCTTCCTCCTCACATTTTTTTGGAAAATAGTGTGTAAAATTGATAGCATTCCTTCTCTAAGATGTATGGTGGAATTCACAAGTGAAGCTGTCTGGAGTTTTCTTTTTCGGGACTTGGAGTTTTCTTTGGGGGCAGGTTTTTATAATTCTAATTTCTTTCACAGTTATTGTGGTGCTGTAGGATAAGTACTGGTCTGAAAGTTTGGTTTGAACTGCAAGATCGGTGGTTCAAACTCACCAGCCGCTTCTTGGAAACCCTGTACAGGGTCATTATGAGTTTAAACCAACTCAACAGCACTGAACAACAACCACGATAAGCTTTTAAACTACTACCTCAAAGTCTTTAGAGATATGAACTGACTCAACAGCATACAACAACAACAATAAAAGATTTAAGTCATGCTATATTCCCTGTTTCCTCTTCAGTGAATTTCAGCAGTTTATGCCTTTCAAGGATTTTGTCCATTTTATCTGAGTTACTAATTCATTGGAATAAAGTTGCTTATGCTATTGCATTACTATCCTTTTGATATTTATGAAATAAGAAGCCCTGGTCCTGTAGTAGTTACAAGTTGTGCTGCTAACCACAAGGTCAGAAGTTTGAATCTACCAGTCACTCCATGACAGAAAGCTAAGACTTTCTGCTCTTGTAAAGATGTACAGGTTCAAAAATTCTCTACAGCGTCACTATGAGTCAGATCAGACTCAGTGACACACAGTCACCACCACCACCACCTACATCATCTTTCACATTCCTACAATTAGTCATTTGTGTCTTCTTTCATTTTTTCCTGATCAGTTTGGTTTGGTTTATCAATTTTATTGATCTTCTCAAAGAACTAGCTTTTTAAAAAATGGTGTTAAAATATATATAAAAGACAGTATTTGCTAATTTAACATTTTCATGTTTAAAAATTAGTAACATAACTAAATTAATGTTATGCAACCATCACCAATAATCATTGCCAAATTTTCCATCACCAGAAAGAGAAAATCAGTATTTTCTAAACATTGAATCCCCTGTTCTCCTGCCCCTGGTAACCACTAATAAACTGTGGACTACATACATTTGCCTATTGCTGATATTTCACTTAAGTGAGATCAAACAGTATTTGTCTTTTTGAGTTACTTCACTCAACATAATGTTTTCAAGGATTACCCATGTTGTAGCATGTCTCAGGAGTTCACTTCTCTTTGTGACTGAGAAACACTCTATTGAATGTATGAGCATATGTACCACATGTTATTTAGCCATACACCAGTCTATTAACATTTAGATTTCAAAAAGCTACCTTTGGGATTCATTAATTTTCTCTTTTGTTTTTTGGTTTTCTGTTTCATTGACTGCTATCTTGATCTTTGTTATTTTTTATTTATTTATTTTTGCTTACTTTCGTTTTGATTTGCACTTCTTTTTCACTAGGTCTTTAAACTGGAAGTTGGTGTCATTGATTTGAGGTCCTTCTTTTCTAACGCAGGCATTTGTTGTTGTTGTTGTTAAGTGCCACTGAGTCAGTACTAACTCACAGCACCCTATATATAGCAGGAAGAAACACAACCTGGACCTGCGCCAATCTCACACTCGTTGCTAGGCCTGAGTCCACTGCTGCGTCCACTGTGCCAGTCATCTCATTGGGGGTCTTCCTCTTTTTTCTCAGACCCTCCACTTTACCAAACATGGTATCTTTCTCCATGGACTGGCTCCTCCTGATAACATGTCCAAGTATGAGAGATGAAGTCTGGACATCTTGGCCTCCAATGAACACTCTGGCTGTACTTCTTCCAACACAGATCTGTTTGTTCTTTTGGCAGTCCATGGCTCTTTCAACATTCTCCTCTAACACCATAACTCAAATGCATCAATTCTTCTACGGTCTTCCTTATTCACCGTCCTTCTGTCACATGCATATGAGGTTATTTAAAATACATGGTTCAGATCAGACATACCTTAGTCCTTAAACTGACATCTTTGCTCTTCAACACTTTGAAAAGGTCTTGTGCAGCAAATCTGCCTAATGCAATACATTGTTCGATTTCTTGGCTGCTGCTTCTATGAGTGTTGATGGTCGATTCCAGAAAAATGAAGTCTTTGACAACCTCAATCTTTTCTCCATTTATATGGATGTTATTAATTGGTCCAATGGTGAGGATTTTTGTTTTCTTTACATTGAGGTGCAACCCATACCGAAAGCTGTCATCTTTGATCTTCATCAGTAAGTACTTTAAGTCCTCTTCGCTTTCAGCAAGCAAGGTTGAATCATCTGCATGTCACTGGTTGTTAATAAGTCTCCCTCCATTGCCCCCAATACAGGCATTTAGTGCTATAAAATTTCACCTAAGTCCTGCTATAAGAGCATCCAAAAAATTCCAATATGTGATACATATATATTCAGCTAAAATACTGTATAATGTCCTTTAATAATATCTCCCTATTATCCAGGAGTCCTCATGTGGTGCTGTGGGATAAAGCACTGGACTGCAAGGTTGGTTTGAACTGCAAGTTTGGTGGTTCAAACTCACAAGGTTGTTATGAGTCGGAACCTACTTGATGGCACTTAAAAATAACAATAATTATCCAGGAGTTATTAAGAAGTGTGTAATTTTGTTTCCATTTATAAATAACTAAAGATGTATCTTGAAATATAATGCTTTCTGTGTTAACATAATATCCAAATTAATGCACTAACCACTAAAGCCAGAGATGAGGAAATTAAAGAATTCTACCAACTTCGTCAGTCTGAAATTGATCAAACATGTAATCAAGATGTATTGATAATTACTGGTGATTGGAATGCAAAGGTTGGAAACAAAGAGGAAGGATTAGTAGCTGGGAAATATGGACTTGGTGAAAGAAATGATGCTGAAGATCGCATGATAGAACTTCGCAAGACTAATGACTCAGTACATAACCACCACCACCACCAATGACAAATACTATTTTTTGCAAATAAATTTTTTAAGCAACATAAAAGACAACTATACACATGGACTTCATCAAATAGAATATACAGAAATCAAATTGACTACATCTGTGGGAAGAGATTGTGGAAAAGCTCAATATCATCAGCCAAAACAAAGCCATGGGACTGTGGAAAAGACTATCAATTGCTCATATTTAAGTTCAGGCTGAAGCTGCATAAATTTCAACAAGTCCAGAAGAGCCAAAATATGACCTTCAAACAAATCTTATCTGAATTTAGAGATCATCTCAATAACAGATTTGATGCATTTGACACTAATGACCAAAGACCAGAAGAGCTGTAAGATGACATCAGGACATTAAAATATTTACTGATAGAGATCAAAAACCACAGCCTTCAATATGGATTGCACCTCAATGTAAAGAAAACAAAATCCTCACCACTTGACCAATAAACAACATCCATATAAATGGAGAAAAGACTGAAGTTGTCAAAGACTTCATTTTGCTCGGATCAACCATCAACACTCATGGAAGCAGCAGTCAAGAAATCAAACGACGTATTGCATTAGGCAAATCTGCTGCATGAGACCTCTTTATCATGTTCAGGAGCAAATCTCTTAGTTTGAGGACTAAACTGTTCCTGACTTAAGCCATAGCCTTATATGTATGTGAAAGTTGAGCAATGAATAAGGAAGACCATAGAAGAATTATTGCATTTGAGTTATGGTGCTAAAGAAGAATATTAAAAGTACCTTGGGCTTCATGAGGAACAAACCAATCTGTGTTGGAAGAATTATAGGCATAATGCTCCTCCGAAGCCCGAATGGTGAGATGTGATCTCTCATACTTTGGACATATTATCAGGAAGGACCAGTCCTTGAAGAAGGACATCATGCTTGTTAAAATAGAGGGTCAGCAAAAAAGAGGAAGACCTCAAATGAGATGGATTGGCACAGTGGCAGCAGCAATGGGTTCAAGCTTAACAAAGACTGTGAGAAAGGCGCAGTTTCATTCCATTGTGTATAGGGTCACTGTGAGTTAGAACCAACTTTATGGCACCTAACAACAACAACAATTTGGTTTCCAAATATCTGAGGATATTTTCCAAGGACTTTTCTATTACTGATTTCGAAGGGAATTCCACTGTAATCTTAGAACATAGTTTGAACCATTTAAAATTTATTGAGATTTGCTCTTATCGTAGAATATATGGTCCATTTTGGTAAATGGTCCCCACGCATATAACAAGAATGTGTTCTGTTGTTGGGTTATTTTTGTTGCTGAGTGCTGTCGAGATGGTTCCAACTCATAGAGACCCTGTATAGGGTTTCCGAGGAGTAGCTGGTGAATTTGAACCACGGACCTTGCAATTCAAACCAACTATGCAGTCCAGTGCTTATCCTACAGCGCCATAGCAGGGTATTCTACAAACGTCAATCAGGTCGAGTTGTTCAGATCCTACTATCTTTGCTGATAGTCAGCTTACTGGCTCTGTCAATTACTGTAAGATGCTACTGACATATCTGGCTAGAATTGTTGGTTTGTCTACTTCTCAGTTTTTGTTTCATGTATTATAAGGTCAGTTATAAGGTACATAAATGTTTGAAATTGTTATGTCCTCTTAATTAAGTGATCCATCCCTTCAGCATTATGAAATGAACTTCTGTGTCTCTAGTAAACACATAGTGGGTTAAGTGTTGGGCTACTAACCACAAAGTTGGTGGTTCAAATTCACCAGTTGTTTGATAGGCTTAAGATGAGACTGTATGCTACCATAAAGATTTATCATTTCAGAAATCCTGTGAAGCCGTTCTACTTTGTACTATAGGGTAGCTCTGACTGGAAATTGCCTGGAAGGCAGTGGATGATGTGGAGAATCTCCCATTCAGTCCATCAGTGTATGTGTATTAGAAATCAGATATTGTAGCATTCACTTCTAGAAGTTTCAGAGAGATTTCTTTTTCTACATCTTCCATGTCTCTCCTTAACTTTTTGAATGTAGACAATGCAGTTACAATAACTGTTTCAATCTTCTCTGTTAATTCTAGCATTTGTGCCAATTCTGGTACCTTCTGATTGACAGATTATTCTCATCATAGAGTCCTATTCACATGCCTCTTCATCTTCATCCTCTTCACATGCATATCCTCCCTTGTCACATGCCTAGCGATCTTTGGTTGAATGCCAGATATTGTGGATTTTACCTTGTTGGGTGCTAGATATTTCTGTTTTCTGTAAATCCTTTCAATTTTCCCAGATACATTCTCACCCTACCCCTTTCTCATCAGCTGCCCTTCCTTTGAAACTCTATTCTTCACTTCACTTCCTACAATTATTCTATCTTATTTTCTCTAATTTGTATTCTTCTTTACCTATTCACTATTGAAAGAAAAAAGAAGTATTTGAGAAGTAACAAAAACTCTAGATCAGTAATCCTCACCTTGTGACATTTTGGGTGAGAAAATTCTTTGTTGTGCAGGCTGCCTTGTGTAATGAAGGACTCTTGAGTGGCATCACTGGCCACTCCTGACTAGTAGCCCCTCTCCTAATTGTGACAATCAAAATGTCTCCAGATATTGCCAAATGTTCACAGGGAGACAAAGTCACACCTGATTGAAGACGACTGTCCTAGACTGACTTTCTTTGGCCAGCTCAGAAAACAGTGTGATATCTTGATGAATGTTCCCGTAGTGGCTCTCCTCTGGTAAATAAAAAACGAGAGAAGAAGATTCTAATCTTCGGTACTGTTTTAAAAGTATATGACCAACAAAAGTATGCTAGAGTGATACTTCCAAAAGAGGCCTGAGAGAAATTCATTTGTGGGAGTGACACAGGATTGGTTTATTTTAATATTTTCTTCAGGTTGATTTATTCAGTGCCACCAATGTGACCAGCTAGAAGGATACAGAATATAGCAATGTAATGCTATTAGACCCACATTAAATCTCTTTTACAAATAAAACACAGTATTTAAAATTAAAATAAATTGATGCCAAAAATAGGCCAGGAAGAAATTCGATGCGGGGATGAAAATGAGGTAAGGGGAAGAGAGAAATCACACAAATAGCACAAGAAACTAGAACCTCTTGTTCTAGAAAAAGGGATAGTCCCCTGGTGCGGCACTCACCTGTGGTTGACACAACATTCTCTGGACTTTCGCTGCACAGCTTTGACAACAGGCTGGTCTTGCCAGAACCCGTGAGGCCTATGCAAACCAGGTCATATTCTGGTCGTGCAGGTGGTGGTCCCTTGCAGCAGAGTGCTCTAAAACACTGCCAGAAGAGGAAAGAGAAAAGCCCTTTTAAAGAAGACCGTGGAAACAAATCAAGGAACATTTGACATGATTAAATCAATGTTAATAAGTAATTAAACAATCTAATGGTAACTTTAAAATGGAGAAGACTGGAGGTCACCAACCCCCTTAACCAAGTGATCGATGTTAGCAGCACCAGGTAGGAAATACTGAGAGACTCTACAAGCCACCGTCCTGCTGTGACTGATGCGCTGTCAGGGACACAACAGCATTCTGCTGCCTTCATGCCAAACGATGCACAAAAAAGCAACCTGAGATGCGTACTACAAAACCACTAGTCTGGGCCCGGCCACAGTTCCCTTGTGGAGCAGGGTGTGGAGTGTCTGCGGAGTCTGGAAGTTGCACTGTTCCTTGGGGACGCGGGTGAGTGCACGGCCCTGGACTTGTTTTTCTGAGATGGCCACGCCTGCGGAGAAGGCCGTGACCTACTACACCCTAGAGGAGATCCAGAAGCACAACAACAGCAACAGCACCTGACTCATCCTGCACCCCAAAGTGTACGATCTCACCAAGGTCTTGGAGGAGCACCCTGGTGGAGAAGAAGTTTTAGGGGAACAAGCTGGTGGTGATGTTACTGAGAACTTTGAGGCTGTTGGTCACTCTATAGATGCTAGTGAAATGTCCCAAGCATACATCATCGGAGAGCTTCATTCAGATGACAGACCAAAGCTAGCTAAACCTTCGGAAACTCTCATCACGACTTTCGATTCTAATTCCAGCTGGTGGACCAATTGGTTGATCCCAGCCATTTCGACCCTGGTGGTAGCCATGATGTACTGCATGTATAGCAGAAGACTAACCCCTTCTCAGAGGGCAAGGAAGGACGGACTGAGAAGCCACTGCAATGTTGTATGGGGAAGGGCAGAGTCGTCCACTGAAAATGATTGCAACGTGCCTGTCCCCCACTCTCTCTCCTACATTAGAAATACAACAAAATGAAAAGGGCCATTCTGTTCTGTCTGTTCTTGGACTTGTCTTTCAGAGAGTGCTTTTTTATTCATCAACCTTATTTGGATGTTTCCCTCTATATAACTCAGTCATGTGATCGTTAAAAAAATCATCTGGTATTGACCCTGTCCCACCATGCGTGCCTGTCTGCTTGGCACACCATTGTCTGTGGCATTCAGAATGCCTTGCTCATGAAGCAACGTCCCTTAGTGTTCTTGTCCTCTAGACCTGAAGGCAGGTGTGACCTGAAGTAAGAAAAGACATCTCCTTGAACGTCTTTGCATCTCATTCACTGACCAAGGACCTCAAGTTTCTGGAAAGCATAGCCTAAGGGTTTCTAGCTGTTGTTTTACCAGAAAAATCGGTGAGAAAAAGAAAAGGTAGGAGCCATAAAAGAGGCTTCACTTCTTCTCTGATCAGGAACACAGTGCCATAAATGCCCTTGAACTCTGAGAGAAAACCACATCTGCCCACTTTCTTGGCTTCAAAATAGCCTTCCAAGGACATTCTCAGTATTGTGAGTTACACATCTTAACAACATTTTTTAATTAAAGGCCAAATTGTTGCTTCCCCAATTTGTCAACACCCAAATATTAAGGAGGATATAGATCATTTGGAATTGCTCTTGGAAGAAATGCTGCTGCAGTGAGGACCACTGTGCGTCAGTGAGGTTCTGTCCACCCTCTTCTCACTGGCAGCTCAGGACAGGCTGGCACGGTCACCTTATCATCCATTTGCTGTTCTCTACCCCAATCTTTTTGTCTTTTAAACTTGGGAACCTGAGGGATACATTTATTAGATTCCAAGTGCTTCATAGTTAGACATGATCATGTTTGTCTACTGGCACGTTAGCCACATAAGCAATAGAGTTCTTCAGAAACGGCTAAAACTCAGGGACAGAATTGTGTACTATTGCAGAGTCTAGATTTTTATAATCAATGGCGTGCATCCCCCTGTCTTCTCTTGATTTGTCACTGAAACCTAGAGTGAATGTGGGCATAGGGGTGGGGAAGGGTGGCTGTACTGTAGGTAAAACATTAGCTTGCAAGAGAATCTTTTATTCCGATTTTAATAAACATCCCTGTAACGAAAAAAATAAAACACACAAAAAAACTAGCCTGTTCTCCCCTAAAAGAGCAGTGCCTTCAAATTCAAAGAAAAGTTGAGGATATCTTCCAGGTTGAAGATGAACTAAGCTTACAAATGAAACGTAGGGCATCCAGATTGGATCCTGAATCAGGAGGGGAAAATGCCATAAATGACCTGTTGGGACAGATGTAGAAAATTCAATATAGACAGCACATCAGATAATAACGGACCGCCACCATGCTGATTCTGACTCACAGCCACCCTTACGGGACAGAGGAGAGCTGTTCCTTGGAATTTCTGAGACTATAAATCTTTATGGGAACACCTGTCTCATCGACTGCATCTTTCTCCCTCAGAATGTCTGGTGGATTTGAATGACCTGCCAACCTTGGGTTAGCAGTCCAATGCCTAACCCATGGTGCCACTAGGTTCCTTATATAATTGTTGTTGTTCAGCTGGTTCCAACTCACAGTGACTCTGTACAGAGTTTCTGAAGGAGTGGCTGATGGGTTTGAACCACCATCCTTTTGGTTAACAGTCCAGTGCTTATCCTACAATGCCACAAATTTAATTCTATTGTGGTTATATAAGGAAAATATTTATTCTTGGAAAACAGCTCAGTATTTAGAGGCAAAGAGTCTTGGTATCTGCAATTACCTGGTTCAAAAAAATCTAAATCTCTATTGCTTCACCTAAAGCAGGGGTGGAGAATGCCCAGGCTGCTGTTCAGATGTCGTTGTTGTTAATTATCATTGAATCGGTTCAGACTCATAGTATACATATATAGGATTCCTAAGGAATAGTTGGTGGGTTTGAACTGCCGCCCTTGTGATTTGCAGTCCCTTGCTGATCCTGTAGGCCCTCAAAATCATTTGGTCTCACCCTGCCAAGGCAACTGCAATCCAGCCATCACATTAAGTGCCATCAAGTTGGTTCTGACTCATAGTAACTCTGTGCAGCATTTCCAAGAAGCAGCTGGTGAGTTTCAACTACCAATTTTGTGGTTCAAACTGACCTTGCAATCCAGTGTTTTATGTACCATGGAGTTGGTTCTGCCTCACAGTGACCCTGTATAGGGTTTCCGTGGCTGCAAATCTTGACAGCAGCAGAAAGCCTCATCTTTCTCCCTCAGTACCGGATAGTTTCAAACGGCTAACCATGAGAGTAACAGCCCAACTCATAACCACTGTGGCTATCAGAGCTCCCTAGCCATCACATTGTTGTTGTTGCTATGTGCCATGCAGTTGGTTCCGACTCATAGCGACCCTGTGCCGGGTTTCCGAAGCTGTAAATCTTTACGGGAGCAGAAAGTCTCACCTTTCTCCCATGGTACAGCTGGTAGTTTTGAACTGCTGACCGTGAGATTAGTAGCCCAATTCATAACCACTACGCTACCAGAGCTCCTTAGCCATCACATTGTTGTTGTTAAGTGCCATCGAGTTGGTTCCGACTCATAGCGACCCTGAACAGGGTTTCCGAGGGTGTAAATCTTTACGGGAGCAAAAAGCCTCATCTTTCTCCCACAGAGCAGCTGGTAGTTTCAAACTGTTGACTTTGTGGTTCGCAGCCCGATTCGTAACCACTATGCTACCAGAGTTCCTTAGCCATCACATTTTGTTGTTGTTGTTAAGTGCCATCGAGTCGGTTCCGACCCATAGCGACCCTGTACACATTAGGGGTGAATTAATTAAATGTTTGACCAAATACAGCAGGCTAATTTTTAAGCTGATCACTTTGTACGGCCTGTGAATGATGCTGTAAGTATCCAACTGGCCCTTGGCAGTAAACAGGTTCTTCAGCCCTGACCTAAGGAGTCTCTGAGTGATGCACTGTCAGCTGCTAAGAAAAAGGCTGGTGGTTTGAGACCACTCAGCGGTAATTCAAAAGACAGACCTGGTGTTTCAATTCCAAAATATCAGTCACTGAAAACTCCACGGAGAACAGTTCTATTCTAACATACACAAGGGTCCCATGAATCATAATTGGCTTGATGGCAACTAGCATTTCTCTGTTGACGGCACTTAACAACACAACATATAATGGAAGCTGTAGTAAATCAAACATGGTAATATGTTAGTGACTGGTGGAGCCAAGTGAAGACTATGCAAGGACATTCTGTGTACTAATCTGACAAATCTTTAAGACAATTTCAAAATAAAGTTTATTTTTTTTTAAAATTATTAAATAGAATCTCTGTCTGTCTGCATCACTACCTACAAAGTCTTACTATCTATATTCTGTTGCAAGTGCCCTTACCTCAGGATAACATGACCCTTTGTAGAGCTTGTGCACCACATAAACCTGTTTCCTCTGTGAAAAATCGGTCAAGGCGATTCAGGAGACCGGATGCCACTCATGTTATTTGTACTGATTGAGGATATCTTCCTTTATATGTTCTAAATGTCCAGTTCTTCCCTTTCTACTTCCAGGATGGCTTTATCAACTTTAGAGATATTACTTAATGGCTGTTACCACCTCAGTGTCTTTCATCTTTACTTATTCAACATCCACTTATGAGGGATCAACTAAGGGAGAGAGGAAGGAGACTTCTGGGTCACCTGAAGATCATGAGAACAGAGACCTATGAAACGCCTGAGCTGCTTCACTCATACAGATAAAATCGGAGGCCTTACTGACAGCCATGCTCTCATAAATCCAGCTGGCTAGTTCCTTTCTCACTTCTCATACGTAGCCATGTAAACTCTAAAAAGCTAATAGGATCTGTCCCTCCTTTCCAACACCAGTTACCATCACCTGGACCATATCGATATTCTTCCAACTGGCCTCAGTATATTGATTCTCGCCTTCTCTATCCCCACACTGCAGGCACTGTGATCACTTGTAAAAGATGTATCTGTTTCTAGCTTCTTAAATTCCCTCAGTGACTCACCACTGCTCTTGTGTCCAAACCATTACCATGGTGTTCAAGGTACTTCCCAATCTGCTCCAAATAACCACCTCCCCTACCCTGTTTCATCTCCCATACTCCTCTCTCTCTGTCCTCACTCTAGCCATGCTGACCTTCCTTCACCCCAGTCCCTTTGCCTATGCTGTCAGCTCTTCCTTCAACTCATGGCTTATCTAACTCCTCATCAGTTTTCAGACCTCAGCTTCAGCACCCTTCTTCACTGCAGCTGCTCTCATCCTGAGATCAGATTAATGCTTCTTACCCAGCTCTTATAGCTCCATTATGAACCCATCACACTGAAAAGTACAGTGTCTTATTCCACACCAGCCTGTAGGGGCAGTCCAGTGTGGCACTGTGGGGTATTGCACTGGACCACATGGTCGGTGGTTCAAATTTACTAGCTACTCCTCAGAAACCCTATACAGGACCACTGTGAGTTGGAACCAACTTGAAGGCACTTAACAACAGCAACAGTGAATAATTTGGCACAGACTCTATTCTCAATAACTGATGAATGAAGACTGAATGACAGAACAAGGTAGACAGGAGAATACTTAGACAATTTTGCATGGGCTAAATGGGGCAGAGGTAAATAGTGATGTATGCTCAACCTTGGAACAACAGGGCTCTGTGATACAGGGATCGAGGCATAGTCTGAATGAGTTAAAAAAGGGAAATAATGTTAAGACGCTTGACTGTCTTATGAATATTGGTTTCCCTTGGCTACTATTGTAAAATAGACACTTGAGTGCGATGGAAAGGAATATCATGAAACATGATTGCAGAAGCTTGGGAGCCTGTCTTCAGTGTATAATTCTTTGGAACACCTAAACTGGGTTCTGGAACTTGTCCAGTGAAATAGGCTTCTTGCAGCACCTTCGTAGTATATAGGAACTTTGGTGAAATCCTGAGCCCCATCCAGAACCTTCTGAGGTGGGACATTTCCACTTGAAAGGACAAGTAGACCAGCCTGGAGCACCTATAGGAACAGAAGATATTTCTTGAAAGAAAGACCACCAGGAAAAATGCTAAATACAAATTGCAGTCTGATGGTCTACTACAAAAACAAGCAAGCTGTTCGCTGGGGAGCCATCAAGGCAAGCAATCAAATCCCTTCAGGGCAAACCCCGCCTTCAAGATTGAAACTCAAAGGGAACACACGAGCAGGCATGTAAGCTTGCTGATGACCACATTGGTCTACTGGTGAGCGGAAGAGGGGAAAAGGCAGCAATGAAGATATTGGTTCCATAGACTCCCATCATCCTGGAGATGAGAGAGAAAAGAAGAAGGGCTGTTTGGTCCAAAGAATGGTGAGACCTGGGGACTCGTGGGCCCATGGACAAGGACCTAGCCACAGAGGGCTAAAGCTGAAAGTGAAGTATCTAGCTTATAGATACTTCACTTTCAGGAGGGGAGATGCACAAGAATGCCCAAACTTGCAGATAGTACTCATTTGACCTAGCTTTGATGACTTGATGATCAGAACTTGACTAGAGGAAGATAAAAAAAATTTTGATAAAGGAAGCAAGTATAAATTGTTACAATTTGATGAACTTGACATATACTTATGGATGCAGTAGCTCAAAATACCAACTGACAAGGAAGGAGTCTTCATATCAAGTATCAATCCTATCCCCTCTATATACAGGGTACATAGGGACAGATAACCTAGATACTGGCTATCTAAAAAGGGGGGGGGCTATAAAGGCAGGAAGTGACTGGCTTACAAGTTTTCAAGAGGGAGTTTAGTTTCAGAGAATGTCACAGAAGGAAGAATCCCTACTGAATAGTTCTCATCTTGTCTAGATGGGCATGGTGAAAGGCGATGGGGATAATGTTCTTATGACTCAATAATAATTGTTTTCATGACTAATTGTGACTGTCACAACTGTAAAGGTAGAAGTTTTGTAACAAAAACAGGGGAGTAGTTAATCTTACAGGTCAGAAACAGAGGCCCCTAGGACCAGCAAAGGAGAAGAGCATAAGTGGAATGTGAGACCCTATCCTGAGAATCAGCAACACCATAGGTGGAGGCAGAAATGAGGACATGGAGACAGGGAGCAGCTGAGGACTCTAGACTTATGTAAAGAGAAAGGCTGTGTGCTGGTGGCCAGGGGGCAGGCTTGTAGAATGTGCCCTTTGGTTGTTTAAATTTTTATATATTCTTGAGTGTTTTGGTATACATCTCCCCCCACCCCCTCAAAAAACCCCAGAGGGAACAGCAGCAAATACTGTTGAATAATGATGCATGGAGGAGACTGTAATCATTGCAATGCAACGATGAGTGTAAAACCGATATTCTCCCATGTAAACTATTACTCAATTCACAATAAAAACTTTAAAAAAAAAGAATGAGTGACATTTACATTTTACCTAAGAAAATTTGTAAAAAGTGCCAAAGCTAATAGAAGTTTGATCTATGTTCTCTCTCTGAGAGACCCCCAAGGATTTAAGAAAATAGTGCCAAAATAAGAAAAACTCTTCACTTCGTCACTTCTTTGTCAGAAGTTATTCCAGCCCCCTCCCCCACCTAAAAAAACTTGGATTCAATCTGTAGGATCTAGTTTCTCAGTAGAATATGGCTTCCTTTTGTCCTAAATTCATTTTTCCTCAGCTTTTCTGCCTATTCTCAGTAAATAACTCTATGATCATCAAATCTGTATTCTTCATGGACTTATTAACTCTAGTCATATTTCCTCTCACTCTTTTCAAGCCCAAGGAGTCCTAATTATTTCAGTATGCCTTCATATAGTCACCCCTCCCACTCTTTCATCCTATTAGTTGCTCTTTGGCCATATTTTAGTTCCATTATGCCTTCTCCTACTTAATGACCACAATTATAAACAGCATTCTAGATGCCAACACATCACATGCCAGATTCTTATGAAGACTGGCTGATATTGTCTGACTTTTTGTAGGCTTTTTCTTATTTATGACAAAATTAGTCTTCCAGGAGCATGATGAGAGTTGTCCTTATTGCACATATTGATTCTCTCCAAGACAGCCCCTGGCTCACAGCTACTGACACTCAGGAGAGCTCAGCAGGTATAGATAGCTATGGCAGACAATCACACAAATCCACAATCATTCCTCCTCCTGGACTGGTTTGTCCTTGATGAGGACCCTGTTCTTGGTTTGGAGACCTCTATTTTTCTCAGCTCTCCTGCCAGAATTTCTCTGGACTAGGTCATGTACAGAAACTAGCGCAACTACCCTGGTCCGAATTACCATTCTAATTTTAAATGTAAAATGAAATTGTATGTGACTGATTACTATATTGCTCTGTTTAAATTATTTATATAACAATATTACTCTATTACTCATCATATTTTACCCCAATGTTTCAAAATTTCATCTGGGTGTTTAAAAAAAAAAAAAAAAAATCTACAGTGTAAAAACTTTGCAGCTGAACACAGAACCAGCCATCTCACCTGTTAATTTACTAGCGAACATCTTGCTCCCTTCTCTTTTCTCTCCTCTCTTTATATTCGCTCCAGCCTTGCCATCTCTACTCTGTGGAGTCAACCACACAGAGGGTAAAGACAGCCCACATGGCATCTCCCTCTAACCTCTCCCTTGAAATCCAGACTCTGCATTTCCAACTGTCCTGGAAGAAGCCCAAATAAATCTTAAGAAAACAAAAGACCCCCACCCCCAAAACAAAAATAAAAAAACAATGGGCTATGGAAATCAGACATTTTGACGGTTAGAACATAAAGACTAGATTAACAATTATTACAAGGTTGAATATCTGAAATAAATCATACTGTATGAGTCACAGAAATAGTATCAGATTTTAAACCATCCTATTAAGAAAATGCTTAAAAGACAGAATGTTCAAGTTTTCAAAGTCAGTTCCTGAAAATTGTACAGATTCTTTATTGGCTTTTCCTTTAAAAACTTAATGAAGCTTTGGATCTCATAGTCAATTTACTTAAAATTACTCATTTTGGCCTCTAGACTATACTGTACCAAAGTTCATTGTGTTTGTCTCCTAAAGCAGTTCTTGCATTGTTAAGAGTAAGCCCCTTTCACTGTTGTACAATGCTAAGCACAATGCTGTCGGCAGTCCTGACAGCAAGTGGCAAACTCAGACTTCATTCCCAGGCCAGACACTAACGCATTGTATAACTCTGTTCAAGTCCCATAAACCTAGCCAGGATTCAGTTTCCCCATGATTAACCAGTAACATTTTAACACTAGCTCCCAATTCCTTTCTCCAAGAGGATATTGTGGCACAGTAGCTCAATGCAGTATGCTAAGAAAGGCACCATAACAACTGGCAAATAACCATTCACCATGATGCTCATTTTCCAAACTATTACCTGGGGAGAGAGTTACCTTGGACCAGGGACAGACAGCCCCACATGGAGTCTAGACTGCCCCTCCCATCAGCCCACAGTCGCTTCCACCTGCTCCATGTGATCCTAGTTCAACTCAAAACACTAAAGACACACAACCCTTGGCCCTCACTTGCAACAGGGAATAGAAAGCAGGGCCAACCGGCATTGTAACTGCACCCTCTAGGGGGTGTAACCAAGGTCATGGTCTCCATTGCCTGAACTGCTGCAGTTCACAGGCCTTTTTACATAGTGTCAGCTATGACTTGCTCATTTTAAAAAGAATCCAGCGTATCTATGCTATTATGTCAGGACACAGGATGTTTTCTCCAAGCAGGCATCCACAAGCTCCTACCCACAGAGTGCGTGTGAGAAAACAGTGTGACAAGGTCTGGGGAGAATTCAAAGATTGAAATCACAAGCAATAATCTGTCTCTTATCTGATTTTTAGCTGACATATTTGCTAAACGGCTTTTAAGTTTTAAGAATGTTTTTTTAAAACCTTAGGAATATTTCACTTAACACTTTTGAGGAAGAAGGAGGTTTACCAAATGCACTATAGATATTCATAAACAAAAGATAAAACTGCAAGGGTAAAATGAGAACTGCATTTCAGTGTGGAGGCCTACCACTAAGGCAGAAAGATCATCTTTAAATGCCCCAATCCGTTTGGGAACAATGTCAGACAGATGGCCAATTTGGCAGGGCACTGTTAGGTACTCAGCGAGTAACTGTTCAACAAATCCACACTGTAAAGCATTAATGAAGCACTTAACTGTCTCTGGCATTTCCCTTAACACTGTCACCTTAATTTGACTCCACTTACTCTGGTAGCATAGTGATTACGAATCGGGCTGTGAACCTCAAGGTCAGCAGTTCGAAACTACCAGCTGTTCCACAGGAGAAAGATGAGGCTTTCTGCTCCTGTAAAGATTTACAGCCTCAGAAACCGTGTACAGGTTCACTGTGAGTTGGAACCGACTCCACGGCACATAACAACAACCATCCTCCTGATAACTCACCCGTCCCTCAATTGAGTCAGCACTGTTTCTGTGTCGTCCTAGTGCTGTGCATTCAGCATGGAAGCCCTCCCCAACCTTTCCGATTTGAATTCCTATCTGCGTAAATGTCACCTCTTCTGGGGAGCCATCCCCAGTTCCCACAAAGACAATGAATTCTTTTCATCCATTCCTTGGTCCTTCACACATTTCTAGGACTGAGTTAATATGACACCACAGATTTTTGGTTTAGTTTTTGTTTTTCCCCTAACTAGAAGATTTATTAGATGACAACTACACACGTAGATCCAAAACATACTCCTTCTTGATCCTGTTACTGGTTCAAAATGCTTAATTTTGCAGCTACCGAGGGTAGCCAGGCGCCACAGCAGAGGAGCAGACACATCCTGCAATTTCATAGCTCTTGACAGGGTCCGGCTTAAAAGCCTCCCACTCTGGCACGGGCCCGGCGCAGTGCCAGCATTTCCTACCATCCTGTGTCACTAAATTCCCAGACTTCTGGGACATGGCATTTGTTTCAATTGATGCTCTGTTTTTCATCATGAATACATGATTTTATTCTGAGCATGATTTCAATTTGACTGAAGCTCGCATAGTTGCTGGAACATTTTCTTCAGTCAGCTTCTGGACTTTCCCCCCCAGCCACACAGTCACTGCCTGAGCCCTGCTCTGTCTCCTCATTTAAATACGGGTCTCGCAGAACAAAAACACAGGGTCTCCTATAAAAAGGCAGGTTTTTTTATGTACAGCCCTCGGGTGGGTCTTAGTACAGAGCTCAATAAGTATGAATTCGATTAACAGAAAATTCCTTCAGTGGATATCTCAAAGCAAGAGAAAACTCACCCATAACTTCTAATTGATATATTTCTTAGGTAGATTGGTTTCAAAAGCAAAAACCTGTATATTGGGATTCTAACAAATTCTTATAATGAAAAAAAAAAAGTTTTTCAAAAAATGTCGTATTCTAGAAGTGTTTTCTAACATTAAACTTGTCCAATGAATAAAATACTTAAGATTCATTTAAATATCAAAATCTGATTGAAAATAAAATATTTCCCAACTTTCTAATAGTCAAATATGAGTCTGTCTTGAAAATACTACCAAAATATTTTACAGGATTTCTAAGAGCTGTACAAACTCTGGAAGAGCTATGAAGACAAATGATGCCTTAATAACTTACAAACAAAACCAAAGACAGCTCACACTATTGAGCACCAAATACAGTTAACGCTCATTATTTCCAACAGTTGGTTTCTATAAATGCAATGTGAACATTGGATTAGTGAAACTGAACCACTTCTCCTAAGGGAGACACAGGATTGGGTTCCTGTGCACCTCAAATCCTAATACTTTTGTCAACCAATCAGTGCATAACCATGTTTTACGTGTGTTTCTGTTTAAAGACACCTGGAGTGGCACTGTAGGATAATCCACCACCTCAATGATACATAACAAAAACAGCAATAACTTAAAATATATGAGGGGGCTTCAAAACGTTTGTGGAAAATGCTATTATCTTTTCATTCAATTTTTTCACAAAAATTTTAAAAGATCCTTCTTATTGTTCATTCATTAACATTGAATTTGTGGCCAACGTCACTATCACTCATGCTTGAACAAAGCTTACTTTCCCAGTTAGGCACATTGCAGCCTTTTTGCACTTAGGAACATTAAACAACACTTCAGCACTATGGTTGAGGATCATTTTAAATAGCACATTCATGAACAAAGAACAGGAAAAGGTAAAAACCATGGCACCATGTAGACATCTGTCTACACTCTGAGACCTGAAACAAGAAGACAGAGCGATGCCTGGTTCAACCTCAGCTGGGAACGTGACTCACAGTGTTCACTGCCCTGCGTATGTCTGTGACTTCCCATAACAGTACTGCAGTGATTTTGGAGATAGATAGATAGATAGATAGAT
>NW_006408600.1:1458304-1477927 GCF_000296735.1 Chrysochloris asiatica | reverse complement strand
GCGGAGCGGCTGGTAGTTTCGAACCACTGACCTTAAGGTTCGCAGCCCGATTCGTAACCACTACGCTACCAGAGCTCCAGATAGATAGATAGATAGAAAGATAGATAGATAGATGACAGATAGATAGATAGAGAAATAGAAAGATAGATAGATAGATAGATAGATAGATAGATGATAGATAGATAGACAGATAGATAGAGAAATAGAAAGATAGATAGATGATAGATAGACAGATAGATAGATGATAGATAGATAGATAGATAGATAGATAGATAGATAGATAGACAGATTGTTGCTGTTGTTGTTAAGTGCTTTCCTGACCCTGTATAGGGTTTCCAGGGAGAAGCTAGTGAGCTTGAACCACTAACCTTACAGTTCAAATGACTTTGTGTCTGATGCATTACCCCACAGCGCCACACCAGGACTCCAGATGGTGCTGTTGTTATGTGCCATGGAGTCAGTTCCAACTCATAGCAACGCTGTACAGGGTTTCCGTGGCTGTAAATCTTTACGGGAGCAGAAAGCCTCATCTTTCTCCCACGGAACAGCTGGTAGTTTCAAACTGCTGACCTTGCGGTTCGCAGCCTGATTTGTAACCACTACGCTACCAGAGCTCCTTTAGGACTACAGATAGATAGATAGATAGATAGATAGATAGATAGATAGATAGATAGATAGATAGATATAGAGAGAGATTGAGAGAGATAAGAGAGATAGATATAGATAACTGTCACAAGTAAGAAAATCTTCAAATAGGGTATCCTGAATAATGCAGATTGGTTAGATAAGTGAAACATGTGTATCCATTCATTTACTCCTTAGACCAACCCAATGTGAAAAATACGAAATGATACCCATTTTAAGATGAGGAAAACTAAGACCCAACGACATTAAATAACTTGAGTAAATGAAGTCCAGGATTTGAACCTCAACAGACTGTCATCGGAGCAGTTCATTTTCCAAGCCACTAGAATTAAATATACAGAACTAACATTTGAGAGTGTATCATGTTAAGAGGTGACATTCGAGACGCTCTGTGTAGAAGGCAACATCTACATAAGAAAACATGCCAAGTGGCAGAGCTGAGGTTCCAGCCAGAGCTGTTCATCTGGAGAGCTCTAACTTATATCCACTCTGCTTGGGAGCTGTCACTTCCAGAGTCCGATATCAGAGGATCAGAAGCAAGGGGTTTCTGTTGTTTGGAGGGGATGAAAGGGTGCTTAAGTAAGTTTGCCTGTGATGGAGAAGATGCAAATCTTTGAATTCCTTCCTTCCTTACACCACCAGGTTTCTGGCTAAAGTACCTTTCATTCCAGGATAAAAGGGCCAGCATTCTTTCTCTAGTGGTGTTAGAGGACTTAGGTGAGAATCTGTCCATAGGTTCTTGCACCAGCTGAACTAAGAGATAAGGAAGGAGAAAGAGGGTGTTGGAAGACAAGGGAATACTGAAAGACTGCTGGCTTCTCTCTCCACAGTTTCAACAGTCAGTAGAAAGCAGAGATTTCTGATTCTAAGCAGGGGAGGAAGGGAAAAAAAATCTCTGAGGGAACATTCCTCATGCCCCACACCATCACCTTAAAATGTATGTGTATGTATAAAAAAGTAAATCAAGAAATACTAAAGAAAATAGCATGCATTGCGGGAAGTATGAATAAGCATGATTTCTACAAAAATGCATCAGAAGGAAGTAGCCTGAGTGAAAATGCAATCTTTTAGCAAACACAGAATCTTTTAGCCAATCCTTTTGTATTTTCAAGAAGAAAAACGAACATCAAATATGCCCCGTTGTCTTGGAATAATTAATGGTCCTTTCAAACAAATGAAAAGAATATTAGTTCAAAATGGCTCTGAGAGCAACAGAACTAACAAGTAAGGCAAGGGAGAACTGTAATGAGGCCCGTGGTCATCAGACTTATCCCAGAGGACGACTCTTTCTGCACATTGCAAGAGCAACCCACTTCTTGAGGTGAAAAATCCCATGGTCCCATAAGATGCTAGTGGAAAAAACAATCACTTGTTTTTACAGAAGATGGGTCAAATCTTTTGGCCATGTGGGCTGATCCAAGATCACAGATGAAGGCTTTGGCCAGGAATTGTCCCAGGGCTGAGGCTTCTGGCCAATACATCACACTGCCTCAGGACACTAAGTCTGTCTTTGTCTTACCCTTTGTATTTCTCAATCCACATTCCTTTTTGGGGTGAAATACTCCATTATTTCTGCTTTGTTCTGGGCTGTCTCCTGTCTCTGTCCCTATTAACTTGTGGCAACAAAAGAAACAAACAGAAGCAGGGGATTTCATGCTTAGCAACTATAGACATTGGCCTCCCGGCTTTGCAGAGGGGCAGACATCTGAAACTTTGAATGAAGAGAGTGCTACTGCGCTGAACCAGACTGGGGGCCCACGTGGCTCCCCGTCCGGGCATCAGTCATCCTTGAGCAATGGCATTCATGAGTCTTGGTACGAGCATTTCATCATGAACCCAAACTACTGCGGTTTTGAAAGTTAGGGGCTGTAAATGATAATTATATTTAAGAGACTCAAATTCAAGAGAAATACATTCCTAGCTATCAAAAATTTCAGCTCTTTACACTGGAAATAGAGCAAAAAAATAGAAATAGTTATGTATTTTTTCTCCCTAAACCAAGTAAGTAAATAAAAAAAAGAAAAGATAATATGTCTTTCTTATTTTTAAGATGCAATTCTTTATTTGATATTGATAGGGCAATCTTATTTTTAAATATCATTTTTAAAATAATAGTCAAGTTATCCAATAAAAACAACAGTAAAATCACCAGGTTTAACGGTCTATAATGGGGTAACAAACTTTAAGGACCATATTCCTAACAGCACTTCTACCAGTTCATTCCAGTTTGCATACCCACTCCACATGTACTGAATCATAATCTGTATTTTAACAAGCTCCTCCGAGCTATCAGAGGAACTATAAGAATTGACTGGGAATCTTGTTAACATATAGACTGAGATTCAGTATATGTGGAGTGGGTATGCAAATTCTCCGCAGATAGTTGAACCAGAATGAACTGGTTTGAAGCCCTAGGTAGTGTATGTATTTACTACACAATGAGTGAATGCAAAACTTTGCAGGTGTTATTTGTTTATTGCAAAAACATATACAACATAGTATCTGCCAATTCAACATTTTTCAGATATACAACTTAGTGATATCCATTAAATTAACTATGTTCTGCAACAACCACCCATAATCCTGGTCAACTAAGTGCAGGGCTTGAAAGATGGTCGAGTATGAAATTGAATCCCTCTGTGTTTTCGAGAAATTACTTCACTGAGATCACGGTTTCATAATTTAGAAAATAAGGATTAACTCACACACTTGTTGGGAGTAGTAAATGAGGCCATGTATACAAAATGTTCAGGACAATGCTTAATAATTAACTGCTTATGTATAATTGGCATGGTCATTGTTATTTGAATTTGCATCTAGAACAAGGTTTTCTAAAGAAAACTGATTTTGGGGGGGACCACCAATCAGTACACTTCTCACAATGGACAAAGATAATTCAGAATCTGGATTTATATTTTTAATTACCCACTTGGTCAAAGATCTTACTTGATACCACAAACATCAGTGGTGGAGGCGGTGGTGGTTGTGTGCCATCAAGTCAGTTCCGACTCATGGCGACCCTGTGTAGGGTTTCTGAGTCTGTTGATCTTTATGGGAGCAGAAAGCCTCCTCTCTCCCAAGGAGCAACTGGTAGATTCAAACAACTGACCTGGCGATTAGCAGCCCAGCTTGTAATCCACAACACTACCAGGGTGGCTAATTAGAGATAAGCAATCGCTTTTGGCTTGCTATAATAAGAACAAGAAACCATAATATCATTTATCATGACAACGTCTTTAGACTTTATATTTTCTCCCAGAGAGGGGAGAACCCCTAAAAAACAGCTTTCAAGCATTACCAGTCTATCCTAACAGTTAAATCAATTCTCCTTGTATATTAATCTCCTGCTATGTCTAGGCCGACCTAGACAAAAGCCTAACAGGAAAGTGTCTGCAATCCGTGTGCATCCTCAAATCACGTTGTTTTCACTGCTGACAAAGACAAATGTTTCCTATGGTCTAGCGCTGAAGAGCCAATATAGTGAACTAGATGCTATCTCGCCTCACACATCAACACACGTGTCAGACAGATTCTGATTGCAGAGTCTGTTATTGGTGATGAGAAAGGCAGACAGGGCACAGCTGGATATTTCAGATCCACAGCTGAGCTGGCAACACTGGTAGTTCAAGCCATCTTCTCACTTTAAGAGCTGGAATTAATCTGAGAAAGTTATTGAAAGGTGTGTTTTATTAAAGAGGCGCTTTCTGACTCCTGTCAAACTTCACAAGCAAAAACCGAACACTGAGACATAAGCAGCACTCCTCCAGGCCATCTCTGAGAGATCAACTGATTTCATATAGCACCCACAAAACACTGATCAGAGCTTAAGAAAGAGGAATTACAAGGATAAGTAATGTCTGTTCCCTGAAAAAAGGTAAAAGTAGCACATAGACCTAGCAAATTGTAAATGTTCTTAGTATTTATTTTATTCACTGAAATTAACACAAGCACAAATAACCTACTGCTGACTAGTGGAATCGCACATAGAGAGACTCTACAGGACAGAACAGAACTGACCCACAGGGATTCCTAGGCTGTCATCTTTACAGAGCAGACCAGGTAATGCAGCGGTTAAGAGCTCAGCTGCTAACTAAAAGATCAGTGATTTGAAGCCACCAAACACTGCATGGGACAAAAGACCTGGCGATCTATTCCCATAAAGATCATGTTTAAAACCCTGCAGAGATTACTCTCAAATGGACAGCGCTGGGTCCAAATCATGCTGGAGACCTTGCTGCCAGGAAATTGGGGGGTGGGGGTGGGGGAAACAATACACTCACAGAAAAATAGCTGCCCCACAATTTCAGCATGGAGGGGGAGTGACCTGCCTTCAAGTTCTCACGGAGTTTTGCACCAAACAGCACACTTGCAGGGCAGCCAAAACATTATCAAGTATATATTTTGTCCTTGGGCCCAATAAACCAGATCACATCTATCACTACAATTGAAACATGTGAAATAGTAAGGACAATATTTTTTGTTGTCCAATTCCAGAGATCTGTTGTGACAGCCTATGCCAGTCTGGGAGAGCGGAAAGAAGAATTGGGCAGAATGGTGACAGAGAAGCAGGGTAAGAGCTAGTTGAAATCCTGGCCTGGAATTTTCAAAACACAAATGTTTGTCCCCCTCTGAGCCCTACTTGTTCACTTCAGTCGTCAGCTCCCCCAGTCTCCACACATTCCCCTTCTCTGTCCCACACTTCCAGCAATAAATTATTACACATAAATTGAAGATGCGGCTTGGCTGCACACACGTGGAAGGCAATATCAGACAGCTCTTGTGCTAATATTTGCATATTTTTGCTTTCCCTTCAACTTTAATATCTACTAGGTGAAAACAATGGGACACATTTGGACTTTTGTGTAGCATGAAACTTTTGTTAATTAAAAATAAACATTTAATCTGGTAGTCTAGACTATTGCTTGTCACTAGAAACACAAACTCCCTAAGGATGTGTGACTGGGCATTCTTTATTTTGTTGTTTTTAAACACATCCACTCAACATGTTTATATAATTCTTCAAGTCTCCCTTTTCTGATTTCAAATCACATTATAATTGTGAAGCAGCTATTAAAACAACCAAAAAAGTACTCATCTGGAACATGGAAAAAATAATAATAAAGAGAGAGAGAGAAGTAGAGAAAGTGAGCAAGTACAATCCTATTTATGGTTAGCCAAAAATAACAAATAAATACAACATGCACCTCAGCACCAAATTCAGTTTTCCTAAAAGAATAAAATCGGAAGGTTTTCAGTAAGCTATGACATTAAAGGAAAAGCAGTTGGGCCTGTTGTAATTGTTCAGTTCTCTCAAGCTGGTTCTAACTCATAGTGACCCTATGGACTACAGACTGCCTGCTCTTCTTCCATCGTCATAATCACTGCTATCGTTGAGGTCCTTGTTGCAGCCACTGTGTCAACTCACTGACTTGAGGGTCTTCCCCTGTTCTTGATGGAGCATGCTAGGGGATGCTGGGGAATGGAATTAGATAAAGACATATACTTAAACATATATATATACATTATGCTTCATTTGTTTGCTAAACCTGGGAAAATAATGGATTGCTTTCTGTACAATGAATCATGACTCCATCCTGGACAGATTCGGTGAGTTCCCGATGGCTCTCCACAGCAAGAAAAAAACAAAAGGCATTCAGATGACTCTAATTTTAGTGTTACCACTGATTTCATAATTGTAATATTGTAAATAAAGGTTCTCAAGGGAATTGCTCATGGGTGGTTACGAATCGGGCTGCAAACCTCAACATCAGCAGTTTGAAACTGCCAAAACTACCAGCTGTTCCATGGCAGAAAGATGAGGCGTTCTGCTCCCATAAAGATTTACAACCTTGGAAACCCTGTACCGGGTCGCTATGAGTCGGAACTGACTCCACAGCACATAATAACAACAAATTAGAGACAGTTTTGCCAGAGATCAAATATTTATCACTAAAAGTCCATAAAATATATCTGATATTTGGGACTATATAGCAGAATAAGTCACAACCAGAAAAATGCAAGAAATCTCTGTTGTGTAAAAATTGGGAACAAAGAATTTCTGTCTCAACAAAAGTCTGCATGTATTAAAATAAGAACCTCATTGTCACATAATCTGGGCAGGATAGAAAATAAATAACAACTGCCCTAGAATTGTACTTAACAGAGCACTAAAGACCCTAGCTTTCTCTTTAATCCTATAATTTTTTCATAACTTACAATTTGCAAATTTCTCTTAGTCCCCAAAGAAGTATAAAAGGCAGGAAAGTCTTTAAACATTACATGTTTTAAATGATACGTGGCTATCGTTTTTAGGGACCATCATGTCACTTCCAATCTTATGTCCACTCACTTCTCACTTAGCAACATGATTAGGTTCCAAACACCAGGTCATTATGTGAAAACTAGCACTGTGTAAAAATGGAGGGTGACCACATCAGATCACTAATGTATTTAGTCATACATAACAGCTAAATTAATCACTATCTTCCTTCCAAACCACTGAGAATTATGGCTTAGTCACGCTGACACATAACCACAAGTATCACAGTCAATGCTAATCTTGACTCATACCTCAGCTTTTAAAAATTTTTTAAAGCTTTTATTGTGAATTGAATGCTAGTTTACATGGGAAAACATCAGTTTTGCACTCATCCTATCAGACTTTATTTCATGGCAATGATTACAATCCCTTCTATGCATCATCATTTAACAGTATTTGCTTCTACTTCCTCTGTTTTGTTTTTTTATGAAGTACACAAAAACACTCAGGAATACATAATCATTTAACAACCAAAGGGCACATTTTGCAAGCCAGTCTTCTGGCCTCCAGCACATAACCTTTCTCTTTCCATGAGTCTAGAGTCCTCAGCTGCTCTATCTCTCCATGCCATCATCTCTGCCTCCATCTCTGGAGTAGCTGCTTCTTTGCTTAGGGTCCCATGTTCCGTTCATGCTCTTCTCTCTTGATGGTCCTAATAAGGTCCTCTGTTCCTGGAATGTAAGATTAACTACTCCTTAACTATTAATCAGAGTCCTAGTGTGGCATTGTGGGTTAATGCGCTGGACCGCAAAGTTGCTTTGAACTGCAAGGTCAGCAGTTTAAGCTCACAAGCTGCTCTTCGGAAATCCTACATAGGGTTGCTATGGGTCAGAATCTACTCAACAGCACTTAACTAAAACAACAACTATTAATCACAATTGTGATCGAAAGGATCCTATCCCCATCCTCTTTCAACAGATCCATCTAGACAAGATGAGAACTATTCCGTGGGGATTCTACCTTCCCCTGCACACTCTGAAACTAAACTCCCTCTTGAAAACTTGTAAGCCAGCCACTTCATGCCTTTATAGCCTCTCCCCCTCCACCCCCTGTTTTAGGTAGCCAATGTCTAAGTTGCCCATCCCTATCAACCCTGTATTCAGAGAGGATAGGCTTGATCTTTGATGTGAAGACTCCTTCCCTGTTGGTTGATATTTTGAACTACTACATCCATAACTATAGGTCAAGTTCATCATATTGTAGCAATTTACACTTGCTTCCTTTATTACACCTTACATTTTGTTATTGTGAGACATATGTTGTCAATGTACAAAACAGTCAGACAGTAAATTTACTATTGCCATAAACACAAAATGTCAAGTAACAACACAGTCAATAAGTGAGGAGTCGGTATACAACAAAACAATGCCCACTCCTCACAATTGTTGTTATGTCTGAACCCATTGTTCCAATCTCTCTTGGTCAAGGACTTTCTCTTTTTTATAGATACTCTATTTTACCAAGTATGACGTCCTTCTTCAAAGACTAGTCTACTAATAACAAGTAAGTGAGATGAAGCCTGGCCATCATGCTTCTAAGGCACATTCTGACTATACTTCTTCCAACACAGATTTGTTCATCCTTTTGGCATTCCATGGTATATTAAATATTTTTCACCAACAGCATAATTCAAACACATCAATTCTTCTTTGGTAGTCCTTATTCCCTATCCGGGTTTTGTATGCATATAAGGTAAACTGACCATGACTTGGTCAGTTGCAGATTAATCCTCAAAGTGACACCTTTGCTTATTAATACTTTAAAAAGGTTTTAAACCAGATTTATCTAATGCAATATACAATTTGATTTCTTGGCTGCTGCTTCTATGGGTATTTAACACTGTTAAATCACACAATACTTCTTATATGTTTTAATATATGTGCTCTTATTATAAGCCACATCCAGCCTTTTATAAAATGATTGAATGAGAAGTAAATGAATAAGACAATAAAAGGACAGAGAAAAATGGGTAAATGTCAAATCCAGTTTGATCAAATAGGGGCAAGAGATAAACTCTAAGTCAAGGTCAATTCAGGTGAAGGTAAGGATTTCTAACTTTTAAAGAATGAGGATACGAAGGAAAGGAGAATTAGCTTTAGAGATCATAATGGTAGCATCAAATAATTCGACAATCTTTAACTTGACAAGACGGTATGGTCTCATTATTCGTCTGAATTTCAACCTCAAATGATCTACTGAATTTCAGTTTGAGATCTTTTTAAATCACTTTCATAAAGGCCCCCAATATTTGTTATGCTTAAATTGACAGTGATTAAAATTTCAAAAAGATTAAAGATTTAGAAAAGAAAGCACATGATATTAAAAAATATCACCTACTAGTAATAACCATGCTTTCAATATGTGGACTTGTCAATTTTCACACAATTCCTAGAGACTAACTACTCTTCAGCCACCTGACTACAGAAATCCAGTCACTGCCATCAAGCCAAGTCCAAATCACTGTGACCCTTATACAGGTTCGCTGAGACTATGGATCTTAAGGGGAGTAGACAGCCTCGTCTTTCACCAGCAGAGCAGCTGGCAGGTTTGAACACAGTGCCTCCAGGGCTAATTTGACTCTAGAAAACAACTATTCTCCCAAGATTTCTACTTAACCTAGAAATCAAGAGGCAATCCCAATAAGAGACTGAATCACCATTACTAAATAAAGGGAGAAACAGAAAGAGGACCTTACACATAATGAAGAAAAAAAGTTCTAATTTATGCTCTAACACAAAAATGACAAAAATCAAACTAATATACAAAATATGTGTGTGTGTGTTTGGGGGGGGGGGTTATCTAATGCATGTGACTAGACATAATCAAAACTCCTGCTGAGAATGTGTCTTTCTATCCCAGATATACTGAGGTATATACTAAGATCCCCAGGTGATTCTCAGGTATACATAAGAATCTGTAAGAAACTGGAATGAACTGGTGCAAAGTCCTGCTTGCACATGGTTTGATCTTGTGGCATATACTCTAAATACAAGTTACATATTACTTAATACTTCCCTGAGATTTGGATCAGCAACATTCTTCCTATGTTGTCACTAAATTATTTCACTAATTGGTTAAATTTTCCATTTCTCTGGCATTTTAAAGTCTTTCCATGTAGCTCCAAGGACACATTAAGGCCAATATTGTGGATGAAGTATCCTATTCTCAAAACCAGTCCCTCCACCTGATTGCATTTCCTTCAGCCAACTCAAGCACTTAGCTTCAGCAATCCTTTCTTCTCTCTCCGACACTAAATTTCACTTAGCACTGTGTCATCTCCACCAACAGACATCATGCTTCTATTTTCCCACCCTGGAAAAGTTAGAGAAAGAAAGTCCCTTAACCCCATTTCTCCCTCCATTGTTCTGCTTTCTTTTAGTGCAAAACTCCTTGAAAGTGTCAGCTCTATTTCCTCCCCTCTCTTTCACTCCTAAACCCACTTGAGAAAGGCTTTTATCCCCACTCTCTTCTTGTCAATGTCTCCAATGACCTTCACACATTACTAGATCCCATGGTCAAATCTCAGCCTTTGTCTTAAGTCCTTTCCCTTAATGTTATCCCTCATTCCTCCTTAAAACACTTTATTTTCTTAAATCTTCAGACATTACCTTCTTTTGGATTTTCTCTTATTTCCCTGAAAATCATATGAATTTTCTCCCACCTCCAATTGTTCATATAACTTCTACTACTATTTCTTCTCATCATCAGTGGGCATCAGGCAGACTGGCCTCCTTTTCATTTCACCAATATCTGACCATCAGAGCACCGAGGTCTGCATGCTCTTCAGCCTCTTTTGTATCTACACTCATTTCCTTGGTGATCTCATCTAGTTACATGCTTTCAAATCTCTCCATAGACTTGTGCCTCCGAATGTCCATTTGCAGCACGGACCTTTAAACTCACATATACAGTGTCTTCTGCTCCACATTCCCACCTGGCTATCTCAAATAGCACACATCCAAAACTGAACTCATAACTCTTCCTCTAACTTAGTTCCTCTTCAAACCTTGCTCCTCTAGTTAGCAGCAACTCCAATTTTTTTCAGTTGCTCAGGCCAAAAATTCTGAATTGATCCTTGGCTCCTCTCTGTCTCACAAACCACACATTCAATCCATCAGAAAATTCTGAGGTCAGCAGTACCTTCAAAATACACTCAGGATCCAACTACTATTCACCACCTCTACCCTTCCCACTCCAGTGTAAGCCACCAGCATCTCTTACCTGCTCTGCAGTAGCCTCAAAGCTAGCTTCCAGTTTTCACTCAACTCCCCTATATTATATTTACAACACTATAGCCCAAGTGATTCGGTTCAGTCAGATCATGCCTCTTTTCCACTCAAAATCCTCTGAAGTCTCCCCATCATCTCACTAAGGCAAAAAGAAAACCCTTATAATATGCTGCAAGGTCCTATAAAATCTGACCCCTCCCTAATTATTTCCATCACCTTATTTTTCATTTCTTTTCTTAATCTGTTCCATGCAAACTGGTCTCTCTGCAGTTCCTGGACCAAGCTAGCCATACTCCTACTTCAGGATGCTTGCATTTGCCATTCCCTCTGCCTTAATGTTTCTTCCCTCAGATATATACACAAGACTCACACACCGCCTCTTCAGTGAGACCTTCCCTGACCACTCCACTTAAAACTGCAACATTTCTTTGGCCACCTCACACACTTTGTTTTTCACTAGCATTTATTTTCTTCTCTTGTTTATTATCTTTCTCCTCTCAATATACAATAAATTCAGTGAAGATGGGGATGGCAGGGGGCAGTTTTTCATGGATGTATCCCCAGCATCTAGAATATTGGCTGGTTCTCTGTCTGTGCATATGTACCCCACAAAGCACATCCCCAATTTATGTTTTTAAATAATTAGTCAAATGGTTTCCATTGATTCTTCACAACCATACTGAGTTACTTCCTAACCTCTTAACTTATCATCAGACTTAGGTTGAGGGATTTCTGCATTCCAGCTACATTTTTCTTGATAGAAGAAATGCACATCCTTTTAAATCACATTCTATTGAATTTGGCATATCTTGCTGGTTTGAACTGCCAGGTCAGTGGTTCAAACTCACCAACCATTCCTTGGAAACCCTATCCAGGGTTACTATGAGTCAACCAATTCCACATGAACCAATTCCAAGGCACTTAACAACAACGATACTTTGATCTAACTCCTACTGAGTTTGTCTTCTTTTAAAGTCTTTTCAAGTTCTGGTGTGGCACTGTGGGTTAATGCGCCAGATTGCAAAGTCATCTGAACTATAAGGTCAGTGATTCAAGCTCACCAATCGCTCCTTGGAAACCCTACACAGGGTCGCTATGGGTCGGAACCAACTCGATGGCACTTAACAACAACAACAACAACAAAATTACAACAAGAGCATGCTAATGACAAAGAGGGGGTAATCTAACCTTTAAAAGTCAGCACAAATAGGGTTTCTATGGGCCGGAGTCATCTTGATGGCACCTAACAACAACATTTTAATTAATACAGTATTATGAAAAGAACAAAGTCTCCTAAGATGTTTCACATATTCATTCTTCTCTCAATTTTTGTTGCCATATGTAAATTCATTGTTTCAGCTCATCTTTGTGAAAAATTGAACTTGAACTGTTTCTTCAAAGTTGCTTTTAAAATGTGAATTTTTTCTCTCCATAATGTAGAAATTATCCAAATTTGATCAAGAAAAAGACACAATCTTTGCCTTCCCATGCCATCAACTGATAGTGACCCTGTGTAGAGTTTTCTAGAAGTGGCTCATAGGTCTGAACAGCTGACCTTGCAGTTCAGTGCATTATCCTGCAGGCATCTCACCCAAATTCATCTTGGCATGGATTGGACTGAATTAACAAAACAAAGTATTTATTATTATTACTGTTCTTTATACCATACTTCCATCATTACGAAACATCACTGGTCACTATATAAACTGTTTCAATGTAATCTTTATTCACAAATGTATGACTCTGTGCCTCTCTATATCAGAAGTAAATAGAAATAATAAATAAATTCAGTAAGGTTACTGGGGAAGAAAAGGAGAAACTAGTTAGTCTGGTGGAAGATAAGCCAAAGAACAGTATCGTAGAAGTCAACAAAAAATGAGTGTGTCAAGCGAGAAGAGGTCACCAACTAAGATGAATGCTTCTAAGTAGTTGCATTTGATCAGAACACACAGATTGGCATCACTGAGAAGATGGAGGGTGTTGGTGGCTTTCACAAGCACAATGCAGTGGAGTGATGAAGACAGAGATCCAGGGTATGCATTTATATCCAACTTGGCCTTCTTTTCACTTGACATGTTTCTTTCTTCCCATTCCTGTGACTTCAACTAAATGAATGATTTCCAAATCCCGTGCCCAGCTTCAACCTCTCTCTGCAGAGCTAAACTACTGTTGTTGTTTTTTTAAAAAAACTTCTTGTTGATGGTGGTGGTGGTGTGCCTCATAGTGACCCTGCATAGGGTTTCAGAGGTTGCAAATCATTACAAGAGTAAAAACCTTCATCTTTCTCTCGTGGAACAGTTGGTAGTTTCAATAGCCAGCACAGTCGGAGAGTTAAACAATAGGAATTTATTCTCTCACAGTTCTAAGTGCAAGAAGATTGATTGTAAGGTGTCAGCAGGGTCACACACACCCCTCCAAAGGTTCTAAAAATCTTCTATCACCTGTTCTACCTTCTAGTGGCTCCAAGCATTCTTGGTGAGGCACGAGGCTTGAGGTGCCTAGCTCTCATCTCTATCTCCACAAGGCCTTCTCCACTTCTCCCTATGCAGGCATTTGTCATTGGACTTTGGGCCCAGTGATAATCCATAAAGACCTTATGGCTACTGAATTAAACTGAATTACATCTTCAAAGATCCTTTTTCCAAATAAAGTCATCATAATCACAGGTTCCAAGATGTGGACTTACCCTTAGAGGATGGCCATGATTCAATCCACTACAATATTTACATCTAGATACCCCTTTGGTACCTCAAACTAACAAACACCCAAATTCACTTCCCTCCACCTATAATGAATACATACTTCTCATTCCTGCATTTCCTATTTTAGTGAATGTCATCAATGAAAGAAACTGAGCATTTCTAAATCAACCAAAATACTTGATATAAAGTATTGGTTTACCCTTGATGGAGACACACATCCAAAGAAATGTGCACCTTGAACAAGATGTGATTAACAGGGCCTGAATAAGGAAAAGAGATGACGCAAACCTAAGACTCATGTCACATGGCTCCTCATCTCGCCTACATGTTTGTGAGTCCCAGTAATGCAGTCCTGACCACGATAACATCCACAGGGCCTCTTCAAAAGAGGGCAGAAAAGACCTCAGAAGTATTTTGGCCCCAAACATTTTGAATCAACTTAGAGAAAGTTATGCAACTCACGTTGTCATACTTTACTTGATTTCAGAAATACAATCCAAATGAAGCATGTCATCTAAATGGTTGATGGTTTTCAGCTGGATGTACTTTCCAACCACCAAAAATGAAAGAAATCTTTCAAATCTCATCCTAATAAAAATCTATGACCTGGCAAAATCTACATTAGTGGCATAATGGGGAGAAGGGATAAGTAAAAGAAATCGTAGAAGGACTTATGTAAAGTCTGGACTTTTACACACTGATATTTATAGATTATAAACTGTCTGGAAGGTCAGAACCTAGAACAAATCTACTTTGGCATAACTGACACATGATACACACAAAATGAAATATTTTCGTTAATCTAACTCAGACCACAGGGAGTTTTACCTTTAGCTGTTCAAACTTTCCAAAGGGACCTCTAGTCATGCTACTTGAAATCCCAAAGAACTGACCAGCTGAATAGTGTGTCCCACACAAGGATCTATTTTTCCAGACTTAATTAATAGATGGGAAGATTTTAAGAAGACACCCTTCAAGATACTCAGGATAGCTGTTTACTTGGATATTCCTTTTATCCAAGTGGCAAGGTTGTTCTTACTTCTCAAGGCCCGGGATTCCCCAACTACCCTTACCCCATCTAGGCTCATAATGTGCTAATTGGAGTCTTGGTGTAGCACTGTAGGATAAGTGCTGGACTGTTAACCACAAGGTCAGCAGTTCAAATCCAGCACCCGCTCCTCGGAAACCCTACATAGGGTCACTGTGGGTCAGAACTAACTTGATGGCACTTAACAATAACAATGTAATGCATTGTATTAGAGTCAAAACACACACTGAATGTCTTTCTTCTCTACTACATATATATATGATTTCAGTCTTATCATGGTGTTTTCAACTTTGAATCATTATGTCTGGAACATAGTATGTTTGTGGAATGTATACATCCATAATACAGCTGTTGTTGTTGTTAAGTGCCATTGAGTTGGTTCTGACTTATAGTGACCCTATACGGGCTTTCCAAGGAGCGACTGGTAGATGTCAACTGCCAACCTTGCAGTCCAAACTGACATTGCATCGAGTGCTTATCTTACAGTGCCACACCAGGACTCATGATAGAGTTGGTCCTCTCAAAATCAAGCAATCTGAGTAGCAATGATCAAGAGAGGTTCATTGCCATCAAAAGAGAAATGAAAATCCTGTATTCAAAATACCACCACTGAAAATAATAAATAAAATGAATCCAGTCTTATGTTTTGTTTTTATTTATATGGAGTTAAGCAAAAAGTTAACACATTTTAAAAGAATATAAAATATGGTGATGTTTTAAATGGCTGTAAGAACAGTTAAAGGCCATATCATCATTTCGCAGCTATAGAAGAAAGTATAAGGACTTTTGGTGTGGCGCTGTAGCTAAACACTGGACTGCTAACCATAAGGTCAGCAATTCAAACCCACCAACTGCTCCTTAGCAAAGCTATACAGGGTTGCTATGGGTCGGAACTGACTCCATGGTACTTAGCAACAACAACAGAAGGAAATAAGTTGCTATTTCATTTCATCTGGAACTTGACCCAACCACTGAGGATTCAAAGAATCTCTGGTAGTGTAGTAGTAGACTACAAACTAGCCCCAAGGTCAGCAGTTCAAATCTATAGTCGTGCCATGGGAGAAAGATGAGATTTTTTGCTCCCATAGAGATTTATAGGCCCAGAAACCCTATACAGGGTTGCTGTGAGTCAGAAGTAACTTGGTGGCACACCAACCACCGCCATCACCAATGAGGATTCAAAAGACCACCTTTTTGTTCTCTCTAGTGCACATGTAGGCATTATAAACACGTTTATTGTTAATTACCGTCGAGTCAGTTCCTACTCACAGCAACCCTGTATAGGATGTCCATGTTTGTAAATCTTTGCAGAAGCAGCCACTTCATCTTTCTCCCATGGAGTAGCTGGTGTGCTTGAATTGCTAACCTTATGGTTTACAGTCTAGTGCTTATTATACAGAGCCACCATGCTCCCATATAGAAACATACTAACTTTCAATGTTTTCCTCATTTCTAAATAACCATCAAGTTACTTCTGACTTGATGGCAACCCCTTGTGTTGTAGAGTATAACTGTGCTCCATAGGATCTTCAAGACTGTGACCTTCTGGATTCAGATCGGCAGGCATCTCTTAAATGGTTTTAAACTGCCAAGCTTTCAGTTAATAGTAGAGCACTGAACTGTTTGCAACACCCAGGGACTCCAAACGTGCTTGTAAAAATAATGCACTCAATTAAAAATGCATAAAGAAGAAAGTAAAGGTATTCCAGAGATCATCAATGTTCACACATTCAACTCAGCTCTTCATACACATACAGATCTTCAACTCTGTGCTGCATGAATGCTCTCTTTTTTCTTATAATAATGAGACAGCAGTATGCCTACAGTTAGTTACACGACTGGCTCATTGCTTTTCCAGTATCATAGATAGTCTTTATGTATCGTAACACAGAATTCTACCTGATGCTTTGTAATGTCAGCCTAGCATTTCACTGAATGATTATCATAAAATATATTTAACAAGTTCCCACTGATGGACTAATTTAATGGTTAATTTAAAACTATATAGTCTGCATTCTATATAGTTTTAAATTATAAAACATGTAATATAGAGGCCAAGGTTATCACTTTATAGATGAATACATTACAGCCCAAAGATGCTGAAGCACAATGATCAACAAGATCAGCGGGTCACTTGGGAGCAGACAGGAGGAGAGGAGTGCTGGCTGCTTCTACCATTTCAAAGTTGAGATTCAGACATTTGGGTTTGAAGTCCAGCTCCATCCTTACTACCTGAGTGGCCTTTGCCAAGTTGCCTAACCTTTCTGAGTGGCCTCAGTTTTCTCATCTCAATAACCATAGTTGTTACGGTTAGCGTGCTGTTGTTAAGTATGGTCAAGTTGGTTCCAAGCCACAGTTTCAGACGCTTTAAATCTTCACGGGAGCAGAAAGCCTTATCTTTCACCCACAAAGCAGCTGGCAGGGTTGAACCAAGGACTTTATGGTTCACAGGCCAGTGTTTATTTTAGAAAAGTGCGTAGAATAGTACCTCGTATATTTCACAAGCAATAAATTCTAATTATCACTATTATTACACCATACTGTGTCAAGCTTGTTGTTGTTGTTGCTAAGTGCCATTGAGTTGGTTCTGACTCATAACGACACTATATAGGGTTTCCGAGGAGTTTCAGCCATGGAAACTGTGGTTTATAGACAAACAATGTTGTTGTTGTTGTTGTGTGCTGTGGAATTGGTTCTGACCCACAGTGACCCTGAACAGGGTTTCCGAGGCTGTAAATCTTTACAAGAGCAGAAAGCCTCATCTTTCTCCCACGGAGCAGCTGGTAGTTTCGAACTGCTGACCTTGCAGTTTGCAGCCCAATTCGTAACCACTACGCTACCAGAGCTCCTAAAATAAATAATAATAATGTTATAAAATTATTAAAATGTCTGTCTTTGATGTGGGTAGAATAGGAAACAAACATTACTTTCTATTCAAGATTTTGGTTCTAATGTATTCAATGTTATATATTCATTATCCTTTACTTAAACGTTGGAATATGAAGCTATGTGATTAATTTGCTCTCGTGCGATATATTGAGTTATAAAGGACCTATGTGTAATCAGTAGCAACAGGACTCTGAGTAGAAACGTGAAAAACATATTGATGTTACACAGTTAAATGTTACAATTATAAGCCTCCTTTTGGTGATGAACAGATGACAAAAAGGAAATTAAAATGATTCGCCCTATTGTGTTTCTGCTCACATAACTCCTACGATAAAAGGTGGAAACTTTAAACTGATGGATACACCACTGAATGTGAACTGACTCTAAAGCAGTACAAACACTTGCCTCAGCATAGCCCTAATATTTATGGAAAACAGATGTGTTTCATTTTAGCTCATCACAACTTTAAGATTTGTACTATTTACAATTTCTTTAATATTTGTTTTCTGCAGTTTTATTTTATTTGACTTAAAACACACTGGACTGAAGTGTAGTGTCAGAGTTCAAGTTGGTTAAACATCTTTCAACAGCAAGAACAAAACGGTATAGTACTTTTAGGCAAAGCTTAAAACAACCCACCCAGGAGAAGCAGAGAACTCTCAGGTCAGGTCATGTCCAGAGCTTCTCAATTCCTCTTCTGAAGCTGTTTCCTTCAGCATCCCCACTGACTACAAATTACAGTTTTCTCTATTGTTCAAAGTAACAAAGTTTTAGCTCACAAGATACTTTGCAATTTCTATGATCCCACCGCTTTTAAAAGCGTAACTTAATTCCAACTCATACAGACCCTAAAGGACAGAGTGGAATTGCCCCATAGGGTTTTTCAAGGTTGCAGTCTTCTTCTTTTTTTTTTTTTTAAATAACTTTTTATTGTGACTAGTTTTACATCCAACAACTCATATATTTTGCTTCATTACAATGACTGCAATCCCCTCTATGTACCATCAAGTGACAATATTTACTTCTATTCACTTTATCACTTGTATTCCTGCCTGTGGTTCCCCTACCTTCATCTCTCCTCTGCCAACCTCCCTCTTGTTGTATAATGCCTCCCCCCTCACCCAAGTTAACATGTGTCTACTCTCTGGTGTGTCACTAGAGGATAAGACCGGACTGCTAACTGCAAGGTCAGCGATTCAAACCTACCAGCCACTCTTTGGAAATGCTATACAGGGTCGCTTTAAGTTGGAACTGACTCAACAGCACTTAACAACAACCCTCTTGTCTATGCATAAGTTTCCTTTCCTCCTATCCCAATAACCATCACAGAATGCTTTTTTTAAACCAAGAAAACATTTTCTAACTTATTTAAAAGTGTTCTCAAGCAGTATTTGTCCTTTTGTGTTTGACTAATTTCACTCAGCATACTATCCTTCAAGTTCATCCATGTTGTGAGGTGTCTCAAGGCTATATGTAGTCTTATGGAAGCCTACATACTTTGGAAACTGCCTTGTTTGCTCCCACAGAGCCAACCTTTCTGCCAAGCATTTAACCACTGTCATACCAGGGCTCCTTTTCAATTTTTTTAGTTTTTATTGTGCATGGAGTGATAGTTTACATGGGAGAACACCAGCTTTACATTCATCCTATCGTATTTCATTTCATTGCAATGATTACAATCCCCTCCATGCATCATCATTCAACAGCATTTGCTTCCATTCCCTCCGCTTTTTTTTTTTTTTTCATTTTGGATGTACACCGAAGCAATCAGGAATTTTTTTTTTTTTTTTT
>NW_006408600.1:1449887-1457337 GCF_000296735.1 Chrysochloris asiatica | reverse complement strand
ATCTTCCTTTCTCTAAAGCATTTAGTCTGTTTTGTAAGCCTTTATCTATTTACTCTTGGATCGTATGAGCGAGACTTATATCCCTAGACAGTTGATTTACATGGTGGGCAGGGCAAAGAAGGTAACAATTCCTATTAGTGCAGTGATTCTTGACATGAGAGCAAAGACACATGGCACGTTTAAGGGCCTGGCACTGCAATGGTTGCCTAGCTTCTGAAAACTTTAACAGGCAATAAAACCTATGATGGTTGATGAACGATTGCAAAGTCAGTAACATCTATTAACTCCCCATTCCCCCCGCACGACAGGCAAAGCAGCAGAAAGTCTCTGGAGTTTAACCAGTTCTCTAAGGGTTAAACAGTTCTTAAAGTCTTCTCTGCTGTGGAAACGGCTGGCTGACTCCTTGGTGCTCTTGCCGGAGGGGCCTCAATGGAGATGCAGATGCCGTCACTCTTTCAGAAGCAATCAGGAATATTTAACCATTCAAACAACCAAAAGCACACCCTGCAAGCCTGTCCCCCCCGGCCATCAGCATACAGCCCTTCACCCTCCCTGAGTACAGAGTCCTCAGCCACTCCATCTCTACATGTCATCGTCTCTGCCTTCATCTCTGGCATCATTGCTTCTCTTTATAGGGTTCCACACTCTGTTCTTCTCCCTTGATGGTCTCAGGGTCCTCCAGCCTGCACTAGAAGATCAACCACTCCCTCCCTTTGTTACAAAACATCTACCTTTACATTTGCAATCCTCACAGTCAGTCCTGATAGCAATTATTCACTATTGAACCACCGGAGTCTTATCCCTATCTCCTTTCACTAGCCCCATCCAGACAGGTTGGAAACCACTCAGTGGAGATTCTACCGTCCCCCGCACCCTGTGAAATTAGGTTCCCTCTTGAATGCTTGTAAGCCAGTCACTTCGTGCTTTGTAGCCACCACCCCACGTCAATTTTGAGTAGCCAAAGTCTAAGCTGCCCATGTCTGTCTACCATGCATACTGAGGGGGTGGGAATCATCCTCACTGTAAAGATTCATTCCCCTTTTTGAGCTACTACATCCATAAGTATAGGTCAAGTTCATCAAATTGTAACGGATTACTCTTTTTTTCCTCTTCTTTCTTCCTCTAGTTGAGTACTGATCATCCAGCCACAGGCAAGTGGGTACTATCTGCAAGTGTGGGTGTTCTTGTACATCTACCCTCACTTCATATCAGCTGGATGCTTCACTTTCCACTCTAGTCTTCTGTGGCCATGTCCCTGTCCCTGGGCCCAGGAGTTCCCATGTCTCACCATACGACTGGCCAACCAGGTCTCAACCCAGGTTAAGAGGAGTCTATTGAACGTGGTCAGACTTAGCTTATAAATTCATTGCTGTTTTCCCCCAATTTCCCCTTATCGATAGACCAATGTGGTCACCAGCCAGACCACATGCCTGTTCATGTATTCCTCTGAGTCTCAATATTGGAAGAGGGTTTTCCCTGAGGGGACCTGACTGCTTGTCTTGATGGCTCAGGGCTCCTTTTTAAGAGCTGTTAAAAAGACGAGAGTTTATGAAGAAAATCCTACGTAATTTACCATACTGAAGACAGCCCAGGAGAATGAGCAAGTGAGATACAACTTACTTGTTAAGATTAAGATGTATAGAGATTCTTGGGTTGTCCAGTACTACAATGTAGGAGGACACATGTACTGTTGTAGAATAACCACCGCACTACTAATTGCAAGTTCAGCAATTTAAACCCACCCATTGCTCTCAGAAACCCTATACAGGGTAGCTTTAAGTTGGAATCAAGTCAATGGCATACAACAATAACAACCGTATATCTATATCTATCTCAATATATATAGATATACAGACATACAATTCTTATTGTTATATACACACACACATATATATGTATGTATATATATATATAATTGAATGATGCAGAAAGCATCAAAAGAAGATGGAAGGAATACACAGAGTCACTGTACCAAAAGGAAATGACTGTATGCCTAGAAATTTGGAAGACAACTTTCTAGCCAACTGATTGAAAGAGAGCCGTATTTGTGCCCATTCCAAAGAGAGGTGACCCAATGAAATGTGAAAATCATTGGACAATCTCTTTGCTATCCCATGTTAGTAAAGTTTAATAAATGTAATACAGAAATGGCTGCAAGCATACATTGACACAAGAGAACTTCCAAAGGTTCAAGCCGGATTCAGAAGAAGACGGGTAACAAGGGATATCATTGCTGAAGTCTGATAGATCTTGGCTGAAAGCAAAGAATACCAGAAAGATGTTCATCTTTACTTTATTGACTATGCAATGGCTTTCGATTGTGTGGCTCATGGCAAGCTATGGACAACATTGAGAAGTATGAGTATTCCGGGACACTTAATTGTGCTCATGAGGAATCTGTATATGGACCAAGAGGCAGTTGTTCGAACAGAACATGGGAACACTGAATGATTTAAAATTAAGAAAAGGTGTGCGACAGGGTTGTATTCACCATACTTATTCAACCTGTATGCTGAGCAAATAATCTGAGAAGCTGGGTGATATGAAGAAAAACATGGCATCAGGAATGGAGGAAGACTCATTAACAAGCTGTGATATGCAAATGATACAACCTTGCTTGCTGAAAGTGAAGAGGACTTAAAACATTTACTGATGAAGATCCAAGAGCACAGCCCTCTGTATTCTTTGCATCTCTCAAAGTAAAGAAAACAAAAATCCTCACCACTGGACCATTAAACAACATTCTTACTAATGGAGAAAAGATTGAAGTTGTCAAGGACTTCATTTTTCTTGGATCAACCATCGACATTCATAGAAGCAGCAGCCAAGAAATCAAATGACATATTGCATTAAGCAAATCTGTTGCACAAGACCTTTTTAAAGTGTTGAAGGGCATAGCTGTCAACTTGAAGACTAAGGTGCACCTGACCCAAGCCATGATATTTTCAATAACCTCATATGCACACAAAAGCTGGATGGTGAATAAGGAAGAATGTAGAAGAATTGATGCATTTGAGTTATGGTGTTGGAGGAGAATATTGAAAGTGCCGTGGGCTGCCAAAAGAACCAACAGATCTGTATAGGAAGCAAGTGCATCCAGAGTGCTCCTTGGCGGCCAGGATGGCCAGACTTTGTGTCTCATACTTTGAACATATTGTCAGAGGGACCAGTCAGGATACCATGTTTGGTAAAGTGGAAGACCCCAGCGAGATGGATCGGTAAAGTAGCAGCATCAATGGGCTCAAGTGTGGCAATAATTGTGAGGTTGGCCCAGGACTGGGCAGTGTTTTGTTCCATTGTGCATAGGGTTGCTATGAGTCGGTACTGACTCGATGACACCTAACAACAACATATATATATATATGTTTTGTTGCTGTTCTCAAGTGAGACAGTTCCAACTCATAGTGACCCCTATATAGGGTATCAAAGAAGCAGCTGGTGGGTTTGTATCACCAACCTTGTGGTTCACAGTCTAGTGTTTATCCTTCAGCCCCACACCAGGACCCATATATACATAGACACACACACACAAGAGTGTGAATCAAAAAGTGTCCACACTCTGTTTATATTAAAATGCCCATCCGTTGAAAGTCCACAGGACATGATTCTATCGAAAAGATGAGTGAAAGTGGACTATGTGGCAACTGATGTGCAAATCAGCCATGGCTCTGCCTATGAAATAATCTGCAACAGATTTAGGTTTCAAAAAGTTTGTGTGGGATGGGTACTGAAACACTCACAGAAAAGCATAAACAGAAGTGTCTCAACATCTGCAAACAAAATTTGGACCGATACTGGAAGGAAGGTAAAAATTTCTTTTAAAAACTCATTACTGATGACGAGACATGAATTCATCATTACAAGCCTGAGAGTAAACTGCAGAGTGTGGAACAGAAACATCCTCAATCTCTGACTAAGACAAAGTTCAAAAGTCAACCATCAGCTGGAAAATTGATGCTTACAGTTTTCTGGGATTCTCAAGGACCAGTACTGGACCACTATCAGGAAAACAGTTCAACAATCAACAGTGCAGTGCTCCTTACAGTGAGATGCTCACTGAAAAGCTGAAGCCTATATTTTGGATTAAACACAGGGGACTGTTTGACCCAAGGGTATTGTGATCTTGTATGAAAATGCACATTCCCATACCTCTGCCCATATTGTTGACACTTTGCAAAGCCTTCCTTTTGATGTGTTGAAGCATCCTCCTTAGAGTACTGATCTTGCAAAGAGGTCAGTGGTTGTGAGGTTTGCGTAGGACCCAGCACTATTTTCTTCTGTTGTGCTGAGGCTGGCTATCAGCCGGTACCGACTCAGCGGCACCTAACAACAACAATCTCTTTATGGAGGTTCTGGTGGGGTGCTATAGGATAAGAACTGGGTACCGTAGGAGAAGCTCTTGACCTCAAGGTCAGTTTGAACCACATGGTGGGTGGTTCAAACTCACTAGCCACTTCTCAGGTAGTGGTTGTTATGAGTCAGAGCTAACTTGACAACATCAAAAACAACAATACTAATGGCAAGGTGGGTGGTTCAAACCCACCAACCGCTGCTTAGAATCCATATATAAGGGTCACTATCAGAAACGACTCAATGACACTTAACAACAACTCTTTCCTACAGGGTTACCCTGAGTCGAAATCGAGTCCACAACAGTGGGTTTGGTGGGTTTAGCGATTTCTTTATGCTTTAATGTATGTGTACCAATTCAACGGGATCCCATCTCTGTCTCACTTACAAAGACCACTCTGAAAATTTGCTGACAGAAGAATCAGGAATTGGAAGTGTAAGACAGAAGAGAAAGCGAAAGGAGAGGAAAGAGTAATCAGGCAATATATTGTAAAAAGCAGCAGGAACTTGCCTGTGTGCTCTCAGGTAATGAGAAACATCTCATGAATGCCAAGCCAAGAACTTTAAATGACTGCTCTTTTAACACGCCTTTCAGGTAAATGTCTTAAGGCCGGTGTCACAGAAAAGCATTTGTACGGGAGGGGCTGTCCCACTTCATGATCACACTAGCTCTGAACATAATTAAAACTAATCCTTTTACCTGCCTACATTTCTAACAAGCATTCTGTCTAGAGTAGTACATAAAAAAGGTCTGGATGTTTTGCGCCAACAAGATTCAATTGGTACTTATTTAACATTTGGAGGGAAAATGCAAGTCCAAACAACAGCGACTCATTCACGTATTTAAAACATTCAACTATTTTTAAAGGCTTAGAAAACATATAGCATAATGGTGTATCAAAATGACAAGGTGGTGCTCCCAAATTTGCTTACTGTGTGCTTTGAGAGACAGCCAAGTATGAAAACCCAAGAGGAAGAAAAACGTATGCCTTGACTTGTGTTAAGAAAAAACAAGCCGTAGAAACAAGTGTTTACTCATCAATTTAAGTTGCTTAAAATTATGCATGGAAGGGAAACAACAACAACAAAAAGCCTCTTGGTACAATTATAAATCAACTTTTTGAAAGTCTTGAAAGGGTTACCTGTACTAGGGCTAGGGAGTGGTCAGTGCTGACTGACCAAAACTACTGTTTTCAGCACATCCCTCTTAAAATCAGTCCTCAGGTCACATTTCAGACATTGAGAGAAAACACACTTGATTTAGGTGTCACAGAAAATACATTTTACTCTTGCAATAAGCTCTTTCAATTGCCCATGCCATGCTTTTACATAACTTTATTCCTCCTTGCGTGTTCTATCAAAGTTTGATCAAAGTAACAACTCAGTAAATGAAAACACATCAGAGTTCCTCTACAGTGATTCTACTCACAGGGCTATTTTACTGAAACTTTATTTATGGTTGTTGTTGCCACTGCTGTTAAGTGTTCAGAAACTGGTTCCAACACACAGTAACCCCATGTACCATAGGACAAAACAATACCCAGACTTGCACGATCCTCACAATTGTTACTGCATTTGAACACACTTGTTACAGCCACTGTGACAATCAATCAATCTCATTATGGGTCTTTCTCTTTTTCACAGAATCTCTACTTTAAAAAGCACGATGTCCTTCTCCTGGCACTAGTCCCTTCCGATAAAAATGACCATTGGTCAAAAAAGAGCATTGGTTGAAGTCTTGTCACGCTCGTTTCTAAGGAACATTCAGTCTGTATTCTTTCAAGACAGCTTTGTGAATTCTTCTGGCATTATTTATAATAACCCAAATCCTACTTTCCCAACAAACTAGATTAACTCTCCTCACTCTTCTGCAACTTAGTTGGATGATAGCAGTATATATAATCCCAAGGCCCCTCATCTACACTTAAATGCCTCAAATCCAATGGGATAAATAAAAATACGTTGAATGACTTCAAGATCAACATTTTCATTACCTCAACAGCTTCCTTTGAATCATATGATTGACTTGCCAGAGAAAAGACCAGCGCACTTAGTTTTGACCATGGCCTTAGTTTTCATTCTATAATTACTCATTGTGTTTCTTTTCACAGATGTATATCTCTCTAGACTCCTGGTGTGGTGCTGCAGGATAACGTACTGGACCATAAGGTCGGTTTGAACTACAAGGTCGGCAGTTCAAACTAACCAGCTGCTCCCCGGAAACCCTATACAGGGCATCACTATGAGTCAAAACTGACATAGAGGCACTTAACAACAACAACAGCAATGTCTCTCTACTCTTGCCAGTTCTATATTCCACCATCTCTCCACCTCCACCTACTTCATTTACAGTAAAAGCTGGCAGTCTCTCATTCATGATCTAACTACATTTGCTTTAGGTATAATTCCGATAAATTATGTTATCTGGTTTCTTAGGTCTCAACAGATTAAAAGAGAGGGTGAAAGACATCCCCTTCTCATTGCCAGAGTAGGTTAGACTCATGTGACCCTACATAGAGTTTCCAAAGCTATAAATCTTTAACAGGAGTAGAGAACCTCATCTTTCTCTTGAGGAGCAGATGGTGGGTTTGAACAGCTGACCTTGCTGACACAGCAGTCCAGTGCTTATCCTACAGGGCAACCTGTGATCTTTGAGAGTGACAGATATGAAAAAGAGAATTAAAAGATAATGGACTTTACCAACAAACTTTCTGAAGTCACCCTTCAAAATAAGGACAAAACAGATAACCTTCCTCTAAGACTGAAACTCAAAGGAAACACATGAACAGGCATATAAGCTTGCTGGCGACCACATTGGTCTACTGGTGAGTGGAAGAGAGGGAAAGGCAGCAATGAAGAAAAGGGCTGAGTTCAACCACAGTCCATTGACTCCCACTGACCTGGCGATGAGAGAGAGAGAAGAGGAGGGGCTGGTTGTTCCAAAGTGTGGTGAGACCTAGGGACACTTGAGCCCATGGACAAGGGCTAGAGCTGAGAGTTAAGCATCCAGCTGATATGAAGTGAGGGGAGATGCACAAGAACACCCCAACTGGCAGACAGTACCCATTTGACCTAGCCTCGATAGCTTCATAATCAGAAC
>NW_006408600.1:1405071-1449787 GCF_000296735.1 Chrysochloris asiatica | reverse complement strand
TTGTTGTTGTTAGATGCCATAGAGTCGGTGTCAACTCATAGCGACCTTACTCAGCAGAACGAAACACTGCCTGGTACTGGGCCAACCTCACTATTGTTGTCACGTTTGAGCCCATTGACGCTGCCACTTGGCCAATCCACCTTGCTGGGAGTCTTCCTCTTTTTCTCTGACCCTTCACCTTACCAAACATGATATCCTTCTCCAGAGACTGGTCCCTTCTGACAATATGTCCGAAGTATGAGAGACGAAGTTTGGCCATCCTGGCCTCCAAGGAGCACTCTGGGTGCACTTCTTCCAAAACAGATCTGTTGGTTCTATGGGTGGTAGCCTATGGATCTTTCAATATTCTCCTCCAACACCATAACTCAAAAGCATCAATTCTTCTACAGTCTTCCTTATTTACTGTCCAACTTTCATATACATATGAGGTTATTGAAAATACCATGGCTTGGGTTAGGCGTACTTTAGTCCTCAAACTGACATTTTTGCTTTTCAACAATTTAAAAAGGTCTTGTGTGCAGCAGATTTGCCTAATGCAATACGTCATCTGATTTCTTGAATACTGCTTCTGTGAGTGTCATAGTTGATCCAAGAAGAATGAAGTCCTTGACAACTTCAATCTTTTCTCTGTTGATAAGAATGTTGCTTATTGGTCCAGTGGTGAGGATTTTTGTTTTCTTTACATTGAGATGCAACCCATACCAAAGGCTGTGGTCTTTGATCTTCATCATTAAATATTTTAAGTCCTCTTCACTTTCAGCAAGCAAGGCTGTATCATCTGCATATCGTAGTTTGTTAATGAGTCTTCCTCCGATCCTGATGCCATGTTTTTCATCATATAACCCAGCTTCTCAGATTATTTGCTCAGCATATCGGTTGAATAAGTATGGTGAAAGAATAGCACTCTGTCATACACCTTTCTTAATTTAAAAATCATCCACTGTTCCCACATTCTGTTCAAACAACTGCCTCTTGGTCTATGTACAGATTCCTCATGAGCAGAATTAAGTGTTCCAGAATACTCATACTTTGCAATATTGTCCATGGCTTGTCACAATCTGCGTAATCAAAAGCCTTTGCATAGCCAATAATGCACAGATAAACATCTTTCTGATATTCTCTGCTTTCAGCCAAGATCCATTGGACATCAGCAATGATATTCCTTGTTCTACATCCTCTTCTGAATCCGGCTTGAACCTCTGGAAGTTCTCTGTTACTCATGGAGGTAGTAACTCTAAATACCAACAGAGGAAAAGAGTCTTCACATCAAGTATCAATGCTGTCCCCTCTGTACACAGGGTAGATAGGGATGGCCAACTTAGACACTGGCTACCTAAAATGAAAGGGTGATAAAGGCATGAAGTGACTGGCTTACAAGGTTTCAAGAGGGAGTTTAGTTTAAGAGTATCAACGGGGAGAAAGGGTCCCCACTGAATAGTTTTCATCATGTCTAGAAGGGTCTGGTTCAAAGAGATAGGGATAAGATTCTTATGATTCAATTGTGAATAATTGTTATCATGATTGATTGCGACTGTCACAATTGTAAAGGTAGAAGTTTTGTAACAAAAACAGGAGAGTGGTTAATCTTACAGTCCAGAAACAGAGGACGCTAGGACCATCAAGGGAGAAGAGAACAAACAGAATGTGGGACCTTATCCACAGAAGCAGAGACACCAGAGACAGAGGCAGAGATGGGGTCATGGAGAAAGGGAGCAGCTAAGGACTCTAGATTCATGGGAAGAGAGGAACAAAGAGCCAGTGGCTAGGAGGCAGACTTGCAGAATGTGCCCTTTGGAGGTGCAAATTATTATATATGCTTGAATGTTAAAAAAATAATAAAACAAATTTAAAAAATAAAGAGTAAGAAAAGAACTCAATCTTTTATCCATCTGACTCATAAACTTATCTTTTTTCCATTAACCTGTACAACCCACTTAAAAAACTACGACAAATACTGATTGTTGACAGTAAGAACATGAACAATGAGTATAAGTCTGAAGCCTAGACTTCAGCAAAAAACCTCTAAAGGCATGCTTACATAAAAGGATACTTTTTTTAAAAAAAAGGAAAAATCATGCAGAAATAAAATAAGCATGTGTTAAAGATTCCACTTAACTTACTAGTTAGAGGGAAACAAAAAAGATAATGAAACCAGTTACAATAAGAGAAATCAAATAACTAAATTTACATGCAATAAAGGTATGCTGCTGTAGGAAACCACTAGACTGCTACCCACAAAGTCAGCAGTTCAAATCTAACAGCCACTCCTCAGAAACCCTGTACAGGGTCTGTAAGAGTCAGAAGTGACTCAACAGCACTTAACAACAACAAAAAAGGAACACCGAAAAGAATTTACAAATTCTGGTCTAGCCAAAGGGCAATAATCAATTGTATTCAAGAGGACACACTAATTTGCATTTATATCAATAAGAATTATTTGCACTGCTTTCAGATCTTCTGTAAATTAATTTCCAGTCATCAGATATAGTTCATGAAGATGAGCCCATCAGGTTGCAAGAACTCAAAATGTGACTTGGGAAAAGCTGCCTCCTCAAAACAGCATTGACACCTTAATGACACAAATGGAGTAAAGCTTTCTGAACCTTCATTTATCGATGGGGCAAAATTAAAATGAAGAGAAACAGCTGTAAACAGCTTTAATAATCAGAACATGGAATGTATAAAGTATGAATCTAGGAAATGGTTAAAAATTCAAAAATGAAATAGAATGCATAAACATCAATATCCTAGGCATTAGTGAGCTGAACTGGACTGGTAATGGCCATTTGGAATCTGATATTAACATAGTTTACTATGCAAGGAATGACAAACTAAAAAAGAATAGCTTCACATTCATCATCAAAAATAAAGCATCAGGATCTGTCTTGAAGTGCAATACTGTCATAGGATAATATCCATATGCCTACAAGGAAGACCAGTTAATACCCATTAGTATTCAAATTTACTCACCAACCACCAAAACCAGTAATGATGAAACTGAAGAATTCTACCAACTTAATTCAGTTTGAAATTAATCAAACAAGCGATACAAGATGTATTGATCATTACTGGCAACTGGCAATGCAAAGGTTAGAAACAAAGAGGAAGGATCAGTGGTTGGAAAATATGGCCTTGGTGATAAAAATATGATGCTGGAGATCACCTGATTGAATTTTGCAAATACCTTTTGTAAACAACAAAAGATGAGTGTACACAGGGATCGCACCAGGTGGAATACAGAGAAATCAAACTGACTACATCTGTGGAAAGAGATGATGGAAAAACTCTGTATCATCCCCCAAAATAAGGCAGACTTTGGAACAGATCATCAATTGCTTATATGCAAGTTCAGGTTGAAACTGAAGAAAATTAAAACAAGACCACAGAGTCAAAATATGACTTTGAGCATACCCCACCGGAATTTAGAGATCATCTCAAGAACAGATTTCATGCATTAGACAAAAAAGATGGAAGACCAGAAGAGATGACATCAGGAACATCATACAAGAAAAAAGCAAAAGGTGATTAAGAGACAAGAAAGAAGAAAAAGACCAAAATGGATGTCTGAAGAGACTCTGAATCTTGCTCTCCAGTGTACAGATACTAAGCAAGTGGAAGAAATGAGGGAGTAAACGAGCTGAACAGAAAATTTCAACGGGCAGCTCAAGAAGACAACATCAAATATTACAAAGAAATGTGCAAAGACTCGAAGTTAGAACATACCAAAAGGGAAGAACACGCTCAGCATTTCTCAAGCTTAGGAAACTGAAGAAAAAAATTAAAGCCTTGACTAGAAATATTGATGGATAATATGGGCAAAACACTGAATAATGCAGAAAGCATCAAAAGACAATGGCAGAAATATGTAGTGACTGTAACCAAAAAGAAATGATCAGTGTTCAACCACTTCAAGAGGTAGCATATAATCAAGAACCAATGATACTGAAGGAAAGAGTTCAAGGTGCACTGAGGGAATTAGCAAGGAAAATGGCATCAGGAATTGATGGAATACAAATTGAAATCTTTCAACAAACTGATACAGAACTGGAGACACTCACTTACCTATGTCAAGAAATTTGCAAGACAACCACCAGGCCTAGTCACTGGGAAAGATCCATAATTGTGTCCATTCCAAAGAGAGGTGAACAAGTGGAATGCAGAAATCATTGGACAATATCATTAATATCACATGCAAGTAAAATTTTGCTAAAGATAATTTAAAAACAGCTGCAACCATACACTGACATAGAACTTCCAGAGGTTCAAACCAGATTCAGAAGACATGGAATGAGAGATACAATTGCTGATGGATCTTGGCTGAAAGCAGAAAATATCAGAAAGTTGTTTACCTGTGCTTTATTGACTAGGAAAAGGTTTTCAATTGTGTGGATCATGATAAGCTATGGACAACATTGTAGAGACTGCATATTAATTGTGCTCATGAGGACCCTGTAAATGGATCAAGAGGCTTTTGTTGGAACTGAACAAAGAAAAACAGAATCATTTAAAATTAGGAAAGGTGTGCGCCAGGCTTGTAGTCTTTCACCATACTTATTCAATCTGTATGTTGTGTAGATAATCCAAGAAGCGGGATTATATGAAGAAAAACATAGTATCAGGATTGGATAGAGATTCTTTAACAGCCTGTGATATGCATATGATGTAACCTTGATTGCTGAAACTTTAGAAGACTTAAAAGAGATACAGATGAAGATCAAAGACCACAGCCTTCTGTATGGGTTGCATCTCAATGTAAAGAAAACATAAAGCCTCACCACTGGACCAATAAACAGCATTCTTATCAACAGAGAAAAGATTTAAGTTGTCAAAGACTTCATTTTGTTCAGATCAATCATTAACATTCACGTAACAGCAGTCAAGAAATCAAATGATGTATTGCATTAGGCAAATCTGCTGCATAAGACCTCTTTCAAGTGTTCAAGAGCACAGATGTCAGTTTGCGTACTAAGGTGTACCTGACCCAAACCATGGTATTTTCAATAACCTCATATGCATGTGAAGGTTGAACAGTGAATAAGGAAGACCGTAGAAGAATTGATGCATTTGAGTTATAGTGTTGAAGGAGAATACTGAAAGTACCATGGACTGCCAAAAGAACAAACCAATCTGTGTTGGAACTATAGCCAGAATACTCCTTGGAAGCCAGGATGGCCAGACTTCATCTCTCATACTTTAGACATATTATCAGGATGGACCTGTCCCAGGAGAAGGATATCGTATTTGGTAAAGTGGAGTGTTGGAGAAAAAGAGGAAGACCCCCAATAAGATGGATTGGCACAATGACAGCAGCAATGAGCTCAAATTTAACATCGATTGTGAAGCTGGCTCAGGACTAGGCAGTGTTTGTTCTGTTGCGCATAGAGTTTCTATGAGTCAGTGCAGATTTAATGGCACCTAAGCGCAACAACAACAACTTCTTGTTCTACAGAGTTATCAAATAGTGTTGTAAATGACAAGAATCAGGCCCCATGGATCAGATAATCACCAGAGGTGATTATGCATGAAAGAATATCCAAATATCTCTTTTTGCCCCTTCTAAAGTCTTATGTTTTTCTGTACATCTACATTGCACCATGGTACACAATAATTGATCATTGTTCAGTATCTTCAATTTAAGTATATGATAGAATTTTTTGAAGTTGATGATTTGCCAATAAAGAGGAAGATCCCCCAAAAGATGAACTGGCATATTGGCAGCAGCAATGGACTCAAAGGTATCACAGACTGGGACAATGGCACAGGACAAAGCACTATTTCATTCTGTAGTACACAGAGTTGCTATGAGTTGGAACCGACTGGGCAGCATCTAACCACAACACATAACTGGCTAAATTGTTCAAGGTTCCTATAGGCTTTTGTTGAAAGAACCCTGGTGGTACAGTCATTAAGTGTTCACTGCTGAACAACAACAACAAACTGGCAGTTGGAACCCACCAGCCTATCTAGAGAAGAAAGATGTGGCCCGCTGGCTTCCATAAAGATTATACTTACTGCCAGGGGCAGGTTGTCTTACAGGATCATTATGAGTCCGAATTGGCTTGGTAATGGGTCAGGAACTTTAGTTACCTGTGACTTTCCAGTATGTAGAACTGTCATTTCCCAATGATGCTAGACAAATGTTTTGTTAGAGAAGAATGCACATGATAGATACCTGATTAACAATTGAGGCAGATGGGGGGGGGGGGGGGGGGGGGGGGTTCAAAATATTTCCTAGCATTAGAATTCTTTATTTACTATTTGGAGAGAGTCAGCACAACTGACTAGCACCATTTTAATTTCTTTTCCTGAAGCAGGAGTTAAAGGAAAATATCTTGATCCTATTTCCTGACATGTGAAAGTATGTTATTGTTGTTGTTAAGTGACGTCGAGTAGGTTCCAACCCACAGCAATCCTGTATAGGGTTTCAAAGGAGTGGCTGGTAGGTTTGAATTGCTGATCCTGCAGTTCAAACTGATCGTGCAGTCCATCTCATTATATCAATTACATTTTTGGTGATGTCAATATCTGGTGTGGCACTGTGGGTTAATGCGTCAGCCTTCAAAGTTGTTTGAACTGTAAGGTCGGCAGTTCCAGCTCACCAGCTGCTCCTTGGAAACCCTATACAGGGTCGCTATGGGTCAGAAAAGATTTGATGGCACTTAAAAACAACAACAATATCATAAATAAAAGTACTCTCATTAGCACTAAGTTTAAGATACTTGAAAATAATTTTAATTATGGCAGTATTTTTATGTATGTGTGGAATGCTGTACAGCATGGAATCTGAATTTTTTTTGCATTGTGAACAGATCCAACTAGACAGAGCTTAATTCCATCTTATGCCTAGGTTTAAGTGTTTGTATGCCAAATTTCTTGAGTACCTCATGCACCTGAACTATCAGAGTTAGATGGAGAGTATAATTAAATGTAGCTTGGGGTCACTTCCCTCAGCAGGCCCTCATAGGTACTTTCCTGGGTACGGCCCTTACTGGCCACCCAAATGGCCGCCTGGTTGTAATTTCATACCCCGAGAGACTTTCAAACTGTCTATAAGACCATCTTCTATAGTCCCCTCCCTGCTTCCTAAGGCCTGGCAAGCGTCCAGGATGTGCTGATGTCATTGCCACCATCAAATGTAGCTGTGGGAAGAGACTCATTTGTTCTCTGTGCCCTATAAAAAGTCAGCACGTGGAGGCAGAACTTTAGGAAATGTATTATGGCGTATTATCAACGATTACTCGTGTGATCTGTTTGTCTTTATCTTGTTTAAGACTTCATTTTTGTTAAGTGCCATTGAATTGAGTCTGTTCTAACTCACAGTGATCCTGTATAGGGTTTCTGAGGAGCAGCTGGTGGATTTGAACAGCCAACCTGTGTTTCACATTCCAGTGCTGATCCTACAATGCCACACCCAAAGTTCTATAATAATTATATATTTTAAGATGGGGCTCTTTTCTCTTCTACAACAGGAACCATAAACAATCAACAATTAATACAATAACGAATGTTTGCCAGAACTGGTTTGTGGATTACTCAGTTAATACATTTTCAGTAATCCAAGAAAAACAGTAATAATGCAGGATTTTCATAAACCTACCTTTATTGAATTTTTAAAAGATTAAAATCACAGATTAAACTTCCTACTTAGGGGTGGAGATTAACAAATTTTCTGTTAAATGAACTCAATGCTAATCAATGAGAGTTGTTTCTATAATGTCTGACAAAATGAAGCCCCTTCCTTGCAAGACTTTGTTGTTTCTTTGTTTGATTTTAGTATTGTAGTGGTTCTATGAAATAAAAAAAAATAAAATCTGGAAACTACCACCTAAACCACTTTGGGAGGTTGAGTAGTAAAAGGATATATTGTTATATACAATTTTCATTTTAAGAGATAAATGTCTGTGTTTGTCTCCTGCCAACCAAACCACAAAACACCCTATTGTGACTATTATACTAGTGAAAAGAAAACAAAACTAAACACTGAACTTTTCCATCAGGGCCATGAGCATTTATGATGAAAAAGAAATCACAAGCGACTATTATCTCTGCCAGACTCCAGTCTCTTCGCTGTAATTCCCACAGGAGACTTGCAGGAATTGTGTACTGCTCAGGTTTTCAGGAATTAGCCCTTTCACTTCTCTGCTCCCTAATACTTGTTCAGAGAAACTTGTCTTAAACTGCCACAATGAGCTAAGGTTTTGGCAGATGTACACTACTTTGAAATTCTCTTCAGTACCTATATTACGTAAACACAAAGTTCCATTATCCCCTTGGCAATTAAATAACTCAGAATGTGACCTTAAAATTTTTGACAAGTAACCAGTGTGCAGTATTTCTCAAAACTAAAGGTAATGCACACTCCCTAAATTTTTTATAATAAATTTCAAGTCAAGTTTGGTATTTTTTCTTATCTCTTTACATGTTTGTACCAACACAGGAAAAGATATAACAAAACTTAAAGATTCCCTTAATATGTGGATCAAGGGCCATAACTAAAGCATCAATTCTGTGCATGTTGCCTATTTTAGAGCAAATAAAACTCATTATTTCATACCTAAACTTTGAACCCAAGTATTTGTATAATTTCTGCACTATTTTTACATGGAAATTTCCAGAGAAACATTGAGTCATTTACTATCATTTTTAGTATTAACTCTCTTACACATTTTTAACTCACTTGATTGCACACCCCTCAAAATCAGAACTGCTACCCTGTGGAAAGTCCTCACTCAAGGTGAAGCACTTTGCAAGCACTTTGGGAGGATTATCACATTCAATGCTCACAACTCCCCAGGGAGGTAAAACACTTTAATCAGGCCCATGTGACAGTGAAGGAAACTGCAGTTCAGAGAAGTTTACTTGATCAAGACTGCACAGCTAAATCAATCTGGGATTTGAACACTGGTCTGATTTCTTTTCCAAAAAAGAAAAAAGAAAAGTTTCTTGCTGTTGTTAGGTGCCTTCAAGTCAGTTCCAACTGACAGTGACTATGATCACTAAGGTTTCGGGTGTGTCAGTTTGACTGGGCCAGGATCCTCAGTGGTTTGGCAGTTAAGCTGTAGGCCCCCCCTCAGGATGAGATCTAATATAATGCAATCAACTCCATAAGGAGACCTGCTGTGAGCAGCCAATTGACTGAAAGGAATTTTCCTTGGGGATGTGGCCTTCTTCCAATATATTGGACACTCAAGTAAAGCTTGATCGCCTTTTGCTGGTTCTGGATCCTGCACCTGGCTTATCAAGCAACCTTCGGTTCTTTGGACTTAAGTCCGTGGTCTGCTCTATTGCCTGCCGCTTCTGGGAACCAACAGTAGCCTGCCATCCTACCTGCCCAATCTGCCTGCCTGCTATCTGACCTGCTGTTCTTGGTTCATCTGCACCATAGGTTGGCATTTGCCCACCTCTACAACTATGGGAGCCATTTCCTTGATAAAACTGTACTTTTAATAAACTTGTATATGCTTCACTGGTTTTGTTTCTCCAGAGAATCCAGCCTGAAACAGTGATCTTATAAGTAATGAATGACCCCAATTATCTAACAGAATAAAATGTTGCCCAGTCCTGCACCATCCTCAAAGTCATTGCCATGCTTTAGTCCATTATTGCAGCCCCTATATCACTCCATCTCATTGAGGCCTTTCCTCTGTTTTGCGGGTCCTCTACTTTACCAAACATGATGTCATTCTCCAAAAACTTCTACACTGGAAACTGTACTGCCTCTTAGGGATAACAGAGGATATTCTACCCGTTTCTTCCAAACAGACAGAAAGTTTAGAGACTTCCCCTGCATCCACAAATACAAGATCTCCAAGAATTCCTTCCCATCCTCACTGACTGACCCAGGTGAAAATTATTAAAGAACAGTTCTTTGACAATTAGGGTATAATCTTCTCAGACCTGAAGGTCATGCTACGTAAACTATTACTGTTTTTGGGTCTGAATCAAAAACTGAAACTTGAGATTTTGTGTATTCTTAATCATTCAACAAACCTTGTTTGAGCGCCATTATGTTCAAGTCACTGTTGCTATGGAATTTTGCCAAGGAGCCCTAAATATGTCTTCTGAGTCAATTTCTGGTCAAAGGAATAAGAACAAAGATGGCTTCCAGAAGTCGTCACTAAAGTGGCCTGATTACTAATACTTCCTTGTATTTTTTCCTTGAATTCATAATTTTCTAGGAAATGGAGATAGGAGAAGATGAACACTGTTGAGGATTTTAAAAATATCTAGTAGAGCAGTAGCTAAATTTGCTCACATCCCTTTAGCCTTCTGATTTGGCTCTCACTCCTCAACATCTACTGTTTGTATTTTTCCTGTGGATAATCAAGAGCAATGGTATCAAATTAGAAGACCTAGAGAGGAACACTCACAAGAAACCAAGAAATGGGAGTAATACACATTGAATTTTCACTTAAAATTATCTGGCCCCAAATCTAAGACTGCTCATTACTAACACAGCAGGTGGTGGGTTCAAACTACCAACTTTTTCAGTTGGGGTCAAGTACTTTAACCACTGTGCCATCAGTGCTCTTCAGTTGGCAAACAGTTGACTCAAATATTAAAGAAAGACACATCTAAATAGTGACAGTGAGAGGTGCTATGAAACAAAACAAAAAAATAGAATGCCTTTAAGAAGTTTCACAGTGGAGACCCAATTTAGAGTAGGAGGAAACACCTCTCTGAAGAAAAAACAAAAGAGAAAAAATAAAAACAGAGGGAATGGAAACAAATGCTGTTGAATGATGATGCATGGAGGGGATTGTAATCATTGCAATGAAACGAAATACAATAGGGTGAATGTAAAGCTGATGTTCTCCCACGTAAACTATCACTCAATTCACAATAAAAACTTTAAAAAGAGAGAGAGAGAGAGAGAGAAACAACAACAACATGTTCACTGACAAAATTAGGGATAACAAGAGCGAAAAATAAAAGGAAAAAGTGGTCAACAAAGAAAACTGTATTGATGAAAAAAATAACTTGATTTATTATAGAAACAGCAAAGACTGATGTCCAGAAGCAAACTACAGAGGAGTCAGCGGAATAATGATGCAGAGAGGGAAAGGGCAGTCCAACATATAAACACAGCTAAACAAAAAGCCTTCCAGTGATTCATGAAAATTAGACCAAAAAAAAACAAAAAACAAAAAAAACACACGTTATATTCAACATCTCAGCTACAAAATAAGAACAAATTCCCATCTGAAAAAATACACACTTAATAAAATGCAATGATTGTACTATTGTTGTTAGTTACCATTCACTCAGTTCTGATGATAACAACCCTACAAACAAGAGAACGAAACACTGTCTGATCCTCCGCTATCCTCATGATTATTGCTTGAGCCTATCACCGCTGCCCCTATATCAATCCATCTTGTTGGGGCCTTCCTCTTTTTTGCAGACCCTCTGTGAGAAATATAATCAATACTGCCAATCTGTGTTCATTTTACTGAGAGTGAGGTTTTCGTTATTTGATTTTGGAAAATTGGACACCTAACCCAGTAGATATGGGTAAAGACACACCACCCGTGGCTGGCCCGCAAACAGTTTTATTTCCCTGTCTTGAAAAATCCCTCTTCCAGTTCCTTTTACTGGGTATCATGGAGTTTCCCATCTGTCCCTTACTTCACCTACTAGTCCTTACTGGGAGCATTTCCATTTAAAATTAGTTTCCCCCTTTCTCCATGAAGTTCCCCTAGTCTTTGATTGATGTATTCTTATTTTTAAAGTTCCTAGCCCTAAAATAGATTTGTTTCCCCTCTTCCCCCAATTCACCCTGCTCACATATCCCTGGGTGTGAATCAACAACCTATGTCTGGTCTAGCAATATCATGAGCCCTTTATTCCCGAAGATGCACCATCTTGAGACTTTCTCACACTTCCACTTTATCGAATATAATGTTCTTCTCCAGAAACTGTTCCCTCCTGATACTAAGTCCAAAGTATGAGAGAAGTCTCACCATCCTGGCTTCTAAGGAACATTCTTGCTGTACTTTGTCCAACACAGATTTGTTTGCTTTTCTGGCAGTCCACGGAACTTTTAATATTCTTCTCCAACACAATGATTCAAATGCTTCAATTATTGTACACACTTCCTTATTTATTGTCCAGCTTTCACATGCATATAAGGCTATTGAAAATATTATGGCTTGAGTCAGGCTCACCTTAATCCTCAAGTTGACATCTTTTTCTTGAACACTTTAAAGAGGTCTTAAAAAATGCAATAAATTCTCAAAATTCTCAAGTCACAGATATTAGAAGTAGAAACACATGTAGTCCAACCAGCCACCCTTCTCTGCATGTCTTCAATTGAGTAAACAGAGAACCGACCATGCATGATGACACTTTGTTATTCTCTTGTTTTTTCGTTGTTGTTGTTAAGTACCTTGGAGTCAGTTCCGACTCATGGTGTGAACCCTGCAAGGGGTTTCCGAGGCTGCAAATTTTTATGGGAGCAGAAAGTCTCATCTTTCTCCTGTGGAACAGCTGGTAGTTTCGAATTGCTGACCTTTAAGTTAGCAGCCTGATTTGTTACCACTACACTAACAGACCTTACAACCTCCTTTTTCAGAGAAATTTTGTTCCTCGTAGAAGGCTTTTTGGTGCCCTACACTAGATGATGGGCACAGTAGGATCAGTACTGGATTGTGAACCACAAGGTTGGCAGTTCAAACCCATCAGGGGCTCCTTGGAAACCCTACACAGGATCACTATGAGATGGAACCAATTAGATGGTACATAACAAGTATAGGAGGAAGCTTAAGAAGCGTCACACTCCTGACTCCCACAGTTTCTTTCAATATACCAATGTATGTGGGTATCTGTGTGCATAATGAGAGAAGAGATGGAGGAAAGTGTCCACCTGCACTTGAAATCCTTCTAAATGATAAATTTTACCTTGCCCCCAAAATTACTTCTTATTAAAACTGTGTCAGAAGCATCTAAACCCAGAGTATGTCTCTAATCAGTCATGTTCCTTTTTTCATGAATTGCTCACTCTGCACATAGACTAACGGATCAAAGCTGTCACATGAGAAGTCAACCATAATATAATAAGAATTTTTAAAATTTCTGATTGTCATGGCACTTAGGAAACGATCATTTAGTTCCACTTTCTCTTGAAACTCCACTAACATTAGAAAGCACCAATGAAAAAACAAGGTATCGGCTCACTTGGACAAAGTTTTGGAAATGAGAACAATGAGTAGGAGTTGCGATCCCAAGATCAGAAAAAGCTGAAGCTAAACAAACGGTGTTTCAAGAAAGATGAGTAACAACGATTTCAATCACAGAACTTCCAAAAAGCACAGAAATTGGTGGCATCAGATATTCCTTAAAACATGGGTTAAAATGGGGCTGACCACAGAATGGCTGGTTCAAAGCCCATTAGAAAATGTCTGAGTTTGAGAACCCGCTGCCCAATTCCAAATAGCTGGACAATTGCCCCTGCCTGACCCTGATGGAAGACTATAAATAGATTCTCTAGAAAGGCTGAAACACTGGTCTCTGGACTGAGAATCACCAGGTACAGAATCAACAGGCTCCACTGCTAACAGGAAGGTTGGAGGCTTGAGCCTATCTAGAGGTACCTCAGAAGAAAAGCCTACAGTGGGGGAAAAGGAGCTCTTGTAGTGTAGTGGTTATGAAGCAGGCTGCTAACCTCAAGGTCGGCAGTTCGAAACTACCAGCTGTTCTGCAGGAGAAAGATGAGGCTTTCTGCTCCCGTAAAGATCTGCAGCCTTGGAAATCCCGTGTATAGGGTCGCTCTGAGTTGGAATGGATTCCACAGCACATAACAACAACACAGGAGGGAAAAGAAATCGGCTACTGAAACCCTAAGGAGTACAGTTCTACTCTGACATACATGGAGTCCCCATGAGTGGGAATTAACTAGACTTTTCTACACAGAAGAGAAGAGCTAAGTGAAACTGTAACATATTTAATATTGACATCCCTGGGGCCTTTACCTACTTGCTTCAAACATTACTACAAGCTAGTTTATACTCCAGATGAGAATGTGAAAGTTTCCATCTAGGAGTATCTGACCAACTCAAAAGAGAAAATCTAAAGGTCCTAATGTTGGGGCTTTCCAGCACAAATGCTCAGTAGCCCCTGAAGTGAGGCCCATAATACACAAATCCCACCAGCCAGAGAGAACTCTACATTAGTGTCATTATTTATAGATGATAAACAACAAGAATTGCCAGGCATCTAGGAAAAGCCATTAATATAAAGCCTACCAGATAAGCGGAATCTACGGTTTGAGCCCATCAGTCATTCCGAAGGGGAAAGATGAGGCTTTCTACTCCATCAAAGATTTAAAGCCTCAGAAACAGTATACAGGGTTGCTATGAGTTAAAACAGACTTGATGGCACTTAAGAACAATAACAACCAGATAAATAAACAAAGCAACTTGAGGGGAATAAAGCAATACAATGAAATTAAAACTTTAAAAATATATTATTAATAATTAAACAAGTCAAAAGCCAACCAAAAGGAGAGAGGATTTCACTGACATAGAGAAAGAACAGGATCCTGAAAAATGAAAAAATTTTAAATGGTGGAAAATAAAAGCTCAATAAAAAGATTTAGAATATAAAATTCAAGAAAACCTCCCTGAAAATAGAGCAAAAAGTCAAAAGATTATTTGAGTTTTAAACCCTTTTTTTTTTTTTTTTTAAGGGTCTAGTACATTGAACTACTGGTATGGTTCTGTAGGATCAACAACGGGCTTAGAACCACAAGGTCAGCAGTTCAGATCTACCAGTTGCTCCTCGGACAACTATGACTCAGAACTTCACTGGGACACTATGACTCAGAACCAATTCAATGACACTTGAAATCAACAAGCACATTGAAACTCTACTCGCTTGTGAGTTTGTCGTACTGCGGTGGCTTGCGCGTTGCTGTGAATCTGGAAGCTATACCACCACAGTATTTTGAATACCAGCAAGGTCACCCATGATAGGTTTCAGCCGACCTGCTAGACTAAGGAAGACTAGGAAGAAGGAGAGACGGACTAGTTTTGAATGTTTAGCTACTGAAAACCAGTGAGGTAGGGTCAGCACCACGATATTGAATACTGAAACATTATAATTAGCACCAGAGTACTATCAGATACAGTGCTGGAAGAGGATCTCCACATCAGGCGGAAGGCAATCAAAATTACTGAAGAAGCGCTGCCTCCTTAAAGAAGAGTTGGCCAGAATGACGTGAATAAAGTAAAGCTATTCAGACGTTCATTTACTGGTAGATCATAACTTAAAATTAGGAGAAAAAGCTATAAACATCCATTAATAATTAGAATGTGGAATGAACAAAGGATGAACCTAGAAAAATTAGAAGCTGTCAAAAAAATGAAATGACATTAATGAGCTGAAATGGGCTAGTATTAGCCATTTTGAATCTGACAATCATATGGTTTACTACACTGGAAATGATAAACTGAAGAAGAATGGCATTGTATTCATCATCAAAAAGAGCATTTTGAGATCTTGAAGTATAATGCTGTCTGTGGTAGCATGTTATCCATAAGTCTATAAGGAAGACTAGTAAATACCACTATTATTCAAATTTATGTATCTACCACTAAAGACACTGATGATGAAATTGAGCCCTGGTGTGGTGCTGTGGGCTAATCCGCTAGACTGCAAAGTCAGTTTGATCTGCAAGGTTGTGGTTCAAGCTCGCCAGTCACTCCTTGGAAACCCTCTAGAGGGTCGCTATGGGTCGGAACCAACTCGACAGCACTTAATAGCAACAACTTTTTCCATTTGAAATTGATCAAACATGCAATCAAGATGTATCAATAACTAGTGGTGATTAAAATGCAAAGATTGGAAACAAAGAGGAAGTATCAGTAATTGGAAAATATAAACTTGGTGATAGAAAGTACGTGAGAGATCTCATGATAGAATTTTGCAACACTAATGAGTTCAGCATTGCAAATACCTTTCTTAAACAACATAAAAGAAAAAATTATACAGCAGAGCAGATGGAATACACAGAAATCAAATTGACGATATCTATGGAAAAAGTCAGTGGAAAAGCTCTAACATCATCAACTGAAAAAAAGCCAAGTGTACACTGTGGAATAGACCATCAGTTGTTTCATGCAAGTTCAAGCTAAAGCTGAAGAAAATTAAAACAAGTTCATGAAAACCAAAATATGACCTTAAACATATCCCACCCGAATTTAGAGACAATATTAAACACAGATTTGATGCATTAGGTATTAATGCATACAAGAAGAAAGCAAAAGGTCATTAAAGAAGACAAGAAAGAAGGAAAAGGCCAAGATGTTAGAAGAGACTCTGAAACTTGCGCTCCAGTGTACAGATGCTATAGCAAATGGAAGAAATAAGGAAATAAAAGACCTGAACAGAAAATTTCAATGGGCAGCTCAAGAAGACAAAGTGAAGTATTATAGTAAAATGCACAAAGACCAAGAGTTAGAAAATCAAAAGGGAAGAACACACTCATCATTTATCAAGTTGAAAGAACAAGAAAAATTCAACCCTCAACTTGCACTATGGAAAAATTCTAAGGGCTAAATATTGAATGATGCAAAGAGCATCAACAGAAGATGGAATAAATACACAGCATCACTATACCAAAAATAAATGGTCAATGTTCAATCATTTCAAGAGGTAGCATGAGATCAAGAACCAATGGTACTGAAGGAATAAGGCCAAGGTGTAATGAAGGCATGGACTGGCAAAGAATAAGGCCCTGGAAATTTATGAAATAGAAACTGAAATCTTTCAAAATTTGATTCAGCACTGGAGGTGTTCACTCATCTATGCCAATAAATTTGGAAGACAGCTACTTGGCAGACTGAATGGAAAAGATCCGTATTTGTGCCCATTCCAAAGAGAGGTGACCCAAGAGAACATGGATATCATTGGACAATATCATTAATATCATATGTAAGTAAAATTTTGCTAAAGGTCATCAAAAATGGCTGCAATAGTACAATGACAAGAAATTCCAGAGTTTCATGCTGGATTCAAGGCTATCATTGCTGGTGTCAGATGGACCTTAGCTAATAACAGAGAATACCAGAAAAATGCTAACCTGTGCTTTACTGACTAAGCAAAGCCCTTTATAACTACATAGATCTTGAAATGTATAGATAACATTGAGAAGAATGGGTATTCCAGGACACTTAATTGGTGCTAATGTTGTTGTTGTTAAGTGCTGTCAAATCTGCTCAGACTCATAGAGACCCTGTATAAGGTTTCTGAGGAGTGGCTAGTAAATTTGAACAGTCTTGCAGTTCAAACCAACCTTGCAGTCAAGCGCTTTATCCTACAGTGCTATACCTTTAAACAGACTAAGAGGTAGTCAATCAAACTGATCAAGACACCGAAAGGTGTGTGTCAGAGTTGTACCCTTTCACATACTTATTCAATCTGCATGCTGAGCAAATAATCCAAGAAGCTGGATTATATGAAGAAAGTGGCACGAGGATTGGGGGAAGACTCATTAACAACCTACAGTATGCAGATGACACAATCTTGTTTGCTGAAAGTCAAGAGGACTTAAAATATTTACTGATAAAAGATCAAAGACCACAGCCTTCAGTATGGATTGCACTTCATTGTAAAGAAAACAAAAATGCTCACTACTAGACCAATAAATAACATCATGATAAATGGAGAAAAGACTGAAGTTGTCAAAGACTTCATTTTGCTTGGATCCACTACCAACACTCATGGAAGCAGCAGTCAAGAAATCAAGGTATGGCACAAGACCTCTTTAAAACGTTCAAGATTAAAGATGTCAGTTTCAGGATGAAAGTGCGCCTGACCCAAGTCATGCATGGTATTTTCAATAGCTTAATATTCATGTGAAAGTTGGACAGTGAATAAAGAATACCATAGAAGAATGTGTTCGTTTGAATTATGTTGTTGGAGATGAATATTAAAAGTACCATGAACTGCCAGAGAGCAAACAAATCTGTGTTGGAAGAAGTACAGTTAAAATGCTCTTTAGAAGCCAGGATGGAGAGACTTCATCTCTCAGTCTAGAGGACATCATGCTTAGTATGATGTCAGTGAAAAGGGTCAGTGAAAAGAAGGAAGAGCTCAAATGAGATGGATTGGCACAGTGGCAGCAGCAATGGGTTCAAGTGTAACAATGATTGTGAATACGGTGCATGACTGAGGCAGTCTTTCTTTCTATTGACTCAAGAGCAATTAATAACAACAGCACATTGAAGATAGTTACATACCAAAGGACATCAAGAAATATCAGAAGACTGAAAACACAAGATCTAATGTTGTTGTTATTGTTCAAATGTCTTCATCTATTCTGGTGTTATTCATCTAGTTGTGAAGATTTTTGTTTTCTTTACACTGAGACCCAACCCATACCAAAGGCTGTTGTTGTCTTTGATGTTCATCAGTAAATGTTTCAAGTCCTGTTTGCTTTCAACAAGTAATATTGTGTCATCTGTATATCATAGGTTAATGATTCTTTCTCCAATCGTGATACCACATTCTTAATATAATCCAGTTTCTCATATTATTTGCTCAGCATACAGGTTGAATAAGTATGGAAACAATACTGACATACCCAATTTCCTGATTTTAAACTATTCAGTGTCCCCTTGTTCTATTTGAATGACTGCTGCTTGGTCTATGTACAGTGAAGTACATGACTACAAAGTATTTTTTGGTCACGAGTAAAATGAAGTGTCCTGGAATACCTATCCTCTGCAATGTTATTGACAGTTTGTCATGATTTACACAATCAAAATGCTTTTCAGCCTTCTGTTATTCTCTGCATTCAGCCAAGATCCAATTGATATCAGCAAAAATGTCCCTTGTTTCACATACTCTTCTGAATCTTGCTTTAATTTCTGGTAGCTCTATGCTGATGTACTGCTGCAATTATGTTTTAATTATCTCCAGCAACATTTTAATTACATGTGATATTAATGATTTTTTCGATGATTCTGCATTATTTTGGGTCACTTGTCTTTGGAATGGGCACAGATATGGATCTCTTCCAGTTGGTGAGCCAGGTGGCTGTGCTCCAAATTTCTTGACATAGATACATAAGTGAGCAACTCCAGTGTCTTTTAAAACATTTCAAATTATATTCCATCAATTCCTGGAGCCTTGTTTGTTTTGGTTTTTGAGTTGGTTTGTTTTTGCCAATACCTTCAGTTCTTTATTATATGGTACCTCTTGAAATGATTGAACATCAATCTATTCTTGGTACAATGACTGTGTTTTTCTTCCATTTTCTTTAGATATTTCCAGCATCATTCAATATTTTGCCCACAGAATCCTTCAGTATTGCAAGCTGAAGCTTGAATTTTTTCTTAAGTTCTTCCAGCTTGAGAAATGCTGACTATGTTCTTCACTTTTGGTTTTCTAATTCAGGGTCTTTATACATTTCATTATATTATTTAACTTTATTTTCTCGAACTGCCTTTGAATTCTGTTCAGCTCTTTTACTTCACCATTTCTTCCAGTCACTTTAGTTTATCTGCACTCGAGTAAGTTTCAGAGTTCCTTCTGACATAAACTTGGTCTTTTCTTTTGTTCTTGTCATTTTAATGGCCTTTTGCTTTCTTCCTGTGTGGTTTCCCTTGTCATCCCACAAATCTTCTGGTCTTTGGTCATTACGGTCTAATGCATCAAATCTGTTCTTGAGGTGGTCTATAAATTCAGGAAGATATACTCAAGGTCATACTTTGGCTCTTGTGGACTTGCTTTAATTTTCTTTAGCTTCAGTCTGAACTCAAATTTGAGCAATTGATGGTCTGTTCTACAGTCTGGCCCTGCCCTTGTTTTCATTTATGATATTGAGTTTCTCCATTATCTCTACCCATGATGTAGTCAAATTTGATTCCTGTATATCCCATCTGGTGAAGTCTAGGTGTTGAGAAAAGGTATTTTCAATGAATAAGACATTGTTGTTGTTAGGTGCCATTAAGGTATTCCAACTCACAGCAACCCTGTGAACAACAGAATGAAACACTGCCCAGTCCTGTGCCGTCCTCACAATCATTGTTAAGTTGAAACCATTGCTGTTGCCACCATGCTAATCCATCTCGTTGGGGGGGGGGGGGAATGGGCATCTTCATTTTGTTCACTGACCCTCGACTTTACCTAGCATGATGACCTTCTCCAGGACTGGGTCCTTTGATATTATATCCAAAGTATGAGAGATGAACTCTCGCTATCCTAACTTTGGAGCATTCTGGATGGGTGTACTAGTTTCAACAAAGATTTGTTTGTTCTTCTGGAAGTCCATGGTACTTTCAATATGGTTCTCTAACACCATAACTCAAATGCATCATTTTTTTCTCTGGTCATCCTTATTCAATGAACAACTTTTACAAGTACCTTTCGGCAAGCAAGGTCATTTGTTTTGTTAAATTCTATCCTTTAATCTCTAGCATCATTTCTACCACCAAGGCCATATTTTCCAATTATAGATCCTTACTCTTTGTTTATATTAGTCTTGACTGCATGTGTGATCAATTTCAAACTGGAGAAGTTAGTGGAATTCTTCAGTTTCATCCTCACTGACTTTAGTTATTAGTATGTAAATTTGAATAATAGTGGTATTAACTAGTCTTCCTTGTGGTGGTGGTGGTGGTAGTGGTGGTGGTGTGCCGTGGAGTTGATTCCGACTCATAGAGACCCTGCATAGGGTTTCCGAGGTTGTAAATCTTTACGGGAGCTGAAAGCTTCCTCTTTCTCCTGCAGAACAACTGGTAGTTTCGAATTGCTGACCATGAGGTTAGCAGCCTAACTCGGAACCACTACGTTACCAGAGCTCCTTAGTCTTCCTTGTAGGGGTATGGATATTTTCCCAACATAAATAGCATTGTACTTCGAAATCTTGAAATGTTGCTTTTGACAATGAATTTGATGTCATTTCTCTTTAGTTTGTAGTTCCCGGCATAGTAAACCATACGATTCTCATATTCAAAATGGTCAATACCAGTCCACATCAGTTCATCGATGTCTAGGATATCAATCTTTATGCATTTCATTTTTGACCACTTCTAATTCTCCTAGATTTATACTTCATACATTCCAAGTTCTAATTATTAATGAATATTTGCAGCTGTTCTTTCTCATTGTGAGTTGTGCTACATTAGCCAATTAAGTTCCCAAAAACTTTACTCCATTTGCATCATCCTGCTCTCCTTCTACTTTGAGAAAGCAACTCTTCCACAGTCATATTTTGAGTGCCTTCCAACCTGTGGGCTCATCTTCCAGCACTACATCATACAAATTTCACTGCTCTTCATAAAAGTTTTCATCATCTGGTGTTATATATATATGCCAATGTTCTGCTGCCATTCATAAAGTTTTCAGTGGCTAAACATTCCGAAGCAGTGTGCCTCTCCTTCTTCCTACTCTGTCATACTCTAGAAGCTCCACTGGAACCTGTCCACTCTGGGTCACCCTGTTGGTCTTTAACAGGGTGAAACACCAGCATCACACAAGCCACTACAGGATGATGACTGACAGGTGAATGGTGGTAAGATCTTATAGTTGTCCAAAAAGGATCAAAATCAAGAGAAGACAAAAAACCAAAGTATTACTATCGCCAACACAAAAAACACAGGTCAGAGCTACAAAGGGCTCAGGAACAAAATAACATCATCATAACAATATAATAATAAACTTTTACCCCAATCACAATAAAATTCTCTGCCACTGAGTTGATTCTGACCCACAGAGATTTTTTAGGTTGCAAATCTTTACAAGAGCAGAAATTCTCATCATTTTTTCCCAGGTTTGAGCTGCTCACCTTGTGGTTAGCCTATTCTACAGTGCCACCAAAGCTCCTTTAAACCACAATAAAAATGTTTTCGAAAAGGAATATGACCCATTTTTTAAAGAAAATAGCATCAGTCCTCTGGAGAGAAGCACTAGATTCTAGAAGCAAATAGAACAACACCTTCAAAACTATGAAGTAAAACCATTCACAACCTAGAATTCTACACCAACCAAAACCATCAATAATGAGTCTGATAAGCAAGAAAACAAGGTCTCAAAAATTGAACTACAAGGGTAAATTGGTACAATTTGATGAACTTGACCTAAAGGCATCTTCATATCAAGTATCAATGCTATTCCCTCTGTACACAGGGTAGATAGGGATGGGCAACTTAGACATTGGCTGGCTACCTAAAATGAGGTGGTGATAAAGGCATAAAGTGGCTGGTGGATGGCTTACAAGGTTTCAAAAGGGGTTTAGTTTAAGAGTGTGTTGGGGAAGAAAGAGTCCCCAATGAATAGTTTTCATCTTGTCTAGATGTGTCTGGTGAAAAGAGATGGAGATAAGATTCTTATGATTCAATAGTGAGTAATTGTTATCATGATTAATTGCAACTGTCACAATTATAAAGGTTGAAGTTTTGTAACAACAACAGGGGAGTAATTTATCTTACAGTCCAGAGACAAAGGATCCTAGGACCACTAAGGGCGAAGAGCACAAGCAGAATGTGAGACCTTATCCAGAGAAGCAGCAACACCAGAGATGAAGGCAGAGATGGGGACCTGGAGAGAGGGAGCAGCTGAGGACTCTAGATCATGTGAAGAGAGGGAGTAAGAGATGGTGGCCAGAAGGCAGACTTGCAGAATGTGCCCTTTGGTGGTACAGATTATTATGTATTCCTGAGTGTTTAAAAAAATAAAAAAGAGCTAAAGTGAATAGAGAGAGATACTGTTAACTGATGGTACAAGGATGGGATTATAATCATTGTAATGAAACAAGGTATACTAGTTGTTGAATGTAAAACTGACGATCTGCCCTGTAAACTTTCACTCAATCCATAATAAAAACCTTTAAAAAAAAATTTTTTTTTTTACCTACCATCCACTCTTTTAAAGAAAGTTCGTTGAGTAAGTGAAGAAAGAAGAAGACTTGAAAGCAAACAGGAAAAAGAAAGAAGAACTCCCAAGTGCCATGATTCTGATGGCCCCAGAGATGATAACCATGCAGCAGCCTTGGAGAGCAACCAGTCCAGGTTGGAGGAGATCAACGGTTTGGAGGAGATGTTGCCAAGAAGATAGATTTGATAGACTTTGGTTGCATAAGTACTTAAAATTATTAAGAGGAGATTTATACATCTGGAAGAGAGAATAGGCAATGAATTACGGATGAGGACATAAAAAACCAAGTAAATGGCAAAACAAGACAAGTTACTAACTCTAGAGAGCACAGAGGTGAACCGGAAGAAAATGTCATCATACTGTACTATATCAGCTATGAAGAGCATTCAAAAAGACATGAGAATACAAGCAAAGCACATCTGTTTAACCAAAATCATGGCATTAACCAGGCTGGTTTGCAAGATTGGGGGCTGAGGGTATGCATAAGGGGTGATTGGGATAGGGATAAAAGTCAAATCCTCATCTTCCAAAATGCTAAGCCAATTTAGAATGCAAAACTGATTAATTAAGAAGAGGCCATAAAAGCACATTATTTAGAATAATGGAGGTCAACACACACACACACACACACACACAAAACAAAGTCATAAGTAAATTAAGCTTAAAATCGAAAAATAGAAACTGGAAAGGAGGGGAAGAGGTCAGTGATTTTTTTTTCATAATTATGGAATTATTCACTCCTTTACAAACATGCTAATCTCTTTATCCCCTTTGATAAAAATAATCATAAAAAAGTAAACAACATGAAATAGAGTTCAATATTCATTTATGTAGCCCTTATTATTAGAAAAATATATCTAACTGTATTTCATAGCACTGGTAATACCATTTTTAAAAACAATTCATTTGAGGATTTTTTTTAGTTGAAAGCGCATTTAATGGGGGAAAAAATTACTCACCTCAGGTCATTTGCTGGTACCTAGACACTGGCCAGACATGTTGTATAAAAAGGCTAATTGCTGAAAAGTTATTTGCAAAGTCAACATTCTTCAGGAGTCTTTCAACTTGGCAGTCTCTCTTATTTTTAATTTTTTTATTTATTCACAACCCACCTTTTCCAGTAATAAATGAGGCAGGTATCTTTTCCTTATTCACAATTTTCTCTTCAAGATACAAAGATACAAAATGACTTACAGAGTTACAGAGTGTTAATTAGAACATATTTTCCAGAATAGCTAAAAAGACAGTTGTGTGAAAAAGGGATTAAGTGATAGAAATAATGTTTCTTTGTGTCTTAATGTTAGGCTTGAATACAACACCATTTTCCCCCTTTTTGTCTTCCATGCAAACTAAAAAGCCAAAGATGTAAATATTAACAAACATAATTCATAAAAACATGCTTTTGCTTTTTTATTAAGGATTTCATACTAAAAAGCAAGAAATACCTGATAGGATCCATTTCAAAATATATGGTAAGATTTGGTGACACAGCCATCGTTAACACCAAAATCTGTAATCTACTCAAAATTCTCTTCTATAAACAAGGTAAGAAAGTTTTTATAAAACCCATAATCTCACTTTCCAACTAGTTTCTAATTTCTAGTATTTCCTGGGAAATTTATACTTTGACGATAGTAATTTGGAACGCAATAGGCTATCTCAGCATAGCAATAAATATATTTGTTAAGTACTAACTTGGATCTGATTATTAAAACTTAGTATTTCCAAGATGCCATCACAGAACTTGCCATCTCACAAATTCACCCAAAAGATTCCATCTCCAGAAAATGCCTCTGGTGGATACTTGTGAAATGGCAAAACCTCTGACATATTTGGTCCTTAAAAATTAAAGGGCTATTCTAGCTAAATTACTCAGTTTTTCAAAAGGGAGTTTTGTTGTACTAATGTTATTATTTAAATCAACTAATCCTCTAGCGGGTTCCAGACACCCAAAAGTAAAGTATAATAATTTCAGAGAGTCCTGGTGTGATGCTGTAGGATAAACACTGGACTATTAAGTAGTGCTGGTGTGGCGCTGTGGGTTAATGCGCCAGACTGCAAAGCCATTTGAACTACAAGGTTGGTGGTTCAAGCTCACCAGCTGCTCCTTGGAAACCCTATACAGGGTCGCTATGAGTCGGAACTGACTCCACGGCACATAACAACAACAATTAAGTACAAGGTCGGTAGTTTAAACCCACCAGCTGCTCCTTGGAAACCTTATACAGGATTGCTTTGAGTTGGAACTGACTCCACAACACTTAACAACAACAACAATCATGTGAGAACTGGAAAAAAACCTCAAACATCATATAGTCCATTTTCCCTTCATTGCAAATATAAAACTGTGATACAGAAAAGTTTATTCAGTTGACAAAAGATTCCTGGTTAGATTCTAGAGTCTTCCTAGAATCCTTTCTAGAGCTCTTTCTGCAATAATACATTACACTATCTTCATATTATATATAATTACTATCTGATATTTTTAGCAATCAGAATAAAAATGTATTGTTTATCTTTGTAGTCACATATAAGGGATATTCTATCCATAAACAAAATCAAACTAGAAATCTCTTTATTGTTAAAAGACAGACTGTCCAATTATAATTGTTACTGAGAACATTAGATTTAGAGTTTATCTTCCTGTAGTAGGTTAGTGATTTGTTTGGTCACTTTCTCCAGTTCCCACTAGACCACAAAGGGCCACAAGTTTGGGGAGAGGTGGATAGAGGAGACTGGGAATACAGTACTGGGATTTGGAGAGCTTTTATATCAGCGAAGGCTTTAGAATACATCAATAGACTATTTACTGACTGAAAGCTCTGGTAATTGTCCTCACTAGACTGCTAATAGCAAGGTCAGTGGTTCAAACTCACCAGTTGCTCCTTGGAAACCCTGTACATGCAGAGAATCAACTTGACAGACAATACCAACAACAAACTCCAGAAAGCAATTCCTTGGACAGTTATAATACTGAAATATCAAACAGCTCACGGAAGTTTTAGGTAGTACTTAAATGAAATACATTTACATTCTCATCTTTTTTAAAAAACTTCTTATTGTGAATTGAGTGAAGGTTTACAGAACAGATCAGTTTTACAATCAACAATCATATACTTTGTTTCAATATATGGTTGTAACCCCTCCATGTACCAACAGTTACCAGCATTTACCTTAATTCACTTTAACTACTGCATTCCTCCGGTGTCTCCCGCTACTTTCATGTTTCCTCTGCTAACCTCCCTCTTGTTATATATTGCCTGCCCTGTAACCCATGGTACCATGTGTCTACTCTCTAGCCCATGAAGTTTTTCTTCCCCCTTCCCCTTTGACCTAACCTTAACTATCACAGATTGTTTCTTTTTATCAAGAAAACTTTTTCTAAACTTATTACAACATTGATCTCATACAATGTTTGTTCTTTTGTGTCATCTTTTAAGAGAAAAGAATATAATTAAGAGAATCAAAAAGGTTCAGAACAAGACCCAAAACAAAGTGTATGTCCATCTGGACCAAATTAATAAATAAAATAAAGTAACAACTAAACTCATTGCTATCAATTTGATTCCAATTCATAGCAACTCTAAATGATGTATTAGAACTTCCCTTATAGGGTTTTCAAGGCTATAATATTTAGAGAAGTACATTGCCACATCTTTCTCTCACACAGTGGTTGGTGGGTTCAAACCAGCAGGTTTTTGGTTAACAGCCAAGCACTTAACCATTGCACCATGATGGCTACTACCTTCTGAATGTTGTTGTTAGGTGCTGTTGAGTCAATTCTGACTCACACAGACCTTATGCAAAACAGAAGAAACACGGCCCAGTTCTACGCCATTGTCACGATGGGCTCACGCTTGAGCCCACTGCTGCTGCTACGGTGCCAATCCATCTCACTGGGGGGTCTTCCTCTTTTCTGATGTCCCTCCACTTTACCAAGCATGATGTCCTTCTCCAGAGGACTGGTCCATCCTGATAATGTGTCCAAAGTATGAGAGAAGAAGTCTGGCCATGCTGGCTTCTAAGGAACATTTTCACTGTACTTTGTTCAACACAGATTTGTTTGTTCTTCTGGCAGTCCATGGTACTGTTAATATTCTTTTCCAACACCATAACTCAAATGCATTGATTCTTCTACAGTCTTCCTTATTTAATGTCCAACTTTCACATGCACATGAAGCTACTGAAAATACCATAGCCTGGGTCAGGCGCACCTTAGTCCTCAAAATGACATCTTTGCTCTTGAACATTTTAAAGATGACTTATGCAGCAGATTTCTTGACCGCTGCTTTCATGACTGTTGATCCAAGCAAAATGAAGTCTTTGACAACTTCTTAATAAATAAGAATAATTTGAGCAGATGTGAAATCACAAATTTATTAAGAAACCTTGGTTATTGGTTGAATCAATTAAGAATGTGTTTCATTGCCTATAACAGAAACCCCACATTGTTTTAAACTGGTTTAAACCATGTATCAGCACACTTACAGGCCCATTTAAGAAAAATTTTAGGTTTGCCAGTCTTAGAACTCTCTGTTTCAACTACTCAGCCCTGCCATTGCAACTGAGAAAGGAGGCATATATAACAAATGGACATGACTGTGTTCCAATAAAACTTTATTTGGAAAAACAGGTGGCCAGCCTATGGGTCAGAATTTGGCAACCCCAGGTTTAAGTGAATAGAACTTATTGATGAAGAAACTGGCCTTTCCCCAGTGTAGGAAGAAGGTTCAGAAGTCATGTTCATGTTCAAGGTAGGAGGAAGGGCAGTGGGTTGAGTCAGCCAAATTTGTCTCTTTTCACCAAAAGCAAAAGCACCTAAGTAGACTTCACCTCAAAAGATCATTAGTTGGAACCAAGTAACATGGCCACACCTAGCTGTAAGGGAAGCTGAGAAAACAGGAAATATAACACAGAGTCTTAAGGGGCTTAGACAAATCCTGATTCACTGCCTGGGGCTAGACACATTACTGCCTCAAATAAAACGAGAGTTCTTTCAGCAACAAGGGTAAATGGTTATTGGATACACAATTAACAGCTTTTGTCCCATTGGGCTTTTAAAACACATTTCTTTTTTTATATTTTCTCTGCTGGTATAATCTGCTAAAAGAAAAGAAAATATGCTTTCTTAGCTAGGAATTTAAGAGTTGAATGCAGAGTGATGGGGGTGGAAAAAACCCCGAAACTAAATGTACCTAGCTCTAGCTCCCTAAAAGTAATGACTGAGTGCAGGATTGTTGTTGTTGTTAAGTGCCGTCGAGTCGGTTCCGACCCATAGCGACCCTGTACAGGGTTTCCGAGGGTGTAAATCCTTACGGGAGTAGAAAGCCTCATCTTTCTCCCGCGGAGCGGCTGGTAGTTTCGAACCGCTGACCTTAAGGTTCGCAGCCCGATTCGTAACCACTACGCTACCAGAGCTCTGATTGGCATGCCTGGTGATTAGTCAAAACACTTAACCTATCCATGGCTGCCTCTCCAACTGGAAATATGAGCTTCTTAAACCAGAAATTCTCACTGGATTCCTTCAAAGATGTTGGCCGATCAAGCAAATAAATATTAAAAATGGTGGCCAATCAAGCAAATATAGCATTAAGTGTACCAGCAAAGTTTTATTCTAAAAATAGTAAAGCCCAAATTACAAATGTGGAGGCCTCCTAAAGAGAGGAAGTTTTTTTGTTGTTGTTGTTGTTTTTAAGTTTTATTGTGAATTGAGCAGTCCTTACATGGGAGAACATCGGTTTTACATTCAGCATTTCACTGCAATGATTACAAGAGAAAGTCTTTAAGAAGAACATGGATTCAGATATGTTTTCACACATTGTTGGAAGATTGGATTCTCATTCAACTTTTCCAATTTCCGAAAAGCTACGCATGGAAGAAAGGCAGCTAACTTTCTAAAAGCACTGTAAATAGGTCTTGACAAACTATACTGTTTCTTATAAGAAATCTAAATAGTTCTCAAGTCTAGAATAGAAACTATTTTTAGCTTAGACCACTAATTTAGGATAATGTCCAGGAACTTCCTCCATTGCCCTAGTCCCAATTAAGCATTGTAAAAGATAAGGCGGCAGTTATTCGATTCATTTTGTAGATTATGAGTGATCACTCCTTTAAACACTGCATTGGAACTTAAAATAATAAGTTTAAGTTCCTCATTTTTCAAGAGGAATCCAAGTTCTAATTTGAACAAATCGGGAAGAAAGGAAGAGAGATAAGAAATGAAGGAGAGAGAAAAAGAGAATAGTTTGGAGGAAAAGTCTTGAGTTTGTAAAACATTCTTATATTCTCCTAGGCAATCTTCTGGTTTTATGTCCATGCAAAGAAACAATCAAATATTTCTCAATAAATTGGTCATAATTCACGAAAAACAATAAATCCCAAACTAAGTGAAAGCTTTTAAACTCTAAACAGAACATGATTTTAATTTAGTGCATTTAGCATAATTATTTAAAAACTTGGGAAATGGCAAACCTGAAAACCCATGACTTTATTGGAAGAAATGCAGTTTGTTAATGTTTAATTTATTTAGGCACCAACTATATAATTTTTTTGTATTAAACTGTTAAAGCACAACTAAATTTGAACACATGAATATGAGAGCGAAGCCGTGAAAAAGAGTTGAATTAACATTCTCCATTCTATCAAATTGTCACTATATTACAAGAGAGAAAAAAAAAGGAGAAAGGGGAAGAAAAGAAAAAGAAAACCCCCACCACAGAGATGCCTGGCTATTGCAGGTCAGCATTTGGCACAGAGAGTAGAGGTTACTTTATTCAGCAACCGCTATCTCCTCGACTGCCACTGGAGTAGATAAGGATCCTCTACGAGTAAGAATCCTATGGATTCTGCCCTGTAATACAACAGGCAGCAGTTCTCAATCCTGACATACCAAAGGGGTTAGTTGGGGTTTCCCAAATGCCCGTTCTCAGACAGATGAAAGAACTCCCTTTGAAAAATGCTGGAGCTTTTCCCCTCTGCAAAGCCCATTTCCCTATGTCATGTCTGCCGTGGCAGTCTCGGCGTTTTAATCAACCCCCAGCCCCTTTGCCATTTGTCATTTACACCGGCATACAATAGGAAAACACACTTTCAGACATGCCTCAGCATGTCCAGGGTGGGAGCAACCTTTACTGCTCAAACTGCTTTGGAACGGAAATGTGCAGAAATGCATCTCTTGACCCGTTGATGCAAAAAGACACACATGATGTTTAACCTGAAATGCCCCCGAACACTCCATGTGGGCATTTCCAGTTTTTTGGCTTCATAGAGTCAATGATTGAGAATTTAAGAGGGTTTGGGTCATATTTATTTATTTATTTTCAATTCTCATGTCTCTCATTTGCCTTGCAGGAACCAAGGACCCTCGCCTACCCTAGTAGCTGTGACCCCACACTGGAAGGAGGGATGATCAAAGACAGCCTGGCCAGACTTGGGAAAACATTTCTACTGAGAATGGACATACTGCCTGTGAAAAGGTTATTCCCATCACGTTGGGGCAGCAGATCATGTTACTCCCAGGCAACGACATGAAAGGGCAAAATCTGGCCATAGTCACCCACGTACATGTTTTTCTTTCCATCAAGGGCAAATGGGAAACACCAACCTGAACAGAACAGCCTTCTTATCACTCGAGGGTAGGCGGGGGCGGCCAGGGGCCTGCGCCTAATCAATACAGCTCTAAGCCGCAGCCACTGGTTAATGCCTTTTATATTTTCCTTTCCATTCAGAAACGGCTCACATTCAGCAAGACTTCTGTCTTAAACTTTTTTTTTTTTTTTTAAATCAGAGCAATCACAAGCTATATTCTGTGGAAGACAAAATAACTTTGGAGGCGTAAATCTTAATGTCAATGACAGGAAGGCTTTGGTGAACCATTACCATAAATCTGACAAACGCTAATTTGATGGGTGGCTGTATCTGTCTGCTGCACGGTCAGTCTAGACAGTCTATTGAGAAATCCTAAAACACAACTGTTTGTTCCCTGTAACACCATCTGGATATGGCAATAAGCGACGACCCAGCGCCATTCACACATGGATCAAAGCACATGCTAATGCTATCATGAAGTCATACACATAAAAAATTCAATCTGAGAACTCGAAGCAATTTTCCTAAGTCTTCAGTGAAGAAACCCCAGACTTAGTGCGACTCAAGCTAAGTGCGTGGGGGGGGTGGGGGGAGGAAGCGAATATTTAATGAGCTTGGCTTCCAGAGGAATGTTCGGCCACCCATTGTATTGGAAAAGGCACATGTCACACTTCAGTCAGGGTACCCGTCAGGGTGCCCCTTTACAAAAATTGATCTGAGGACCTTTGTAATTACCTGTTTCAGACAGAGAAGTAGGGGGCTGGGGAGGGGTGGTGAATTCATGCCACAAAATAAAAGAAGCGATCCAAGGTGTAAATCTAACATTTTATTATATTGGTCTGAGCTGGCAGAAATGTTCAATATTGCACACAATATTAAAAACCTTCCTCATTAAACTGCACTATGGCATTACATCAAAGAATCAAGGGCCTCCTGTTGAACTCCTTTAAATATTACAAACATAAGAGCAAGTCTGGCTGTGCATAAAAGAGAAACAAAGCCAATTTTTTTTTTCGGGGGAGGGGGGTCGGGGAGTCCACCTTCATCCGATAGCTGCTCGGAAAGAAACACTGCTAAAGAAATTTCTATTGCACATCAGATGGGGAAAGAATTCTGACTGCCCTCAAAGTATTTAACAAGGCATATATAATATAGGTCCTTATGAATTAGCTCTGACAGTAAATTTTCAATAAATACGTCACTCCTTCAAAACTTTCATTAAGCTAGTCTTTCAAAACAGATCACTCAACAGCACTACTTGAATTGCAAACCATACAGGCAGTGTTTCAAACCTCACCACCCTGTGGTCCAAACTTCCCAAGGAGGTAAGAAGTCCTTACCACATCCAGTGTTTCACTCCACTGGGGACTACTGTAAGTAACTGTTGCATTTGTTTCTTGGCTGCTTTACATTGTCTTCCCTCACTACCTAATGGAAGAACACAACTAAAATGTATCTTACGAATATAATATTAAAACTAAATAATGCCCCCAATTTTCACATTCTCTGACATAAGCTACATATGAATTCTCACCATCATACTCTATTATGTAGCAGTTATATTGTTGTTGCTGTTGTTAAGTGCCATCAGGTCAGTTCAGACTAGTAGCAACCCTGCATAGGGTTTCCGAGGAGCAGTTGGTGAGTTTGAACTACCAATTTTGCAGTTAGCAGTCCAGGGCTTATCCTACAGCATGTCACACCAAAACTCCCATGTATATATATGCGTGTGTGTGTGTGTATGAATAGTGTGTTCTTAAATGCCATCAAGTCAGTTCTAACGCATAATGACTCAGTATAGGCTTTCCAAGGGTGTAAATCTTTGCAAGAGCAGAAAATCCCATCTTTCTCCGAGGAGCAGCTGGTGGACTTGAAACGATAATGTTGTGGTTCGTGGTCTGTGCTCATGTTACAGAGCCACCACACACCCCACATAAACCCATGTCTAGGGTTTCCCAGGTGTGGATGGCAGTGTGGAGTTCCAGATAAGGACTAGACTGCAAACTGCAAGGTTGGGGGTTGGAACCCACCAGCAGCAACTCAGAAACTCTATATAGGGTAGCGATGACTCAGAACCAACTCGAGGGCATTTAACAATGACAACAATAACATATATATGTTTTTCCACAAATGCTTTGAAACTCCTTCATATTTGCTGTGTATGAAACATAAGTAAATGTTTTAAATGCATAATCATGCCTTGGGGATTGGTACACTAAGTGCTTCATTTATCATAGATTGTGACTTACGTTGCAAATTTCAAGTCTGGATCATAGCTACTAAGAGTCCTGGTACAGCCACACAAGTCAAGCATAAAATGATAACTGAAACAGAACCCTGGTACTCAGCAGCACACAGATGTTTTAGCTCTTTCCATGCTACCTGCAAAAGCCTTTAAAAGTAACAGAGAGGAAAAAAGTATGAACATTACATTTTTGTTTTTAAATTCTTTTGAAGTAAAAATCCAGATTGTCTCTAATCAGTCATTTTATAATTCTAAGACAAAAATCTCATAACCAAATGGGAAGAAATAAGATAGACATTTATAACTCAATATTTTTCTCAAAATTCACTTCGATTTGAAACAAAAGATTTCTTCCAAAGTATTTCCACAAAGCAAAATATATGTATCATCTTCTCAAATAGGACTATAAATACTAATAACACAATGCTTTCATTTCCTTTTTTAAAAAGGGGAAAGAGGAAGTTACAATTCCATTCTTCCATAGTATATGAAATCTTCCATTAAAAGAGTTTAAAATAAAATAAAAATAAAAAAGCTCAGGAAATGTATGAGCAGCAGACTATGCAAATCTCTATTCTAAATAATTACATATTGTTAGCTGTTTTACATTCTACCTAAAACAGTTAATTATTAATAACATAACATGAATCACAAAGAAATATAGGGAAGAAGCTTATCTTTCTTTACCACATTTCCTAAGGGACCTGCAATGTACAAAAAGAAAAGCAAGAAGGACAGCTTTATTCCCCAAACTTCCAAATAAATCAATACTGTTAATATATTAGTTGTTTTGGTCTACAAGTTAGTTAATATAAACCAAGATACCTTAACAGTATTGAAAAGTATTTCATTTTCAAGGCATACATGTTGACACATAGGTATAAAAAGAACTAAACATGTATGCAAAAACAATCCACTATAATGACCAGATGTTACCATAGATAGAATTAAGAGACAAATATATTGAGACAAAACAGTGAGAAACAGGAAGGCTCGTTAGCCATTTTGTATGTTTATATAGACTGGTTTTTACAAATGTAAATAAAAGCCTATATGCTATTCCCTATGTTATACTGACTAAATTACAAGTGATAATCAGAGTGTCTACCAGGAACGGCTTTCTTTCATGTTGTGGCTACAATTCTGTAAATTTAAAAAGAAAAAAATATATCATTCAAACACTGTTTAATGTAGCTAATCAAGCATTTTCTAAATTAGGCTAGGAGTGAAATGTTCGTAGTAGTTGAAGTGATTAAAAGTGTTGTAGTGGAACTGTACTGCCATCTACTGGCAACTGCCTGCCAGTTCCATGTGCAGCATTTCCAAAAGCAGCTTCCTATGGTAGCTAACCAAGTGAAGCCTTCAGAGGCATAAGCAGTAGAAAACCAAGAAATCAGAAAATCCAGATCACCCATGGGTTTACCTCGCATTTACAAAAATAGAATGTCTTCTCTTTTTTCTGCCAGTGGTCAAAGAACAGTACTTTTTTTTTTTTAATTGAAAATATAGTGACCAACAGAAGGAATATTCCCTAGCAATTAACAAGAGGGCCACACACATGTCCCTACAGTTCTTTTTAATGTCACAAAATATTGTTATCCCTTATCTCTTATGCAGAATTAGATAGAACACATCTTTTAAGGAACCAAACCACACCAGTTCTAAGTTAGGACAACCCTATGGCAGATGTAGAACTGTTTCTTATGGTTCCAGAGACACTAGATCCTTACAGGAACATACACTTTTATCTTTCTCCCAACGAGCAGTCGGTGGGTCTGAACCACTGACCCTGTTTGAGGTTAGTAGTCCACAGTGCCAACAGGGCTCCTTCCTTAAAGAAATCAGATGACAAATCAGCATAAGAAAGCCTAGGTGTGTGCATTCATAAATCAGTCATAAACCTGTCCCCTGTTACCACTGAGGAATCAATCACCTTACTGATGGGCCAGTGCTGGCGCGGAACTTCTGTGGCAGTTTACAAACTCTGTGGAGAGGAAACTGGGTGGGGAAGGCATGATGCAGACTGCACACCTAGCTTTGACTGAACTCAATTGAAACCTGTGCACATCAGACTAGAGCACACGAGCATCACTGTTGCCGAAAAGCCTTTGCATACCTTTTATAATGCTCAAGAACATTCAGAGTCAATGCTTTATACAACTTCTATACATTTTTTTTTAAATACATTATTTTTTTGCACTTTAGGGGAAAGCTTACACAGCAAAATTAGTTTTCCATTCAAGAAATCATATAAAATTTGTTCTGTGGTATGGGTTGCAATCTCCACAATGTGACAATCCTCTGTTTCCACCCTGGGCTCCTGCTACAAAATTTCCAAGAGTTTACAAGCGGATGCCCAGTGAGGGAATGTACTATGGATATACTCTAACGCATCTTAGACCCATATAAGGGAATAACTCAAAAAATGGCTAATCTTCAATATGTGCCCATAGATAATACAGCCCATTAATAATGATTATTGAAAAATATATAATTAAGGGCTAGAGATTTTATCATTTTAGGGAAAAATTGCTACTGCTGTCTTTTTCTTTTTAAAACAGTAATCTAAAAAACACAGGTTTCTACACAAAACATGTAAATGACAGATTTTTAAAGGGATTTAGTCTTCACTAACAGAGCCCTTGTAAGCCACATAATTGCAGAATGCCAAAGAATCACAAAGTAACCCCAAACCCCCAGACATAAAGAGATCCACTTATTAATTAAAAGCAGCTCTCATGCACTATTAAAATAAGGTTGGCCATGCATACTTTATTGCTGTCACTGTGTCAGATGAGGCAGTATTCAAAACACATAAAAGTAAAGTTGAATAGTTCTCTATGTAGGGAAGGGGAGTTAAGTCATGTCTGCTTGCACAAAACTGTTTTGCAAAGAAGCCATATATAGAAGATCAAAGTAGAAGGGGGCGGGGATGATGACGATGACATAAAAATGCATCGAATCTCAAATTCTACACTCTTCTGGAGCATGCCACATTTTCTAAGGGCAGGAAGGTATGGCTGTGGACAACAGGAGTTGAACCAGAAAGCCAAAACTTTTAATGGCTTATAAATTACAACTAAGAACCCAAACAATGACCATAACGAAAGGGACAGGGAATTAATTTTTTAAATCATATATTAATCATATGTTACCTGGGGGCCATTTTGAGGTTTTTTTTTTTTGTTTTTTTTTTTAATATATCTATAAAATCTAAATCACATTCGCAAAAAAAAAAGAACTACCTACACACACACACAAAACGAAGGAAAGAAGGAAGGAAAAATATGACAGCAACTACTTTTCAGTATCAAATATTATATAAAATGATTTTTTTTTTAGAGTTTCCAAATGCCCTGCTGAAAATACTGAAGCCAATAAGTTCATTTTTCTCACTGACTGTTTTCTATAAAAGGAGCCACAGTGGCACTGTGGGTTAGGCCTTGCTTTGGGTTGCTAACTGCAAGGTTGGAGAGTAAAACGCACAAGCCACCCCACAGGAAAAAGATGAGACCGTGTGTTCCTATAAAGATTTACAGTCTCAGAAATCATATGAGTCAAAATCTTCTCAATGGCAATCGTTTGGGTTCAATTTTGATTCTCTCTCAATGTATCAAAATATCATCACCAAAAGCTCAACATAAAATTAGTCCTTCCATATTGAAAGATGTGTTCTTCATGAAGAGTATATACTGGCCTACCAGGTACCTTGGAGGCTTAGACACCTTTCTTTGCAAAGCCTCAATTAAGGTTGCAGCACACCAAAGTTATTTATAGTCTTTGAAAACCCAAAAAGAAGTAATTCACATAACAGATTATGAAAATAAACAACATTTTCACCTTCATTTATGGGGCACTAATAACCATGGAATTGCTTCAGCTGTATTGTAACTGCCATATACTTGCAGTGCCTAGTTATATATGTTTCTCAGAGTAGATGGTACTAAAGCACGTTACCTATTACCATGTGCACACATTTACAGTCGGTAGATGTGGAAAACAGTTTACTATAAAGGTCAAAATTGACTTAGTAAATGATCCCGTAAACGAACATATTTTCTCTATTCCACTCCTTCCTCCATTTTGTTTGCTTTGTTGTAGTCAGCTCTTCAGTCTGGATGAAAGGAGGAAAAAGAGGAAGAAACGTCTAAGGGAGATCTATTGCATTCCAGAGTCAATGGTTTATCTATGTGGAATCTGCTACTGAACTTTATATTCAGCTTGTTTTCCCCAAAGCGGGTCCTCACTGAAGTTTCTGTTGGACATGTTCCATTACTTCCAAACATTCTGGCATGGAATTAAGATATTATTGGCCTTTAAGTTACAAACTTTCTTCTTGCTCATTTTTTTTAACACTATCAGCACCTTCACCTCAGCTCACTTCTCCTAGTACTCTAGGTACTAAAAACTCTTAAAGAACATAGGTTCAAGAACCGTCTGCTAGTTCCACTTTCTCGCAAGTTTGTTTTCCGGTGTAATTAAAGAGTAAATTCCAAAATTAGCAATGGCCACAAGCAAGAGATAGGAGACAATGCACATCACATAATTTATGTGTTCAGTTTTGGGAACTAAACTAATGGTCACCAATAAAATATGCAGTCTGCATAAAACACCCTCCCGCCTTGGCGAGATCCCGAGCGCGGACTCCAGTCCCAGTGCTAAGATTGATAAGTCCTCAGAGTGAAATCAGTAGACATGTGTCTTTTCTTTTTTTCTTTAAACCTGAATAAAATTCCAGAATATAGGGCGGTAAAAAGCACAGACAACATACACACACATTCTAAAAAAAAGAAAGAAAGAACATCTGACATTTTCTTCCTGCCGAAAGTCTAATTTCTTTCCCCAAACTGCTTCACCATATGGAAGGAACGAATCTTGATCTTGTATCTACAATCTGTATCACAGTTTGGGCATATTCGCAAATTGTGTGTTCGCTTTTAATTTTCTTGTTTAGTAACATAAGTCCCAAAATATGTACCTCAAGAGTAGTGGTACTTTTCACGTAGGTCAGAAGACAAGCATTATGGAAATGAAATGATTTTATGATGACTTCGTTTTAATGGGAATTTTACACAGGGGTTTTCCTGGGAAGATGTCCAGACAAAGTATGTCCAAAGCCCAGAACGAAGGGAAAATTCACCTTGATGCAACATACTTGGATTTGCTGATTTGTCATTTTAAATGAAACACAAACTTCAATTCTAGTCCAGCTAAGAAAGCATTCCTTAGTCCTCTTTCTTAAAGGATCTTTCTTTAACCTTCCTTCCTATCTACTTTCCTTTTATTTCTTTTGAGTCTTACAATTGAGAAATAACTCACGGAAAAAGCTACTGTGTGTGTGTATATTTACCAACATTAGCCCTGCTGGCAACACAGTCAAGCACTAACAGCTGCTAACCCAAAGTTCAGCAATTCAAACCCACCAGCCTCTCCCTGGGACAAAGACCTGGTGATCAACAGGTCTTTACAGTCTTACAAACCCTCTGAGGCAGTTCTACTTCGTTCTATTGGGTCACAAGGAGTCAGAGTTGACTTAACAACACACAACCCCAACAGCAACATATACAAATATATGCATATACACCCACCTATCTTCAAACAGGGTTAGTAAGAGTTCAGCTAGTCCAAGAGAAAATATATCCAAGACAATCCCACTCTTCTGAAGCATGAATTTCACACAAAGAACTCGATATAAACAAAACTCAAGAAGAATAAATAAAAATCTCTATCAAGAATACAAAGCAATCAAAAAAGAAATCACAGACACCCAGAGAAGTCACTTTTATGTTATTTGGCCAGAAATACACACACACACCATTTTTTGTTTAGAAGTTTGGAACAATTCTGAACAATGAAAAGGCAGAAGTTTGAGCAGCTTAGGAAATACTCCTCCTGAGCCAAATAAGCATAAACAAAATAAATTTTAAATAGTCGAGGAGGGGAAGTAAAAGTAAGCCAAGCTGAAATGAAAGATCAATCCTAAATGGATAAGTAAGCACATTTCTCTTTAACCCCCGTGATTCTTACATTTCTAAGGTGCACAATTCAATTCTTGAGCTGTCCTCTGAACAAAAACTTAAGCACAAAGAAACAGCAGAACTAAGTCTGCTCCTTGGCAATTCATTCCAATACAGTGACAATAGTTATTTTCACCTAAGAGATTTCGGGATCGAGTAGGGCAACAAAGTAGCACCATGTTTCAAAAAGAGCCAGAAAGCCTCAGCAAAGATTATCACTTTAGTAAGTGATTTGGCTGCGGCCTCACCACATTAACCAAAAAGAAAATAAAAGAAACCAAAAATACGTCAGCTTGCTGTTTGGACACCCTGGTCCTTGTCTACCAAAGTCATCAGAGAACTTCCCATCTAAATGCATACCGACACTTCTGGCCTACAGTAAAGTAAAGCTATGCTTCCCATGCAAACACATACAATCATCACCTTAAATGGTATGGAAGTCATGGTACTGTTGGGAGGCTGGGGGACAATGGAAGGGAGGTACAGGAATGTCTACCCTTTCCGGTGCGTCTCTTTCTTATCCTCCCAAAGAAGAGGGTAGTATGCTCTTTCATCACCCACAGTCATGGTGGGAAGAAGAAAACTGGAGGACAAGAGTGAAAACCAAAACCCATTCTCTTATCCCATGCCCTGGCCTACACAGAATTTGTGAGAGAAGACACTTAATTTGAGAGTCAAGCAGAGTCTTGAAATGATCCTGCATACATTTCCAAAAGACAGTGACTGCAGTCGGGTCAAATGGATTCCTTTATTTACCTTTTTTTTTACAAAAACAATAAATCATCCTGCTACCACATTTAAAATTACCTTTTTTAAATTGAATTTTAAATCACTTAAAATTTTTATTTAAATGCCTTGATTTTAAAAAATGAAGATGTTTATGTTAAGATTTATTAAAATATAGAGATTAAAGAATAAAAATAAAGTGCTTAATAAACCACTACCTGCTTTTGAGTCATTTCAGAGTTCAAGACAGGAGGCTGTGGATATTCAGGAGCTGAATCTTACCGAGATTTCAGAGGTTCCTAAATAGGTCACTTTACAGATATAAGAAGGTCTACAGATCAATTGATAAGTGATTGAACTTTTTGACCACAAAGTATAGCCTTCAATTGCATTGAGGCTTATTGTTAACAACATTATCTAAATATAAAGACCACAGGCTCAATCAATTTTAAGGTTCTCAAGATGATATATCAAATTAATGTAACAGCATAAAGAATACCTGCAAGGGTCCTTTCAAAGAATTCACAATATAATGAGGCAGTCGATACAAACCAAGCGCTGATACTGAGTACAACTAGAAACTGGAAGTGGGGACTGAGTGGAACGGTGCTTCTCTGAACTGGGGAACTAGAGTCGTCTTGGAAGGAGGTCATGAGAATGAGGCTGCACTGAGCCCTGCCTTGAATGTTGGTGAGGGAGCCTTCCCTGAGAAGAATATCAACAAAAGCATAAATACAGAAAACCAAATAGAAGCATGGAAATTCACGGCAGTGTCCAGCGGTGGCCAACTGCATGAAGATAAAGTGTGTTAGAGGCCCTGCACTGAGGGGACATGATGACATTTAGAGAGTCCGTCTTGGCAGAGGAGAGTTAGAAGGAAAGCAAGACAAACATGAGGAGGTAACTAAGTGTTCGAGCAGGAAGAGACGTGGGCTGAAGGCCGACCACAGCAGAGGGGCTGCACTGTAATTCTACAAAACCAAGTCTTGTCAGGTGATTGGAAAGGGACATGAAGAAGAGGCTTGGAACAAAGATAAAAAGGAGGGTATCAAAATTAACTGAGATAAGGCACGGGAAATGGGATTAGTTAAAGGTGGAAAAGTAAACAGAAGAGCAAAAAGAAGTCTGATTTTAAAAGAATATTACGCGTATGTGGCCAAGCAGAAGAGACATGTAAATACACATACAGCTAATAGGAGGAATGAGAGATTAATTAGTTGATTTATTGACTGATTGAATGAATCACATCTGCTACTATCCAACAGAATTTCAAATGCCTTAAATACGTGAATACAAACAATTATATGGAAAAATATAAATAGCTATAAATCAGCATCTGGGCTTAACAGACAGCAACTGGATTGTGAAACTCAAGAGGGACCTAGGGACTCAAATTGAAAACTTGGAAATCATCAATGTAACAGTGAGAGTTGTCACCACCCCAGGAGACTGGGAGTGGTGAGAAGAGGAGGGAGAAACTTTCCTCTTTCTTCCTTTTTTTTTTAACTTCATCACAATCTTCTTTACTTTGAATTTTTATCAACAAGCACACACTAGTTTTGGCAATCTTTTTAAAACTCACTCTTTTTTAAAGAAAGAAAAAGATTGTTGAAACCTGACTAAGATGATGGTGATGGTTATGTGCCGTGGAACCGGTTCTGACCCTGTACAGGGTTTCTGAGGCTGTAAAGCTTTACAGGAGCAGAAAACTTCATCTTTCTCCCACGGAACCACTGGTAGTTTCAAACTGTTGACCTTGAGGTTGGGCAGCTTGACTCGTAACACCTAGGCTACCAGAGCTCCTTGATTCATTCCTCAAGCATTTAACAAACACTTAATATATATATATATACAAGCCCTAAGTTAGATCCAGCAGTCCTAGTGTGGCACTGTAGGATAAGCATTGGACAGTTAACGACAAGGTCGGTGGCTTACACCCACCAGCAGTGCCTTGGAAACCCTATACAGGTCACTATGAGTCATACCCACTCGCTGACACACAACAACAAAAGCAACAGGCTACATACATGGAGACCAGAAAGGTGATTCTCACCTAAACCCTGTGGGAATCCAAAGGGAAAAGTACAAGTATTGGAATCAAACTAGATTAAAGCAGACTCTTCTAGTACCTACTACATATGTGGGCAAGTTTCTTAAATTCTCTGTGGGTTATCGTTTCTCCTCTAAACATGAGACTTAAAAATTACTTCATGTAGTTGTTGTAAGAACTGAACAAATTAATATAGCCAACACAATCAGAAGACAACATTTGGTACATAGAAGGTACTTTACATATATTTTCTTATTGTATATCATTTGACCAATTCAGAAACCCAAAATTTAAGAAATCAGGCAGAAAAAAAACTGCAGTAGTTGGAGAGAGTGTAAGAAGAAAAAGTGGAAGGATAGGTGTGATGGAGTCCAAGGGAGAAAACCAAAATTCCTTTATGCATCCATTCAGCATAAAGTCACCGAGGATCTGAAAGGAGAAGAGGATGGCTGTGTCTAAGATGGAGCAGGTGTTGAGAAGCAGATCCTTGGAAATTAGGAAAGAGTCCCTTGGATGACTTAAGGGAACAGATCCCACAGACCAGTAGGAGAAGATGCCACTTAGCAAGAGGGTAAGAGAATGGATGGGAAATCAAGAATAGAATAGGGAGAAGAAATGGGCCTCCTGAGAAATGTATAACCAGGAACTCTTTCAAAGATCAAGCTTCAGGGAAGTTACATGGTTACAAGGATGAAGGGAGGAGAAGCTGCGTAAGAAAGGAGTGGCATGAATTGTGTGAAGCACTGAGTGGCTGCCCAAGTGGAGAGGCTGTTTTGGAGGAAAAAAAAAAAAAATGACATACCACCGAATCAAAAAGAAAGTACAAAAAATGTGTACAAAAATATGAATAAATGTTGATGTGTAAAGGAGAGAGGAGGGAATTCAATTTGGCCATATTCTTTTTCATTGAAAAAGAGGGTGAGTCCTTATTCAATTCACAATAAAGTGTTTTAAAATAAATAAATAAAGGTAAGATTATTTGCCAAGTAAGGTCAGCTGATGGAACTCAGAGTCGAGAGGAATCTAAACCTAAAAGGACTGTCTCGAAAGCACTGAGGCTGCAGCAGAGGCAAATGTTACAGATCTATATTAGCAGGACTCAGTACAGAAATGTGATTTCCTTCAGTGATCTCAGGGAGCTGGAGCGTAGGAGTGGCAAGAAAAGACAGACATAATAGCAGGTCAAAGAGAAGACTAAGAAGGCATGGGATTGTAGGACTGCAGTGAGCAAACAGCTGGCATGGCGGACTAGTGGCCAAGGCCTGAGAGACTGAAGAGTGAAGGAAGCCTAACACTAGGAGACAGGAAAAAAGAAACGTGCAAGAAGAGCTGCCCACTGGATTTCTGGTGAAGAACCAGCAAGTTTAGTGGAAGTGAGGGAAGGGACACGTGAAAGAAGAGCCTGTGACCAGACAAGAAGTTCTCAGAGTTTGAATTCTTGGAAATGAGGCAATTCCAGGTCACACAAAGGGCTGAAGTGAAGAATGAAGAGTAATGGAAAGACTCAGAATCATGAAACTGGGCATTCAGCCAGTGATGAAATTGGCAGTTGAGGTTACCTACGATAATGCCAGGAGCCCTGGCAGCACAGTGGTTAAGCACACTGCTGCTAATCAAATGGTCTGCAGTTGGAAGCCATCAGCAGTTCCATGGGGGAGAAAATAGCTGATGATCTGTTCCTGTAAAGATTCCAAACCCAACCCACCCTCTGCCAGCCAGTCCCTACTGACTCATAGTGACCCTAGAGGACAGAGCAGAACTGCCCCACGGTTTCCAAGGCTGTACATCTTTGCTGAAGCAGACTGCCACATCTTATTCCCATGGAGATGTTGATAGGTTCAAACTGCCAGTTTTTTGGGTAGCAGCACAACAGGGCTCATCTATAAAGATTGTTGTTGTTGTGAAGTGCCATCGAGTCGGTTCCGACTCATAGTGACCCTGTATAAGGTTTCTGAGGAGCGGCTGGTGAGCTTGAACCACTGACCTTGCATTCAAACCAACCTTGCCATCCAACGCAGGAACCTTTAACACCACAAGATTACCAGCCTATGAAATCTTAGAGTTCTCCTCTGTCCTCTAGCGTCACCTGAGTGAAAATCTACTCCATGGCATACAGCAACAATAAATAAAAAGCTAACATCAAAAGCCCAGCAGCAGTTGAAAACTAAGTCAGGTGTCAAATTTGGAGAAACTTGATGGGAATGCTCTACGGCATTCTATACGGTCATGGTAAGAACTGGACTGATTAGAACTTTACTGGAAGATAGGTTTATGAAAACCAGTGGTGAAAAACATTGGAAAGCAACAGTAGGGAGGAAGGGAAATGTCAAATACTCAACACCACAGAAAGTGGAGATGTAGCAAATCAACACTTGAGACCTTTGCAAACTGAGTGGTAGTCAGGGTTCAAAAAGCCTACTTTGAGACAGCTGAATGAGACAAAGGATATGTCTGATGAAGATTTACTTCCTATGAGCAAGCACTGACTGAAAAGAGAAACAAAAAGGAGAAGGAAGAGAATCAGAAGCGAAAGAATCAGACAGTTACGCGGAGATGAAACTTCACGGCATCATAGTAGAATCCAGGAGTCCTGGGGCTCGTCTCTGACTGTGCCTCTCAGGAGTCAAGGTGACAGAAATCTGGGAAGGATGAACATTCAGGCCCTAATGACGAGGCCACATTTCCAGAGTGGGGTGGGATGACACCAATCAGAGGGTGTGTGGGGGGGAAATCTACCTACTTTTCTCCTGACTAATGAAGAAGGGAACACAGGATGGATAAAGGTGTTGTTAAGTGGAAGAGGTCCCCGATTTGTATCGGGGAACAATTTGTATCATTCAACTACTATAGAACAGTTGGCAGCTCAACACCTCTGGACACAGGTCTAGAGCTCTCCATCTGGAAGTTCACAGCCTTGAAAACTCCGAGGAGCACACGTCTACTCCGCAACAAAGGGAGTGGAGTGCCTTAGCCCAAATCAGTTCATTGGTAATTGGTTTGGTTTTTGAGAAATCTGGGTGAGGAAGAAGAAACTTGAAACAAACCAAAAAGGGAGAAAGTGTGTGTGGGGGAAAATAAATGAATTTCTGAAAAGGTTACTTTTAAAAACTATCCAAACGGAGAACAAACAAGATGGCGGATCGGGTGGACGTATAGCAGAGAGCTCCGCCAACAACAACACAGAATACCCAACCAAGCAGGCTCAGGGGATGG
>NW_006408600.1:1391231-1401903 GCF_000296735.1 Chrysochloris asiatica | reverse complement strand
AAAAACCTTAAATTAAAAAAAAAAAAAAGTAGAATTGAAAAAAAAAACAAAAAACTATCCAAACAAAACTTTGTTCATGAGAAATGATATCTTGTTTTGACTGTTGGGTAGTTTTGACCACTTTTTTTTTTTTAATTACCATGAGTAAAACCTTTCTGATTTAAATAAAAGCCATTTACTTTTCAGGAAAAGCCATTTACAAGCTTTCATTTGAAACAAGCTATCAAAGATCTGACCTTTTCCTTGTTCACCTCAATCTAGCTCAAACAGCACAGCAAAATTACTTACAATAATATGAGGAAAAGAATATTGGTTCTGTCGGCCGTGAGGCCACGTTTTCTGAGCTCATCATTTCCCTCATCCACCAGGGAAGAAAGAGGGTTGATGACAACAGTATCCCTCAACACCTTGCTCTACCAAAGGTGCGCTTCAGCACGTCCACTCACAGAAAGCAAAGTAGCGTAACTAACATGAGAGCTAATCTTTATTGCATTTACACAACCCTTTCAGATCTATTACCACTTTTAATCCACACAAATCGGTATTACTACACATATCTTTTTGTGTATAAAAGAGAGAATGAGACTTCTGGGGCTAAGAAACTTGCTCCTTGAGTTTGGCAGAGTTCAGCTTTTTCCACGAAGTCACACTACCTGCAGTCACTTGAGAGGCCATCTGGACGTGGGAGAGCTCAGTGGAACAAACAGAAGAGCTGGCCACCATCTTTCAGGCCCACATGCAAATCTTGGGTACTAGATGTCATCCTCAGGAACACAGAAACCACAGAGGACTGCCTGCTCAGGGCTCATTCTGAAGGTTACATGTTGTTATTCAGTGCCATAGAATCCGTTCTGACTCATAGCGACCCTGTACAGGATTTCCAAGGAGCGGATGTTAACTGTGAATTGCCGACCTGTGGTTTAAGTTGACTTTGTGGTCCAGTGCTTATCCTACAGCACCACACCAAGCCTCCAAGCCTACACAGGGCAGTTGATAAGAGGCAACATAAATACCATCAATAAGTATTCCTTTGAAATATGCCATTACTGAGAACTTTTATACAGCAGAATGCACGAACAACTATGAGCATGCTCAAAACTGTTGTCAGGTGCCATCAAGTAGGTTCCGACTCATAGCAACCCAATGTACAACAGAATGAAACATTACTCGGTGCTGTGCCATCTTCACAATTGTTATACTGAAGCCCATGCTGCTCACAACTGTTGTTGTTTTTAAGTGCCATCAAGTTGATTCCTATTCATAGTGACCCTGTACAGGGTACACAAGGAGCAGCTAGTGAATTTGAACCACCAACCTTTGGGCTCACAATGAGTGCTGATCTCACAGCAACACACACAATTAGAAGACATCAAATTCAAAGTCAACATGTTGTTGTTAAGTGCCATCAAGTCAGTTCCAACTCATAGCGACCCTGTACAGGGTTTCCGAGGAGTGGCTGCTGAGTTTGAACTGCCAACATTGCGGTTCAAACTGACCTTGCAGTCCAGTGTTTACCCTACAGTGCTCCAATAATAGGATAATTTTAGAGCAAAATTAGAATACAGTAAGTGGCCTTTGGATGTGTAGAAGAAGGTAAAGATTTCTTCAGAGTAACATATTCTCTAAGCAGGGATCTGAAGGAGAAGGAGACAGAGGATGGGTTGGGAAAAGAAAATCACAACATTGTGAACCAAGAGACAAGATAATGATCAAGAGGGAAACTTGGCACCCATATGTACACAGAGCCAGAGAACCCTGGGTACCTTACGTGGGAATTAGCAGAATGGGAAAATTATCTGCTATTCATTTCTAAGGGCATCCAGTTCCAAACACAGTCTGTTTCCAATCTCTGCCTCTTATAATCTCTAAACAACAGCAAAACCACACACACACATAAAACAACCCACTTTCATCAAGCCAATTCTGACTCATAGTGACCCATATAATCACTAATCTCTCCAAATGAAGGAGAAAAAAATATATATATCCATAGAAAGTCAGCAGGGTATCAGCAGCCCTGGGCAAACCACCATGTGACAGGTCACATTTTATCACACAACATATGGATCTGGAAGGACTATCTTGGAGGATCCCTAAAGCACAAATTGCTAAACTATAAAAATATTAAACTAAAATCCTAACTAATACATAGTGATTTATAAACAACCTTGGAATAACAGTGTTCTTTGAGTGGATACATGGATCAAGACATGGGCTAAATGGGTAAGGGAGGGGAAGTATATTTATAATTGACTTTCTTGTAGATATTGGTTTCCCTGCCTACTAATATAAAATAGACATTTACATGTCATGTTGTTATTGTTGTTAGGTGCCATCAAGTCGGTACCGACTCATAGCGACCCTATGAACAACAGAATGAAAACTCTTCCTGGTCCTGGGCCAACCTCACAATTGTTGCCATGATTGAGCCCATTCACTTTGCCAATCTATCTCACTGGAGGTCTTCCTTTTTTTCTCTGACCCCCCACCTTTGTTGTTGTTGTTGTTGTTGTTGTTGTTAGGTGCCATCAAGTCGGTACCAACTCATACTGACTTTATGCACAGTAGAATGAAACACTGCCCAATCCTGGGCCAACCTCACTATTGTTGTTGTTGCTAAGTGCCGTCGAGTCGGTTCCGACCCATAGCGACCCTGTACAGGGTTTCCGAGGCTGTAAATCTTTATGGGAGCAGAACGCCTCATCTTTCTTCCGCAGAACAGCTGGTAGTTTCAAACTGCTGGCCTTAAGGTTCGCAGCCCGATTCGTAACCACTACGCTACCAGAGCTCCTTACTATAGGTTTTTCTTTTCCTCTGACCCTCCACCATACCAAACATGATATCCTTCTCCAGTGATTGGTCCCTCCTGACAATATGTCCAAAGTATGAGAGACAAAGTTTGGCCATCCTGGCCTCCAAGGAGCACTCTGGCTGCACTTCTTCTAACACAGATCTGTTTGTGCATATGAGGTTATTGAAAATACCATGGCTTGGATCAGGCACACCTTAGTCCTCAAACTGACATCTTTGCTCTTCAACATTTTAAAAAGGTCTTGTGCAGCAGATTTGCCTAATGCGATACGTTGCTTGATTACTTGACTGCTGTTTCCATAAGCATTGATGGTTGATCCAAGAAGAATGAAGTCCTTGACAACTTCAATCTTTTCTCCATGTGGTAGAAATGAATATTGGAAATTATGATGACAGAAAGGTTTGAAAGTGCATCTTAGGCCTATAACGGATTGAATTTGCTAAAAAGGGGAGTCAGAATTTCCCCAGGGAAATAAATAGGCTTCTTATTAAGCCTTTGTAGAGGATGGGGCCTTGGTTGGAATCCTTAGCCCCATTGAGAACCTTCTAAATTGGGGCGATCCCACTTGAGAAGAAGACATGCAGAGCAACCCAGAACTGCTAGGAGAACAAAAGATTCTAATTGAAAGAAAGACCTGCATTTAAAAAAAAAAGAGTGGACTGTTCGGCTGTTTGAATTTCAAGTAAACTGCTTGATTCGAAGCAGGGCAAGAATAGCCAGCCCATCAAGGAAAATCCCCTTGTAGTACTGAACTTAAAGGGAACCTACAAGCAGTTTTGTAGGCTCAATGGTGACCACCTGGGTCTGCTTATGAGTGGAACTGGGGGAAATGTAGCAATGAAGACCTGGGCTGAGTTTAGCAGTGTTCCACTGACACCCATTTACTTTGAGATGTGAGAAAAAAGAGGTCTGAAGTTTAGGGAGACATGTGAACACCTGAGCCCATGGACACTGACCTAGCCCTGAGGCTAACACTGAGAGTGAAGTGGCCAGATGCTCTGAAGTGCAGGTGGGTGTACATAAACTCACAAACTTACAGCTAGTACCCATTTGACCTAGCTTGGATGGCTAGCTGACCAGCACTCAACTAGATGGATATAAAGATTTTTAATATTTTGAGTAACTGTAAATTGCTACAATTTGATGAATTGAACTTTTGCATTTGGAAGCAGGTGCTCAAAATTCCAATCCAACCAAAAAGGAAGGATTCCTCGTATCAAGGAATAAGCTTGTTTCCTCAGTGTGCTGGGTTGATAGGGATGGGCAATCTAGACATTGGCTAGCAAAAGTGGGGATGGGGCTATAAGGGCATGAAGTGGCTGGCTTTTAAGCTTTCATGGGTGTGATTAGTTTCCGTGTGAGAGGCTTAAAGTAGAATCCCTACTGACTAGTTGTACTCTTTTCCAGATGGATCTGATGAAAGGAGATTGGAATGATGCTGATAGGATTCAATTGTGAGTAACTGTTAGCAGGATTAATTGTGATTGTTACAAATGTAATTGTAAGAGATGTGTAACTAAAGAGGTTGTAGTTAATCTTTCGTTTTAGCAGCAGATGATCGCAGACCATTAAAAAGAAAGAGCAGCTGTGGAGTGTAAGATACCTACTTAGACGAGTGGAGACAGCAGAGGCAGTAGCCCAGACAGTGGCATGGAGAGACAGAGCAGCTGAGGGCTCTAGGCCCATGGACTGAGTAAGGCTATGTGCCTGCATCAGGAAACTAACTTGCACAATGTGCCCTTTGGACATTTCAATAAATATAAACTTTTTGTTTTATATGTGTACAGTAAATATATTTGCTTTATTTGTGAATATAAGGTATAAATGAAAAAAATAAAGCAATAAAATCCTAACTAAACTGCTGGGTTTTGCATAAAGAGCAGGATAGAAGAGTTTTGGTATTCAAGTTTAGCTCAAACAGGTTCATCAGTAACTGAACAAATTTCATCTGTAGTGAACAGCAAGAAGATATGGTGGGCAGTAAGACTGTTGTTGTTGATTGCAGTTGAGTTGGTTCCAAGTCATAGAGAACTATATAGGGTTTCCAAGGAGCAGCTGTTGGGTTTGAACAGCCAACCTTGCAGTTTGCAGTTCAGTGCTTATCTTCAGCGCCAGGTCAGGGCTCCAGGACAGTAAGATTGGGACACTGTATATGCCAGGGGATGGTTGCACAATTCTATGGAAATGGTAAGAGCACTTTAAATGGGTAAATTGTTTGGTATGTGAAGAAAAGGACAAAGTAAGTCTATGTCATGGATTGAATTTGTGTCCCCTTGACTGGGGCATGATTCTCAGTGGTTTGGCAGTTATGTAATCACACCTCTCCCCTCCCCTGATCTGATGCAAATTATGCAATGTGTTGTAAATCTTTACTTCTATAATGTGTGTCTCTGGTGTCACTATCGACAAGGGGTAATAACCTGAACCGCAAGGTCAGCAGTATAAATTCATTAGCCATTCCTCAGAAACCCTAAACAGAGCCGCTATAAGTTGCAACCAACCACACAACACTTAACAACAACAATGATGTTAATAGACAAAGGACTTATACAAAGAAAACTATAAAACACTACTACAAGACACCAAAAGAGAGCTACCAAAATGGAAGAATGTACCATGCTCCTGGATAGGAAGACATAACATTGTGAAAATGTCAATACTGCCCAAAGCAATTTACACATATAATGCAATCCCAATCCAAATCCCAACAACATTCTTCAAAGAGCTGGAAAAAACAATTACAAACTTTATATGGAAAGGAAAGAGACCCAGGATAAGCAAAGCACTGCTTAAGAATAAGGTTGGAGGCCATTCACTCCCCGACTTCAAAATTTACTACACGGCTACAGTGGTCAAAACAGCTTGGGACTGGTACAATGATCAATGGAACAGAATCAAGAATCCAGAAATTAACCCATCCACATACAGCCAACTGATTTTTGACAAAACACCTAAACATATCGCATGAGGAGGTGATAGTCTCTTCAACAGATGGTGTTGGCAAAACTGGAAAACGATATGCAAAAGATTGAAACAAGACCTTCACCTCACAACTTATACAAAAACCAAATCAACATGGATTAAAAGACCTAAATGTGAATCCCAGAATTATGAAGGCCATCAATGAAAAAATAGGGACAAATGTGAGGGCACTAATTCAGGGAATACACAGACTACCAAACCTTTTGAAAACCACAGAAACAAAAGTAGACAAAATAGATGAGTGGGACATACCTAAAATTAAAAACTATGTGCATCGAAAGACTTCACCAGAAGAGTAAAAAGGGAACCCACAGAATGGGAAAAAATCTTTTGCAATGACACATCAGCAAACAAGGGACTTATTTCTAAACTATATAGGAAATTACAACACCTCTACAAGAAAAAGACAAATAACCCAATTAAAAAATAGGCACAGGACATGAACAGACACTTCACCAAGGAGGAGATCCAACAAACATATGAAAAAATGTTCATGATCACTAGCCATTGTTGTTATTGTTGTTGTCAAGTGCCATCGAGTCGATTCCAACCCATAACAACCCTGTATAGGGTTTCCAAGGAGCAGCTGGTGAGCTTGAACCGCCGACCTTGCAGTTCAAACAGCTTTGCAGTCTGGTGCATTAAACCACAGTGCCAAACCAGGACACTAGCCATTAGAGAGATGCAAATCAAAACAACAGTGAGATATCATCTCACACCAGCAACAGCAAAGATCAAAAAAGTAGAGGACAATAAATGCTGGTGGGGATGTGGAGAGACTGGGACACTCCTGCATTGCTCGTGGGATTGCAAAATGGTCCGACCTCTCTGGAGAGCAATATGGCGCTTCTTCAGAAGGTTGGAAATAGAAATACCTTATGATCCAGCAATTCCTCTACTTGGTATTTACCAGAAAGAAATATAAGCCATAACATAAGTAGATATAGGCACACTAATGTTCATAGCAGCACTATTTACAATAGCAAAAAGATGGAGACAGCCAAAGTGCCCATCAACTGAAGAAATGGATAAACAAACTGTGGTACATACACACAATGGGACACTATGCTACCTTGAAGAACAACAGGGAGGCTGCAAGCGACTGCATAACATGGATGAACCTTGAGGACATTATGTTGAGTGAAATTAGTCACAAAAGGAGAAATACTGCATAGGACCACTACTGTAAAAAACTAAGAAAAAGAACCCATACTAAAGGGGGTGGGGGTGGATTCTTTGCTGGCTACTGGAATGTGGGGAGTGGGGTGAGGGGAGGGAGGGGAAGGTGGAACACAGGGTAGAGAATAGACACAAGATAATTTGGGTGCTAGGGAGGAGGGCAATTTAAAAAGGGGGGGAGGGGAATGGAAGAACAAAGCAGATGGGAGAACAATTAGGCAGGTTTGCATGGGCTAAGTGGGACAGAGGTAAGTAATGATGTGTCCACAACCTTGGAACAACGGAGTTCTGGGATACAGGGATTGAAACATGGTTGGAATGGGCAAAAGGGGAGAAACAATGTTAAGATACTTGGCTGTCTTCTGATTCTTGGTTTCCCTGGTATACCATTATAAAATAGACACTTGAGGGGGAGAGACAGGAATAGCCAGAAATATCACCATAGAAAGCTTTTAAGTCCGTCTTCTGTCTATAACTGATTGGAATATCTAAAATGGGGCTACAACATGCCCAGTGAAGGAGGCTTCCTGGGGAGCCTCTGCATTACATAAGACCATAGGTGGAATCCTGAACAGCATCCAGAATCTTCAAAGGAGGGAAATTTCCACTTGAAAGGACAAGCAGACCAGCCTGGAGCGGCTAGAAGAACAGAAAATACGTCTTGAAAGAAAGACCAACAGGAAAAATACAAAACAATATAGGCAGACTGACTGATGATTACAAGAACAGCAAATTGCTCACCCAGGAGACATCAAGGCAAGTGATCGGGTCCCCTTAGAGCAAACCCCCTTCTAAGACTAAGACTCACTGGGAATACACACTCTGATTGCTTGTCACCTATAAGGGGAAGTGGTGGAAAAACAGCAATGAAGCTGTAAGCTAAGCCCTACAACGTTCAATAGACTCCTGTGAACCCTGGTGGAGACATGGTTGGCCAGCAGTGTGGCAAGACCTGGGGACTCTTGAGCCCATAGTCAGTGACATAGCTACAGAGGACTAGAGTGGAGAGTGAAGCGTCCAGCTGATAAGGAAAGAGGGCATACACATAAGAACATCCACACTTGCAGATAATACCCATTTGACCTTTCTTCAATGACTGGATGAACAGAGCTCAACTAGAAGAAGAAAGAAGACAGAAAAAAAGAGTAATCTGATACAATTTGATGAACTTGACCTACACCTATGGATGCAGTAGCTCAAAAGAGGGAACAAATCTTTACCGCAAGGATCATTCCCACCCCCACCCCCCATACACAGAGTAGACAGGGATGGGCAACTTAGACATTGGCTATCTAAAATGGGGGTGCTTCAAACCAAGAAGTAACTGCTTACAAGCTTTCAAGAAGGAATCTAGATCCAGAGGGCATGGAGGTAGGTAGAATCTCCACTGAATAGTATCCAATCTGTCTAGGTGGGGCTGATGAAAGGAAATGCAGATAGGTCTCTTGTGATACAATAGTGAATAATTGTTATCAGGACTGATTGTGAGGGTTGGAAATGTAAAGGTAGACGTTTTGTAGCAAGGTGGGGAGTGATTAACTTTGCAGTCTAGGAGAGCGGAGGTCCCTGGGACCATCAAGGGAGAAGAGCGGAGAGTGGGCCCCTACCCAGAGAAGCAGTGATGCCAGAGATGGAGGCAGAGATGATGAGGTGGAGAGATGGAGCGGCTGGGGACTTTAGACCCAGAGAGGGAGAGGGACTGTGTGCTGATGACCTGGAGGGGGGGAAGGGGGGAGCAGGCTTGCAGGGTATATCCTGTGGTTGGTTGATGATGCATGGAGGGGACTGTAACTATGGCAATGAAACGGTCTACGATAGGGTGAATGTAAAACTAATGTTCTCCCATGTAAACTATCATATAATTCACAATAAATCATTTTTTAAAATGATGTTAATAGGCTGTATGCAATCTACAGAACTAGGTTGTACCCTGAGTCAATCATTTTTAACTCAAGAGATTTATAAAGATAAAAGAGATTCTAAAACAGAAAGCAAAAAACTCAGCGTGCATAGGGACCTACTATTACCAAGAAAGAAGAGCAGGAGTGGAGTGTATCTTTTAGACCTGGGGTCTCTGCAATGTAAAGCTCCAAGGTCCAGGGGAAGACTGATGCCAAGATACAAAGTCTATCTCCAAAGGAATGATGGATTTACAGAAGCTGAAAAGATACAAGGACCTTTCTCCCAAGCCTTCCCCTAGAGCAGGCCCTCTGAATTTGGACTTCTAGTCCCCTAAACTGTAAAGAAGCCATTTCTGTTTGTTGGTGTCATCCATTTGTATTTCTGTTCTAGCAGCACTAGACTAAGACAGCACAGTTCATCTAGAACTACTACCAAATTGTTTTTGGCAGTACATTCTCGTTTCATCTTTATTTTCTAAAAAATAACGGAATTTTCCCTTTCCTTCTTTCCACCTGCAGAATTAACCTTTCTTCTGTTTCCGACAACATTTGGATTTCATCTCTTTGCCAATATCCTGGTGTTTCACCTCCAATTACTCCCAACTACCTCTAAGGAACTCTTGCAGCATACTAGTTGTTAATCGGACTGGTAACCTCAAGGTCAGCAGTTCGAAACTACCAGATATTCCATGGGAGCAAGATGAGGTTTTCTGTTCCCATAAAGATATACATTCTTGGAAACCCTGCGCAGGGTCGCTATGAGTCGGAACCGACTCCACGGCACTTAACAACAACAACCTCTAGAAAACTGCTTTCCTTTACAGACCTCAGTGCTATCAGAATTCATTTGCATACTTAGAAATACATTATTACAGAAAACGTATCACTATAATTTCTTTTCAATTATTCAGACTGCTACTTATTATTATATGCTTGATGAAACTGAAAAGGACTTAAAACATTTACTGATGAAGATTAAAGAGCACAGCCTTCGGTATGGATTACATCTCAATGTAAAGAAAACAAAAATCCTCACCACTGGATGAATAAACAACATTCCTATCAATGGAGAAAAGATTGAAGTTGTCATGGACTTCATTCTTCTTTTTTTTTAATGTTTTATTGTGAATTATATGATAGTTTACATGAGAGAACTTTAGTTTTACATTCATTCCAACGTATATCATTTCATTGCCATGGTTCCAATCCCCTCCATGCATCATCTTCCGACCAAAGGGCATATCCTAGAAACCCATCCTCTACATTCCCACTTCCCCCCGCCCCCACCCAGTCTTTGGCCCACAGTCCCTCTCCCTCTCTGGATCTAAAGTCCCCAGCCGCTTCATCCTTCCATGTCCTCGTCTCTGTCTCCATCTCAGGTGTCCCTGCTTCTCTGGGTAGGGTCCCGCTCTCGGGTTCTTCTCCGTTGGTGGTCCCAGAGACCTCCGCTCCTAGACTGGAGAAATAATCACTCCCTTCCTTTCTACAAAACGTCTACCTTTGCATTTCCAACCCTCACAATCCATCTTGATAACCATTATTCACTACAGTATCGTGAGTAACCCATCTGTATTTCATTTCGTCAGCTCCACCTAGACAGATTGGATAGTACTCACTGGTGATTCTGCCTTTTTCCATGTCCCCTAGGTCTAGGTTCCCTCTTGAAAGCTTGTAAGCCAGTCACTTCTTGCCTTTGTAGTCCCTCCCTCCCCATTTGGGTATCCAATGTCCAAGTTACCCATCTCTGTCTACTCTGTGTTTGGAGGGGGTGGGAATGTTTCTTCTGTAAGGATTTGTT
>NW_006408600.1:1386982-1390640 GCF_000296735.1 Chrysochloris asiatica | reverse complement strand
CATACTTTGGACATACTGTCAGAAGGGACCAGTGTCTGGAGAAGGATATCATGTTTGGTAAGGTGGAGGGTCAGAGAAAAAGAGGAAGACCCCCAATGAGTTGGATTGGCCAAGTGGCAGCATCGATGAACTCAAGTGTGTCAACAATAGTGAGGTTGGCCCAGGATTGGGCAGTGTTTTTTTCTGCTGTGCATAAGGTTGCTATGGGTCAGTACTGCCTCGATGGCACCTAACAACAACAACACTTATTATTAGAAATAAATTAGATATCCTATTCATGACTACTCATTTAATTAAATACAGCTTCTTAGCAAGCAGATCCTTTCTGCTCTCCGGTGATACATGCAATGAAAGGGGCAAGAAGAAGAAAATGCCTAACTGGAAAGTTACTTCCTAAGGAGGTATTTAGAAATAAACTTGGAATCACAATAAATAGAAATAGAATTAGGACCCGTTACATTTTTAACCTGTTGTTAAGGTCCAGTCAGAAAAACAGAAATCAGACTCATTTGAACAGAGAGAATTTCATATCAAGAATCAGCTAAGCTATTGGTTGACCGAAGTTAAGAGGCGGAATGGAGGCATTATCAAGGGAGCTGCCGGAGGCTGAGGAAGGACAGATAGGAGGTGGGCCCACATGGCAGAGTACAGGATGCTGCTCAACTGGGATACGTAGTTTTGTAACTTGGAAGATAAGCCCCACAGAGCTGGGGCCCAGAGCTCTGCAGAAGGTGCCCTGCTCCCCCAGCTACCGCTGTAGCGGCTGAGAGGACGTGGTGAGGCTTACTGTTGTTGTTAAGTGCTGTTGAGTCAGTTCCAACTTACAGTGACCTTATGTAGGGTTTCCGAGGAGCAGCTTGGTGGGCTTGAACCACCAACCTTGTGGTTAGCCATCCAGTGCTTATCCTACAGCACCATACCAGGATTCCAAGGTTAACTGCAGAAGTGCATAAGAAACAGGAAACTTTAACAGCTGCAACTGAGAGAATCAAGGCCAGTGCTGAGGTGACTGGGATTGGAAGAGGAAAAAAACAAGGAGGACCTGTCCCTCCTGCCTTCCCCTGCCTGGAAGCCTCCCTCCAGCATTTCCACATTGGCCAAATGTAACAAGCAGCACCTACCAAGGGAGACATGCAATCCCACCTCCGCAACACAAAGTAGCAACCAGAAGGGTAGATTCAGGGCTGAAGACAGTACTGAATCACTTCATAGCTAAACCACTGATCAGCAGCAAGAGGTGCAGTACTGACTCGTAGGGCAAGCGTCTCCACCTTGCTTGTCGTGTCCCTGAAGACCACTGGGAATCTAGCACAGTAGCAGAAAGTCAATTATCACAAGAAAATGCCATTCTCACTCTCCTCCTCCCATCCCATTATGGTTTCTAGAAAGTTTCCATCAGGTTTTAAATAAAACTTATCTTGCTCCGAAAACCTTTCCACAATTAGGCTGCCTATTTGTCCCTCCAGCCCATGTGACCAGCACCATCACTTTCATGTTTGTGATAAGAAAGACATTCCCTTTAGTGAATTTTTTAATCTGGAAGAAAACTTCACTAGTATCAGTCATCCCAATTTAAGGATTTTAAGAGCTCTTCAGTTAAGAAGTCTGTTTTCCTTGTTCCCCAATCTCCTTTAAATTAGAGGTTCATTTTATAAAAGGGGTGTCACAGTATGACTTTGACAGCACCAAACACACATCCTTAACAATAACTTGCTCACTGCTGGGAGCAGCATTTCAAGATGCGAGTGAGCAGCACATTCCCTCTTGAGTTTCTGGAACACAACAGGTCCCCTTGTTACTTTAGTTATAGCAGTCACATAAAGGGTTTCTTACTTCTCACTGCTTACGATTCATTAAATGCTTCGATTCAATAAACAGTCTCCAAGCTGTGGGCAAGACTTCAACCATGGTGGTGCAATCTGACCATCCAATTATGGCTTTCCTAATTGCCTTGTTGTTGTTGTTGTTGTTATGTGTCATCGAGTTGGTACCAACTCATAGCTACCTTATGCACAGTAGAACAAAACACTGCCTGATCCTGGGCCAGCCTCACTATTGTTACCACGCTTGAGTCCACCGATGCTGCCACCTGGCCAATCCATCTCATTGGGGGGTCTTCCTCTTTTTCTCTGACCCCTCCACCTTACCAAACATGATATCCTTCTCCAGCGACTGCTCCCTCCTGACAATATGTCCAAAGTATGAGAGAGGAAGTTTGGCCATTTTGGCCTCTAAGGAGCATTCTGGCTGCACTTCTTACAACACGATCTGTTGGTTCTTTTGGCAGCCCATGGCACTTTCAATATTCTTCTCCAACACCATAACTCAAAAGCATCAATTCTTCTGCAGTCTTCCTTATCACTGTCCAGTTTTCACATGCTTATGAGGTTAATGAAATTTAGCATGGCTTGAGTTAGGGGTACCTTAGTCCTCAAACTGACATCTTTGCTCTTCAACACTTTAAAAAGGTCTTGTGCAGCAGATTTGCCTAATGCAATACGTCATTTGATTTCTTGACTGCTGCTTCCATGAGTGTTGATAGTTGATCCAAGAAGAATGAAGTCCTTGACAACTTCAATCTTTTCTCCGTTGATAAGAATGTTGTTTATTGGTCCAGTGGTGAGGATTTTTTGTTTTCTTTACATTGAGATGTAATCCATACCAAAGGCTGTGCTCTTTGATCTTCATCAGTAAATGTTTTAAGTCCTCTTCACTTTCAGCAAGCAAGGTTGTATCATCTGCATATGGCAGGTTGTTAATGAGTCTTCCTCCAATCCTGATGCCACGTTTTTCTTCAAGACCCAGCTTCTCGGATTATTTGCTCAACATACAGGTTGAATAAGTATGGTGAAAGAATACAACCTTGTCACACACCTTTCTTAATTTTAAAACATTCAGTGTTCCCATGATCTGTTCAAACAACTACCTCTTGGTCCAGGTACAGATTCCTCTTGAGCACAATTAAGTGTTCTGGAATATTCATACTTTGCAATGTTGTCCATAGCTTGTCATGATGCACACAATCAAAAGCCTTTGCATAATCAATAAAGTACAGGTAAACATCTTTCTGGAATTCTCTGCTTTCAGCCAAGATCCGTCGAACATCAGCAATGATATCCCTCATTCTACGGCCTCTTCTGAATCTGGCTTGAACCTCTGGAAGTTCTCTGTCAATGTCCGATGATTTCCTCATTCCATTGGTTCACCTCTCTTTTGGAATGGATACAAATATGGATCTTTTCCAATCAGTTGGCTAGATAGTCATCTTCCAAATTTCTTGGCAGAGATGAGTGAGTGCCTCCTGTGCCGCCTCACTTTCTTGAAAATTTTCAATTTTTATTCCATTGATTCCTGGTGCCTTGTTCTTTGCCAATTCCTTCAATGTACCTTGGACTTCCTCCTTCAGTAGCATTGGCTCTTGATCATATACTACTTCTTGAAATGGTTGAACATTAACCATTTCCTTTTGGTACAGTGACTCTGTATATTCCTTCCATCTTCTCTCTCTCTCTCTCTCTTTTTTTTTCCATCTTCTCTTGATGCTCTCTGCATCATTCAATAATTTTCCCAGAGAATCTTTCAATAACGAAAGTTGAGGCTTGGATTTTTTCTTCAGTTCCCCCAGCTTGAGAAATGCTGAGCATGTTCTTCCTTTTTG
>NW_006408600.1:1336133-1386527 GCF_000296735.1 Chrysochloris asiatica | reverse complement strand
AGCGACCCTGTACAGGGTTTCCGAGGGTGTAAATCTTTACGGGAGTAGAAAGCCTCATCTTTCTCCCGAGGAGCGGCTGGTAGTTTCGAACCGCTTACCTTAAGGTTCGCAGCCCGATTCGTAACCACTACGCTACCAGAGCTCCTTCCCAGACTATAAAAACTGACGCATTTGATGGGGCATGTCTGCCCTCTGGTGGTGGCAGGAAGAAGGACACATAAGTGTCCTTTAGAAATGTGTATCGAGTCAGAAACAAAGAGATAATGAAGAGATCACAAAGTCAGAATTCTCTCACTTGGAGAATTATGAAGACCTAATGTAAAATTACTGGAGTCCTGGGGTGGTGCTGCAGGATAAACAGTAGACTGCTAACCACAAGGTCAGCAGTTCAAACTTACCAGATGCCATGAGTTGCTAAGGGTTGTCATGAGTCAGAACTGACTCTATAGCACTTAGCAACAGTATAAAATTATATAAAATAGAATGATAAGGGGAAAGAAAAACATTACTAAGAGACAGTTTTAGCATCAAGACTGAAGTCTGAGATATACCCGTCTATGGCCTTTTCTGAATTATGAATAATTCTTATGTATCTGTGCCCCTATGTTCCCCTTGATTCTTCCAATTAAAGCACTGGGAGTAGGTACTGGTGATTTTTAAAGGCTCCCAAGGGGATTCTGATGTGCAGTCATGATTAGAGCCCCTCATGTGGGGCAGTGTCTAAGGCTGTGTCCAGGGACTAGCTGGGTCAGAATCAGGCCCATCCCGGATCCATTGAATCTCGGAAGGTGGACATTATATGCTTCATTTTCCACATCTTCCTGGGGAATTCTGAAGCATTCCCACTGCAGAAACTACCGTTACACAGAAATGGTCAGGGTTAGCTTTGCTCCTGGAAAATGTTTTGTTTTGATTGATTTTTCCTGAACCACCTTCTCACAACCTTCCAATATATCTAAAAATAAGACAATACTGTCAATATATTTCAGAGTTGTATAAGATTATGTCATAATTATGCTGTATAATGTTATGTTTATGTTGACATAATAGTGTGTTGGTGTGGCAATGTAGGATAAGCACTGGACTGTTAACTACAACATGAGTCACTCAAATCCACCAGCTGCTCCTCCAAAACACTATACAGGGTAGCTATGAGTCAAAACCAACTCAATGCTACACAACAACAACAACAACACACTGACATAATACTTCTGTCAACTGCCATAAAACAAGAAGCTGGAAAGTATGTATTTGGGAAAGAGGCACTGAGCGGTCTCTTTTTCATTGACTTATCCCTGGGAAATGTTTATTCAGAAAATGAGCACTTCTTGGGGTATCTTGATAAGCACAGGGCTGCTAACCGCAACGTCAATGGTTCAAACCCACCAGCTGCTCCACCGAAGATGGATGATGATGTCTGCACCTGTCCAGATTTACAGTCTCAGAAACACTATGCAGGGTTGCTGTGACTAGGAAGTGACTCCCTGGCAGTGGATTCGGTTTGGGGTTTTGGTAACTTGAGTTAACCCAAGTTAGTTCTGTTTTACCTTCTACCCCTCCCCCAACATACACATACACATGCAAAACAAAATAAGCAACTGAAGTAGCCTTGGAAAATAACTTCAGAGGGCAGAGCAAGGACAGGACTGGAGGTGTTGCACTTTTGAAACACATGGGTTGAATCACTTAACAAAAGACTCAAGGGGGCTTGATGGTGCTCCTAAATCATTTACATTGAAACGGGTCTAGGATGCTGTCTGTGGTTTGCCCCTTTGTGCCCTCCAAACTCAAGTTAAAGCACTATTCTTGAATGACTAACGCATTAGAATAAAACAACCTAATGCAATTTGGACAAGATTTATAAACACCAAGATGTGGGTATTAGTCAACATAAGCCACCAGTGTAAGGTAAATACTGGACTGCATATCAGAAGGTCAGAAATTCAAACCTACAGAAACCTTGTACAGGGTCACTATGAATTGGAATTAATTGAATGGTACTCAATAACATATTTCCTACATGGAAACTCAATTAGGATAGATGAATAGCATTTACATTAAAAAAAAAAAAATCTCAGGACAAATATTCATAAATGTTTACCACTGTTTATGAGCCAAAATATGACCTTCAAACATTTCACCTGAATTAAGATATCAATTCAAGAACAGATTTGATGCATTAGATACTAATGATCAAAGACCAAAAGAGTCCTGGGATGACATCAAGAACATCATACAGGAAGAAAGCAAAACTTCATTGCATCATTATACCAAATAAAGAAGGAAAGACCAAAATGCATGTCAGAAGATACTCTGAAATGTGCTCTCCAGTACAGAGATGCTCTGGTAGCATAGCAGTTACGAATCAGGCTGCTAATCTCACTGTCAGTAGTTCGAAACTACCAGCTGTTCCGGGAAAAAGATGAGCTTTCTGCTCCCATGAAGATTTACAGCCTCGGAAATCCTATGCAGGGTTGCTAAGGATCAGAATCCACTCAAAGTCACTTAATAACAACAACATAGAGATGCTAATGCAAATGGAAGAAACGAGGAGACAAAAGAACTGAACAGAAAATGTCAAAGGGCAGCTCAAGAAGGCTAAGTCAAGTAATACAATGAAATGTGCAAAACCGGGAGTTAGAAAGCTTAAAGGGAAGGATGTGCTCAGTATTTCTCAAGGTGAAAGACATGAAGAAAAAATTCAAGCCTCAACTTGAAAATCTGAAGGATTCTATGGGCAAAATATTGAATGATGCAAAAAGCATCAAAAGAAGATGAAAGGAATAGACAGTTACTGTACTAAAAAGAAATGGTCAATTTTCAACTATATCAAGAGGTAACATATAATCAAGGGCCAATGATATTGAAAGAAGAAATCCAAGGAGCACTGAACGTACTGGCAAAGAACAAGGCTCCAGCAATTGATGGAAGACAAATTGAAATCTTTCAAAAACACTATTGCAGCATTGGAGACATTCACCTATGCCAAGAAATTCAGAAGACAACTACCTGGCCAACTGACTGGAAGAAATCCATATTCGTGCCAATTTCAAAGAGAGGTGACCAAAAGAAATGCAGAAACCACCAGACAATATCATATGCAAGTAAAATTTTGCTAATGATAATTCAAAAATAGCCTGCAACAGTACACTGACAGGGAACTGCCAGAGGTTTAGGCAAGATTCAGACGAGAACACAGAACAAATTTGACTGAAAGCAGAGACTATCAGAAAGGTGTTTACCTGTGCTTTACTGACTATGCTAAGGCTTTCCACTGTGTGGATCATGCCTAACTCTGGATAACGTTACAAAAAAATGTGGATTCCAGAATACTTGTGCTCAGGAGGAACTTGTTGCTAAGTTCCTGCCAAGAGGCAGTTTTTCTAACAGAACAAAGAGACAATGCTTTAAAATCAGGAAAGGTATATGCCACAGTTGCATTCTTTCACCATATTTATTCAATCTATATGCTGAAGAAATAATACATGAAGCTGGATTATATGAAGAAGAATGTGCCATCAGGATTGGAGGGAGGCTCATGAATAACCTGCAAGATGTAGATGATACAACCTTGCTTGTTGAAAATGAAGAGAACTTAAAATACTTACTGATGAAAATCAAAGAGCACAGCCTTAAATAAGGATTGCACCTTCATGTAAAGAAAACAAAAATCCTCACCACTGAGCCAATAAATAACATCCTTATCAATGGAGAAAAGATTGAAGTTGTCAAAGGCTTCATTTTGCTTGAATCCACCATCAATACTCAAGGAAGCAGCAGTCAAGAAATCAAATGATACATTCCACTAGGCAAATCTGCTACACAAGACCTCTTTGAAGTGGTCAAAAGCAAAGATGTCTGTTTGAGGATTAAGGTGTGCTTGACCCAAGTAATGGTATTTCCAATATGTATATGAAAGTTGGAAATGAATAAGGAAGACTGTAGAAGAATTGATGCACTTGAGTTGTATTAGAAAAGAATATTAAAAGCATCATGGACTGCCAGAAGACCAAACAAATCGGTATTGGAAAAAGTACAACCTAATTTTCCTGAGAAGCCAGGATGGTGAGACTTCGTCTCTCATACTTAGGACATATTATCAGGAGGGAATAGTCCCCAGAGAAGGACATCATGCTTGGTTAAGTAGAGGGTCAGTGAAAAAGAGGAAGACCCCCAATGAGATGGACTAGCACAGCGGCAGCAGCAATGGGCTCACATGGAACAGTTGTGAGGATGGTGTAGGACCAGGTAGTGTTTCATTCTGTTGTGCATAAGGTCACTACAACTTGGAATTGACTCAGTGACACCTAACAACAACAACTGTATGAATTACTGGATTAATTTGAAACCTTGACCTCAAACTCCCTTCTAAAATCCACCGAAGAAACGTGTCACCATTCGCAGAACGCCTACCATAGACTGTACTATGCATTATCAAGTGTTGTTTCTTCCATAACAACCCTTAAGGAGGTGTCCTTTACTGGTGAAATACTGAGATTCACATAGGTTAGACAACTTGCCTAAACCATATACCTCCAATATCACGTAAGTGTCAGTGGCAGAGAGAGAAATGTTAAATCTATTTTCATCTGACCCCAGTGATCATTCCTTCCCAGCTCCCTTTGTGACATGGTCTTAACTGGCTTCTGGAGGATTCTGGCCTCTGTCCTTAATTCCACATTACCATTCTCTCCTTTTAGGCCACGTTGTCCAACACAATGTTAAACTCAAATAAATACCTTCTGGGGCAAGACAAAAATCTTGATCTGTAAACCAGTGGATAATAGGGAGTAAAGAACTTCTGGTGTGGCTACAGGATAATGTGCTGGACTGCAAGGTCAGTTTGAATCTCAAGGTCAGCAGTTCAAATCCACCAGTCGCTCCTTGGAAATCCTATACTGGGTCAGAATGTGAGATATTGAGGAGTGGGTGTAATACCACTACCATGGTAATCTTACTTCCTTCAAAAAGTCTTCCTTAACCTGTAACCTCCATCCTCCTCTGGAATCAGAGTTCCACTAAATGCTCCCATAACACTGATTGCAACTATCTATGTCCCTTACTACCAGGCTGTGTTGTTCACTGTTATATTCCTAACATAGACCACATTGCTGTTAGGTACCGTCAAGTTATGCACAGCAGAATGAAACACTGCCCAATTCTGGGCCAACCTCACTACTGTTCCCACACTTGAATCCCTCAATGCTGCCACTTGGCCAATCTATCTCGTTGGGGGTCTTCCTTTTCATCTGACCCTCCATCTTACCAAACATGATATCCTTCTCCAGCGACTGGTCCCTCCTGACAATATGTCCAAAGTATGAGAAGAAGTTTGGCCATCCTGGCCTCTAAGGAGCACTGAGGCTGCACTTCTTCCAAAACGGATCTATTGGTTCTTTTTGGCAGCCCATGGCACTTTCAACATTCTCCTCCAACACCACAACTCAAAAGCATCAATTCTTCTACGGTCGTCCTTATTCACTGTCCAGCTTTCACATGCATATGAGGTTATTGAAAATACCATGGCTTGGGTCAGGCGCACCTAAGTCCTCAAGCTGACATCTTTGTTCCTCAACACTTTAAAAAGCTCTTGTGCAGCAGATTTGCCTAACGCAATACATCATTTGATTTCTTAACTGCTGCTTCCATTAATGTTGATAGTTGATCCAAGAAGAATGAAGTTCTTGCCAACTTCAATCTTTTCTCCATTGATAAGAATGTTGTTTCTTGGTCCAGTGGTGAGGATTTTTGTTGTCTTTACATTCAGATGTAATCCATACCGAAGGCTATGCTTTTTGATTTTCATCAGGAAATGTTTTAAGTCCTCTTCACTTTCAGCAAGCAAGGTTGTATCATCTGCATATCATAGGTTGTTAATGAGTCTTCCTCCAATCCTGATGCCTCGTTTTTCTTCATATAACCCAACTTCTCAGATTATTTGCTCAGCATACAGGTTAAATAAGTATGATGAAAGAATACAACCTTGTCACACATCTTTCTTAATTTTAAACCATTCCATGTTCCCATGTTCTGTTCAAACAACTGCTTCTTGGTCCAGGTACAGATTCCTTATGAGCACAATTAAGTGTTCTGGAATACTCATACTTAGCAATGTTGTCCATAGCTTGTCATGATCCACACAACCAAAAGCCTTTGCGTACTCAATAAAGTACAGGTAAACATCTTTCTGGTATTCTCTGCTTTCAGCCAAGATCCATCGAACATAAGCAATGATATACCTTATTCCACGGCCTCTTCTGAATCTGACTTTAACCTCTGGAAGTTCTCTGTCAATGTATGCTTGCAGCCATTTCTGTATTACCTTTAGTAAAACTTTACTCACATGGGATATCAAAGATATCATCGATGATTTCCACATTCCATTGGGTCACCTCTCTTTGGAATGGGCACAAATATGGGTCTCTTCCAGTCAGTCGGCCAGACAGTTTTCTTCCAAATTTCTTGGCAGAGATAAGTGAGTGCCTTCTGTGCTGCCTCACTCTCTTGAAAGATTTCAATTTTTGTTCCATCAATTCCTGGTGCCTTGTTCTTTGCCAATTCTTTCAATGCACCTTAGACTTCCTCCTTCAGTGCCTTTGGCTCTTGATCATATGCTACCTCTTGAAACGGTTGAACAGCAACCATTTCCTTTTGGTACAGTAACTCTGTGTATTCCTTCCATCTTCTCTTGATGCTTTCTGCATCATTCAATAATTAGCCCAGAGAGAAACAGAAGAACAAAGCAGATGGGAGAACAATTAGGCAGGTTTGAATGGGCTAAGTGGGACAGAGGTAAATAATGATGTATGCACAACCTTGGAACAACAGGGTTCTGGGATACAGAGATTGAGCCATGGATGGAATGGGGGAAAGGGGAGAATAATATTAAGATGCTTGGCTGTCTTTTGAATCTTGGTTTTCCTTGCATTATATTATAAAATACACACTGGAGGGGGAGAGAACGGAATAGCCAGAAACATCACCATAGAAAGCTTGTAAGTCCATCTTCTGCCTACAACTGATTGGAATACCTAAAATGGGGCTACAACGTACCCAGTGAAGGAGGTTTCCTGCGGAGTCTCTGCAATACATAAGACTATAGTTGGAAGCCCGAACCACATCCAGATCTTCAGAGATGGGAAATTTCCACTTGAAAGTATTAGCGGACCAGCCTGGAGCGGCTAGAAGAACAGAAGATACTTCTTGAAAGAAAGACCTATAGGAAAACTACAAAACAATAGAGGCAGACTGACTGTTACTACAAGAACAAGCAAGTTGCTTGCCCAGGAAACATCAAGGAAAGTGGTCGGGTCCCCTTGGTGCAGGCCCCGTTCCAGGACTAAGACTCAATGGGAATACATGCTCCGATTGGTCACTATGCTCATCACCAAAAGGGAAAGTGAGGGAGGAGCAGCAATGAGGCATCGAGCTAAGCCCTACAATGTTCAATAGACTTCTGTGAACCCGGGTGCAGACCTTGTTGGCCAGCAGTGTGGCAAGACCTGGGGACTCTTGGGCCCAGAATCAGTGACATAGCCACAGAAGACTAGAGTGGAGAGTGAAGCGTCCAGCAGATAAGAAGAGAGGGCATATGCACAAGAACACCCACACTTGCAGATAATACCCACTTGACCTGACTTCAATGACTAGATGATCAGAGCTCAACCAGAAGAAGAAAGAAGAGGGAAAAAAGCATAATGTGATACAATTTGATGAACTTGACCTACACCTATGGATGCAGTAGCTCAAAAGAGGGAACACATCCTTACAGCAAGGATCATTCCCACCCCTCCATACACAGAGTAGACAGGGATGGGCAACTTGGACATTGGCTACCCAAAAAGGGGAGGCTACAAAGGCAAGAAGTGACTGGCTTACAAGCTTTCAAGAAGGAAGCTAGATTCATAGGGCATGGAGGAAGGTAGACTCTCCACTGAGTAGTATACAATCTGTCTAGGCGGGGCTGATGAAATGAAATCCGGATGGATCTCTTTTGATACAATAGTGAATAATTGTTATCTGGACTGCTTGTGAGGGTTGGAATTGTAAAGGTAGACTTTTTTTTAGCAAGGAAGGGAGTGATTAACTTTTCAGGCTAAGAGCAGAGATCCCTGGGACCATCAAGGGAGAAGAACGGAGAGCGGGACCCTACCTAGAGAAGCAGTGATGCCTGAGATGGAGGCAGAGACGATGCCGTGGAGAGATGGAGATGTTGGGGACTTTACACACAGAGAGGAAGAGGGCCTGTGTGCTGATGACTTGGGGGGGGGGTGGGGGGGGATGCTTGTAGTGTATACCCTTTGGATGGTTGATGATGCATGGAGGGGATTGTAACCATAACAATGAAATGATATACTATAGGATGAACGTAAAACTAATGTTCTCACAAAATTCACAATAAAACATTACAAAAAAATAAAATGAAATGAAAATAATTAGCCCAGAGAATCTTTCAATAACAAAAGTTGAGGCCTGAATTTTTTTTTCAGTTCCCCCAGCTTGAGAAATGTTGAGCGTGCTCTTCCTTTTTGTTTTTCTGACTCTAGATCTTTGCACATTTTGTTGTAATATTTAGACACAGATCACATAGTGCAGCGTTAATAAGTATTATTGTCAAATGCCCTCCTCAAGAAAACAGAGAAGGGCAAGATGGAAGGAAGAAACAGAGTAAGCAATGGCTCCTTGTTATTAACAGACAATGTCTCCACTCTTTAGGATGGCATTCGAAACCACTGTTCCTATTTTAAGAGTAGCACATAACAGAATCCTATACTGCCTTTGTGGGTAAAGAAGCAATGGGTAGAAGAGAAAGAAAAACTAAGTGAGGTATGAAGAGGCAGAATGTTTAATAAATAAGCATTTATTAATAAATACACATTTATTCATAAATTAAAAACTCAAGATACAAGCTTATCTACCAGAGACACCTCCAAAAAAGTTTCTCAGAATGTGTGTTAAAATACCTGTAAGGTGCCCCTCTGCCTTCAAAACCATCTGTGCTATTCTCATTCCCCTCTATTTCCATGCCTTGGTCTCTCTTGCCTTGCTCAGTTCACTTCTCAAGCTCTCTCCTCTTCCCTCGGACACTGTCCTCGTTGGCAAGGGCTTCCACAAAACTCAGTTCTAGTTTTCTAAAACCAAAATAAACCCCAAACTCATTGCCATCAAATGAATTACGACTCATAGTGACTTCATGGAACAGAGAAGAACTGCCCTATATAGCTTCCAAGGCTGCACTTCTCTATAGAAGTAGGCTGCCACATTTTTCTCCCATAAGGTGGCTGGTGGGTTTGAACTACCAACCTTTCAATTAACAGTCAAGCGTGTAACCACAGTACCACCATGTCTCCTCATACTCCTCTACTCACCTAGAAAAAAAAAAACAGTTGCCTTTAATCCTGATTGATGGTAACCTGAGCCACAGGGTTTCCAATGGCAGGTTTGCTCAGAAGTAGATCACCAAGCATGTTAACCATCTGCACTATCTAGGGATTCCTCTACTCAACCAGTGGTGTTCTAAGTGTGGGTCACAGGGGTTCCTGAGGCCCCAGGAACCTTTCAGAGGATCTTCAAGGTCAAACCTATTTTCCTAATTATATGAATTATTGACCTCTTACTCTGTGTTGACATTAAAAGAGATTGTGCAAAGCCAACCACAAGAACAGCTGCTGACATCTCACCTCCAAATTGTAACAATGGCACCAAACTGTACTACAAGTCATTTTATTTGTCTCTACTGTGCACTGGTGTGGCACTGTACAGTAAGTTCTAGACTGTTGTGGTGCCTTGAATTGGCTTTTCTATTCAAAGTATTCTTAATTCCCACTAAGTGGCTGAATGTTGCTGATAAGTGCCGTTGAGTCGGTTCCAAGCCATGGCGACCCTGTATAGGGTTTCCAGGGAGCAGTTGGTGAGCTTGAACCACTGACCATACAGTTCAAACGGCTTTGCAGTCTGGAGCATTAACCCACACCAGGACTCCCAAGTGATTTAATAGGAACATGCAAATAGGTATACAGGACTCTAAGTCTGGGATTGGTTAGTTTTGTCCTTAAGTTAGGTTTCAGGGAACCATCTCAGAAGCAGAGACAGACAACCCCCAGACCTTCAAGAAGGAAAAGCTTGAGTGGAGCTTGAGATCCTTATGCAGGGAAATGGCAACAGAAGAGGCGATGGCAGAGGTGGGGCATGGAGAGGCAGAACAGTTGCTGGGTCAAGGCCCATGGACTGAGGCAGAAGTCAAGGGACCACATGGCTGAGAGGCAGAAGATAAGAGTGAGGCATGCCTGCAGTACTGCAGACAAGAGGCATTCCTGACTGGAGAACTGCTGCGTCCTGAGTTGGTTTTCATCCTGAATTGTACCCTGTTCACTTCCATAGTAACCTCCATAATCGTGAGTACTGTTATAAGTTGTGTGTGGCCATCGCAATGAATTATGGAACCCCGATGTGAAGCAGAGAGTGCTGTGGGAGGAATGGTTGGTGTCAGAATAGGGTAAAGAAGGTTGTAGGGTAGAAGCATGTCTGACCTCTGCTTCATAGGAATCGGCCTTGGCCTGATCTGGAGTTTGATTATCTTTCCCCTTTATGAAGCCATGCTGTTTTAGCAACTGACGATCGCAAATTCAGCAGTCAAAACCCACCCGCCGCTCCTTAGAAATCCTATACAGGGTCATTATGAGTTGGAACAGACTCAACGGCACTTGACAACAACCACCATGCACTGGTAAAAAGAATGTCAGGTTCGTTTAAGAATGTCTTAGATGAAGAAGTGCTGTTGCTGTCATTAAATGCCATCGTTTTTATTCCAACTCATAGCTATCCTCCATAGGGTTTCTGAGGAGCAGTCAGTGGGTTTGAACCACCAACCTTGTGGTTCACAATCCAATGCTGATCCTACAGCACCGTATCAGGGGTCAAGAAGCAGTAAAAAGTATTAATTTTTACTGACTCTTGATGTATCTCTTTAGTATTCTGCATGGTGAGGTGGAAAAACACAAAGTGTTTCTGCTATGACAGCTACCTTGTGAGCTGGACTAGCCTTTTTTCATGGAATTCCATTTTTGCTTCAAAGAATAATTGACAAACTAAAATTATTCAAGCTTGGGTATTTATTCTAAATATTTTTCTCAATAATAAATGAAATGAGCTTATGATAAATGTAAACAACTGATAACCTTTTTCACCAGTGAAAAATTTCAAGTTTACAAATTCAAATTTTTGAAAACTTGCATCAGCCCCCATGAACCTGATAAACCATAAAATTTAACAGCTTCTCTTTTTTTGGAGAAATTATGTCAACATACAGAAGATCTGTATAACTTGATAAATCAGTATTTTCCAAAACCAATGCATAATTACAAAATGAAGCTTGGGTAAAAGATCCAAAGTACAAGACAAGTGTATTTTTAATGTAACAAAACAAAATGCATTCACTGATACAGTTTCAGGTTCCACATCGCAATGAACCTTTAGGAAACTAGCACTTGGTAATGTGGGTATAAAATCACAGATTATAAACTCACAATTATTTGAAGAGACTATTAAAACACTTTTTCTTTTTCCAATTTCATATCTGTGTGAAGCTAGATATTCTTCATGTACCCCAACCTAAACAATACATGTTGTTGGTTAAGTGCCATCAAGTTAATTCTGACACACAGTGATCCTACATGGAATTTCTGCAGAGCAGCTGGTGGGTTTGAACCACTGACCTTACAATTAGCAGTCTAGTGCTTATCCTAAAGCACCACACCAGGACTCAAAAAATAATACATAGAGACAGATTAAGTGCAAAAATAGATATGATAATCCAGAGCCCCTGTCTTTATCCAGACTTTAAAGAAATTTGTAAAAATATAAAACAACACTGTTCTTACTAATTTGGGGGTGGAGGTGAGGAAAATAATTTTTAAATTAAAAAACACACAAACATGTTATTCATTTAATTTAATAGGTTTGTTACTATTATTACTATTACTTTTTAGGAGTCCTGGTGTGGCACTGTGGATTAATGTGCTGGATGGCAGAGTCGCTTTGAACAACAAGGTCAGTGGTTTAAACTCATCAGTTGCTCCTTGGAAACCCTATATAGGGTCATTATGGGTTGGAACCGACTTGATGGCACTTTAAAACAAATAACAATTACTTGTTTTTTCCAGTTTCAACAACAGTTTTTATTTGATCCCTAAAAATCAAAATTCAGAAACTAGTCACTCACTGAAAGAACAGTTCTATAGTAAACTATTTGAAATCTCCTCCTCTCCCACAGTGTGCTCTTTGATGTCTGGAACATCTTAGAGAGGACGATGCACAGAAATACTGTGTGAAAGGCAGTCCACGGAGGCTTTTCCACAGCCTCCCTGCTTTCACAAAAATGTATCACCACTTTTTTCCGTATATCAAAGTATTTAAAGATCCCTCTTCCTGCTCTCCCCATTGCATTCATTTACTTGGAGAAATGCAGAGTTGAAAAAGTTTTTTCCCCAGCTGTAGTCAATCAAACCACTGAATTCTGACGAATATCCAGGCTACTCCAAGTTCTGGCGTTATACACTAAGATACTTACAGAGGAAATTGAACCTCAAGTTCTGTTGCTCCCCCAAAATGGGTAACAGAAGAAAAGATTTCATTAAGATCATTAAACCTTGAGAGTCAACCTATCATAAAGTTAAAGCACGTTTTGATCATAAACCTTGCAGAGACCCAACCAGATCTGAGGCCCAAATCCCTATTTCAAAGAGAGCCAGCAGAGTGTTGAGATACACAAGTGGAAAGTAATGCTGGTGAAGGCAGAGTCAAGAATCCCGAGCAATGTTTAGTGCAATTTTCATTTAATAAGCTGGTACTAAAACAACCTAAAGACCTTGGCTGTGATCACACGAGGATGTTTTTATGGGATTGATGCATGATTGGCGGCGGGCATTTTCTGGCTCACTATACTATGCGAGCAGTTCCAGCACCAACTTCCCAGAAAGACTTCAGGCTGGGGAGTGTAGTGGAGATATTTCTTGTCAGATGGGAGTTCTCTGGTGAAGACTCCTTTTGGGGAAAGTTTTTTGGCTTCCTCTTCAGGGATGGTTGGAAGGACCATCACACTGTCTCCATCCTTCCAGTCAACTGGGGTGGCAGCCCTGTTTTCTGCTGTCTGAGAATCTCATCAAAGATCCTTCCAGTGGTAGCTGGAAAGAGGATAGACAGCTTCAGTTTCTTGTCAGGAACAAAAACAAACACCACTTGAGCTGTCACAGGCAAGCCCTTTTCATCTTTCTCTGCTGGGTCCAGCATGCCCAAGAGGTCCAGATTCTTGTCATCAATGATGGGAAAAGGCCATTTTTTTGTGGGCTCCTCACCATTGTATGCATTGATATCCTTGCTACAGGCAAGATGGTGTTCAACACTGTCTATTGAAAGGGCAATTAACACAGTCCTCTTGGCAAATTCTGGTGCTAGCTTTGCAGCTCTGCCAAGCTCGGTGGGAGAAAAGAATGCCCCATGAGTCTCCCACATAGTCGTGGAAATGGATGTGGCCAACAGTACTACTGGCCTTGAAGTTGGGGGCCTCATCCCCAAGAAGCAGACCTCCGGGCATGGCGGCAGTGGTGACACGGAGGGTGAGGTGGCGCAGCTGCAGCAACCTCTATCCACCTGGTTGTGACGATGAAGGAGCAATTACTTTTTAAGGTGAGTTTGAAAATAAACATTTTCAAAGTGTTTTTGTTTTCACTGTTACTTAAGTAAACAGTGTGAGCTATAACCCATATGAGACCTGGCGTGTCGCTACAGGGTAAACACTGGACTACTAGCCAAAAGATCAGCAGTTCAAAGCCACCAGTACTGTCAGAAACTCTATACAGGGTCACTATGAAGTGGAACCTGCATCAGAACCTACTCAATGACACACACAACAATATAATCCACATAAATAAAAGCTCATTGGAAGTCCTGGAGTGGCACTGTAGAATAAGCACTAGGCCGCAAGGTTGGTTAGAACTGCCAGGTCAGCAGTTCAAACTCACCTCAGAAACACTATACAGGGTCACAGTGAGTTGGAATTGACTTCGCAACACTTAACAACAACAACTAAAATTTCTAGTAGTGTAAAGGAGTCTGAAGCCAAAAAGTTTGATAATCACTGTATCACCCTTTTGAATGTGACTGGTTTTTCAATGCTACAAGAAATCTTATCTTGTCCTAGACTCTTTCCTAACCATCAACACCCTATGTGCTCCCCCTTTGTTGTGTTGTTCTGACTCACTTATAGGGCTTCCAAGGCTTTTAAATCTTCATGGGAGCAGAAAAGCCTCATCTTTCTCCCATGGAGCAGCTGGTGAGCTCGAACTGCGGATTTTGTGATTCACAGTCCAGTGCTTATCATATGGGGTCACTGCACTCCCCTTCAATGCTCCTTTTAGATGCATGTGACGGCTTTATATTCATCAGTAACATTTTTATATGACAGTCTCCTAGTGTTCATGTAAAGAATTTAGGAAATGTGTTGCTGCTGGTCATTGTTAACACAGCTAGTTTCATGAAGCAGAAAATAAAAGTATAGCAGACTTAAGCTGTCTGGTGTCAAAAATGAGTAAAAGGCCCCCTCTAGTGGATTTGTAAACTCATAAAACACAAAAGGAATGTATTTGGATTGTCAAAACAGTTTAGCCTTCTTCCAGAAAATTCAGACCATAAAAATAATAATATATGAGCACAGAAAAAGTGTTCAATTTAATATTTTATTATATTCTTATTATGGCATATTTTAAAAGGAAAAAGTAAATGTGAGACTAAATCGGCTTTGGAGGTTGTTGTTGTTGTTAGGCATCTTCAAGTCAGTTCCACTCACAGTGACTTTATGCATAACCGAATGGAACACTGCCCAGTTCTGCACCATCTTTACCATGGTCCTTGAGCCCATTGCTGCTGCCATCGGGCCAATCTATCTCATTGGAGATCTCCCTCTTTTTCATTGACCCTCCACTTTACCGAGCATGATATCCTTATACAGGTCCCTCCTGATAATACTTCCAAAGTATGAGAGATGAACACTCGCCATCCTGGCTTCTAAGGAACATTGTGGCTTAGAAATCTGTAATTCTTCCAATACAGATAGATTTATTTGTTCTCCTGGCACTCCATGGTACCTTTAATAATCTTCTCCAGCACCATAACTCAAATGTATCAATTCTGATACTGTCTTTCTTATACATTGTCCAACTTTCACATGAATATGAGGCTATTGGAAATCCTATGAAGCACGTGCACCTCAGTCCTCAAACTGACATCTTTGCTCTTGAGCACTTTAAAGAGACCTTGTGCAGTAGATCTTCCTAATGCAATATGTTATTTGATTTCTTGACTGCTGCTTCCATAAGTGTTGATAGTAGATCCGGCAAAATGATGTCTTTGACAACTTCAACCTTCTCCATTGATCATGATGTTATTTACTGGTCCAGTGGTAAGGAATTCTGTTTTCTTTACATTGAAGTGCAATCCATATTTAAGGCTGTGGTCTTTGATCTTCATCAGTAAGTGTTTTAAGTCCTCTTCACTTTCATCAAGAAAGGTTGTATTTAACTTGCATATCTCACAGGTTGTTAATGAGCCTTTCTCCAACTGGTGAAATTATTTGCTCAGCATGTTGTTGTTGTTATGTGCCGTGAAGTCAGTACAGATTGAATAAACAAGCTAAGAGAATACAACCCTGGCGCACACCTTTCCTGATTTCAAACCATTAAGTGTCCCTTATTCTATTTGAACAAGTCTCTCTTGGTCTATGTACAGGTTCCTCATGAGCACAATGAAGTGTTCCAGAATACTCATTCTCCACAATGTTATCCAGAGCTTATCATGATCCACACAACTGAAAGTCTTTGCATAGTCAATAAAGCACACGTAAACATCTTTCTGGTATTCTCTACTTTCAGTCAACACCCATCTGACGTCAGGATGATATCCCTCATTCCATGTCTTCATCTGGATCCAGCCTGAAACTCTGGCCATTCCCTGTCAATGTACTGCTGCAGCCAATTTTTACTTACCTTCAGCAAACTTTTACTTGCATGTGGTATTAATAATATTATCCAATGATTTCAGTATTCCATTGGGTTCCTTCTCTTTGGAATGGGCATAATATATATCTCTTCCAATCAGTTAGTCAGGTGGCTGTCTTTCAAATTTCTTGGCAAGATGAGTAAGTGCCTCCAGTGCTGCATCAGTTTTTTTCAAGGATTTCAATTTGTATTCCATCAATTCCCAGGGCCTTGTGCAGACTTGTTCTTTGCCAATGCCTTCAGTGCACCTTGGATTTCGGCCTTCGGTATGGTTGGCTCTTGATCATATGATATATCTTGAAATAGCTGAACATCCATTTCTTTTTAGTACAGAGACTCTGTGTATTCCTTCTATCTTCTTTTGATGCTTTCTGCATCATTCGGTATTTTGCCCAGAAAATCCCTCAATATTGTAAATCAAGTCTTAAATTTTTCCTTTATGTCTTTCAGCTTGAGAAATGTCATGTATGTTCTTCCCTTTTGGTTTTCTAACTCCAGGTATTTGCGCATTTCATTATAATACTTGATGTTGTCTTCTCAAGTTTCCCTTTGAAATTTTCTGTTCAGATCATTTACTTCCTCATTTCTTTCATTTGCTTTAGCATCTGTATGCTAGAGAGCAAGCTTTGGATGTAGCCAATAACTAAATGCAAATATGAACCTAAAGTCCTATTTCTGTGTGCTTAGAAAAATAATAACCACTTTTCTTAAATGCTAAAAGCTGATTCTACATCAGCGACCCAAAATAATTTTTTTAAAGTTATCTACTAACTAATTATAGTTTAAAATAGTTAGAAACATTAACATTGGTGGATAAAACTAGAATTCTTAGCTCAATCTCTAGATAGTAAAATTTTTCTCAACCCATAGCTTTGCCATTCTAACAATCTGCAGAAAATCTTGAAAAAGCTCTTTGAAAGAAGAGGACGAATACCTGTGGGATACCTTTGTTTATATTTATATTTAATGCTAGGAGAATTTAATTATTTGCTTCTTTCTCTGGAATACAATAAGAAAATAGGTATAAAAAGTTCTCAACCTCATGCATGTCAGTTAAAAATTATGTAGTGACAAGGAAAGTTATCAGAGATATATATTGTTGTTGTTGTTACGTGCCATGGAGTCAGTTCCGACTCACAGTAACTCTGTACAGGGTTTCCGAGGCTATAAATCTTTACAGGAGCAGAAAGCCTCATCTTTCTCCTGCGGAACAGCTGGTAGTTTCAAACTGCTGACCTTGTGGTTCGCAGCCCAATTCGTAACCACTACGCTACCAAAGCTCCTTTCAGAAATATATAGCTAAGTTCAAGAAATGAAGTTACACAGAATTACATGATTTATACAGAATTACATAAATTAACTTTTTAAAAAAAGTTTTCATTGTGAATTGAGTGATAGTTTACATGGGAGAACATCAATTTTACATTCATCCTATCACATTTTATTTCACTGCAATGATTGCAATCCCATTCATGCATCACTGTTCAGTACCTGCCTCTATTCCTTCTGCTTTTTTGGATGTACACCAAAACACTCAGGAATATACAATCACCCAAACAACTAAAGGGTACACTCTGCAAGCCTGCCCCCTGGCTGCCAGCACACAGCCCCTGGCTTTCCAGGAGTCTAGAGTCCTCAGCTGCTCCATGTCTCCATGTCCTCATCTCTGCCTCCATCCCCAGTGCCGCTGCTTCTCTGGATAGGGTCCCACATTCTGCTCCTGCTCTTCTCCGTTGATGGTCCTAAGGTGCTTTGTTCCTGGAATGTAAGACTTAACTACTCCCCCCTTTTTGCTATAAAACCTCTCTATCTTTACAGTTGTGACACTCGTGTTTAGTAATGATGACAATTACTCACTATTGAATCTTAAGAATTTTATCCTCATCTCCATTCACCAGACCTATCTAGACAAAATGAAAACTATTCAGTGGGGATTCTACCCACCTCTGCACCACATTCTGAAACTAAACTCCCTCTTGAAAATTTGTAAGCCAGTCACTTTGTGCCTTTATATGCCACCACCACCACCCCCATTTTAGGTAGCCAATGTCTAAGCTGCCCATCCCTATCAATCCTGTGTACAGAGGGGATGGGAATGATCCTGGCTGTGAAGATGCCTTACCTCTTGGTTGGTATTTTAAGCTACTACATCCAAAAGTCTAAGTCAAGGTCATCAAATTATAACAATTTACACTTTTCTTTATAAAAAAAAAAATTTTTTTTTAATCTTCCTCTAGTTGAGTTCTGATCATCCAGCCATTGAAGTTAGGTCAAATGGGTACTATCTGCAAGTTTGGGAATTCTTGTGCCTCTCCCCTCACTTCATATCAGCTGAATGCTTCACTCTCAGCTCTAGTCCTCTGTGGCTATGTCCTTGTCCATGGGCTCAGGAGTCCCCAGATCTCACCACACTTCGGACTAACCAGGTCTCACCATACTCCAGGGTAAATGGGAATCTTTGTATCATGGTCAGACTCAGCCCACATCTTCATTGCTGCTTTTCCCCCCACTTTCACTCACCAGTAACCAACTTAGTCACCAGCAAGCTTACATGCCTGTTCATGTATTCCCTTTGCTTTTCAGTCTTAGAAGGGGGTTTGTACTGAAGGGACTTGACTGCTTGCCTTGCTTGCTCCCTGGCAAACAACTTGCTTGTTCTTGTGGTAGCCAATCAGACTGCCATTTTTATTTGGATTTTTCCTTTCTGGTCTTTCTTTCAAGAAGTATCTATCTTCTGTTCCTCTAGCTGCTCCTGGCTGGTCTGCTTGTCTTTTAAAGTAGGAATTTTCCACCTCAGAAGGTTCTGAATGGGGATCAGGATTCCACCTAAGGTCTTATGCACTATAAAGGCTTTACAAGAAGCCTCTTTCACTGGGCAAGTTCTAGCACCCCTTTTTAGATATTCCAATCAGTTATAGGCTGAAGGCGGGCTTACAAGTTTTCTATAATCATGTTTCCAGATACTCCTTTCTTTCCCTCTCAAGTGACTATTTTACAATATTAAGCAAGGGAAACCAATATTCATAAGACAGTCAAGCATCTTAACATTATTTCCCCTCTTTTACCCATTCAGACTATGCCTCAATCCCTGTATCACAGAACCCTGTTGTTCCAAGGTTGAACATACATCAGTATTTACCTCTGCCCCATTCAACCCATGCAAACCTGCCTAAGTGTTCTCCCATCCACCTCCCCCTTCTTGTGTATTGCCCACCCAAACACTCTAACTATGATGTGTCTGTTCCCTACCCTGTGCTCCACCATCCCCTCCCTACCCTACCCTCCTTTCCCCCACTGTACATTTAAAATTTTTCACATTGAATGCATTTTTATGAATATAGAATTATATGAGTATGCTATAAACTACTGTTGCTGTTGTTATGTGCCATCAAGTCAGTTCAGACTCACAGATATCCTCCTCTATACGGTTTCTGAATTTTCCAATCTTTGTGACAGCAGAAAGTTTCATTCTTTTTCCCAGGTAGCAGTTGGTGTACTCGAATAGCCAACCTTGTGGTTTAGAGTTCAGTGCTTATCCTATTGAGCCACCATGGCTCCCCTGTAACTACTAGCAATTATTTACTATTTCTGGGAATAAATATTCACTCATGCAGTTCTACTGGGAGAGCTTTTTACTGTGCAGTGGGCTCGAGCACAGCAATGATTATGAGGTTGGCGCGGGGCTGGGAAGCGTTTTGTTCTATTGTACGTCTGTACTGACTAGACACCACCTAACAACAGCAATGACAACAACAATACTATGTAAATGCAATGAGCATTTTTAATTAAAAATAATCATATAGGGAATTTTTTAGTAAGTTCATTTTTTTTTTAACTTAGCAATATATTTCAGATATCTCTTCATGTCATTATAATATTCTTAACTGAGATAATAACTGATTCAAACATTTCATGATGAGGGACCCACTACCACTAAGAAAGCAAAGTCCTGAGTGGAGTGCATCCTTTGTAGCTCCCAGACCCCGAGGGAGACTGAAGACTGAAGCCAAGACAAATGGAAAACTCCAAGGAATGCTAAAAGTAAATGAGACCTTTTCCCGAGCTGATGCTCTGAATTGGGACTTCTAGCCTCCTAAACTGTGAGAAACTAAAGTTCTATCTGTTAAAGCCAAAAACAAAACTCATAAATAGAAATGATGAATTATTTCTAGGTATATATGCAGTTAGTTGTTAGGTAGCTTCATGTCAGTTCAGACTCCCAAAGGCCCTATGTACCACAGAACATAACTGTCCACTGCCTGGACTTGCCCCATTCTAACATTTGTTATATCTATGCCCCTTGTTGCAAACACTTAGCCAGTTCATCTCTTTAAGGGTCTTCCTCTTTCACAATGACCCTTGACTTTACCAAGCATGATGTCCTTTTTCAGGAATGGGTCCCTTCTAATAACATGTCCAGTGTACATGTATACATCTATATTTCTAATCCTGGTGTGGGGCGGTAGGATCAGCACTAACTATGAACCACAGTCAGCAGCTCATGCCCACCAGCTGCTCCTCAGGAACCCTACACAGGGTTGCAACCAACTCAACGGCACTGAACAACATAGTACCAGAAGTGTGGAATAATATTTAAAAACTAGATTTAGCTATTTTGGTTTTAAAATCATGAGACTGGTTATTTCACATAAGACTTCTCTGAATGCCTTTAGTAACAGATCACATTATATCTAGTTCTTTTAAGGATGGTACAAACTGTGGTGGTCTATCTTTGTTGTTTTTAAGTGCCGTCAAGTCAGTTCTGACTCATAGCGACCCTCTATAAGGTTTCCAAACAGGAGTAGGTGAGTTTGAACTGACCTTGTGACTAGGAGTCCTCGAGCACTACACCAGGACTCTGGTGGTCTAAAGTAATTCTACTTTTATAAACTCTGGTAGAGCCAGTTACCCCTTCCCAAATAATCTGCCAGACCAGATGATCACTACATTCCTTTTTTAACTCTCAAATTCTATGAACTACCTAAATAACATCATGATAGTGAAAAGACTGAAGTTGTCAAAGACTTCATTTTGCTTGGATCCATAATCAACACTCATGGAAACAGCAGTCAAGAAACCAAACAGCATATTGCTTTAGGCAAATCTGCTGCAAGAGACCTCTTTTAAGTGCTAAAGAGCAGAGATCAGTTTAGAGACTAAGGTACACCTGACCCAAACCATGATATTTCCAATCACTTCATGGAGCCCTAATGGGCTTGGGCAATATGTGTCGTGCTGCTAACTGGTTAGCAGTTCGAATCCACTAGCCTCTCTGTGGGAAAAAGATGAGGCTTTCTGCTACCATAAAGAATTATAGCCACAGAAACCCTATATAAAGTCGCTATGAATGGGAACTGACTCAACTGCAGACCACCACCACCACCATATGCATGGGAACATTGGATAATGAACAGGGAAGACCACAGAAGAATCAACACATTTGAGTTATGGTATTGAAGAAGCACATTTAAAATACCATGGTCTGCCGGAAGAAGAAACACTCTATGTTGTTGGAAGAAGTACAACCAGAATGCTTTTTAGATGCCAAGATGGCAAGACTTCATCTCTCATACTTGAAACATGCTATCAGGAGGGACCAATCCCTGGAGAAGGACAGAATGCTTGTTAAAGTGGAAGGTCCGAGAAAAAGATGAAGATCCCCTACGAGATGGGTTGGCAGTGGCAGCAGCAATGGGCTCAAACTTAACAAAAATTGTGAGGCTGGCACAGTTTTTCTGGCAGTGTTTCCTTCTGTTTTCCATAGGGGTGTTATGAATTGGAACCAACTCCATCACATCTAACAATAACAATGTAGTGCCAAGGAACTGTCCATAGCTACGGTGTCATTCTCTAGATGTGAATTTTAACAGAGCTGAGGCCCTCAACAACTGTAAGCCATGTGGTTGAGTGCCGTCGAGTCTGTTCTGACTCAATGTGACCCTGTACAGGGTTTCCAAGGAACGGCTGGTGAGTTTGGACTGCCAACCTTGTGGTTCTAAGCAACCTTGCGCAGTGCTTTATCCCACAGCACCACACCAGGATTCCTGCCTGATGAGTACAGGCCTTTAAATGAATAATTAATTGACTTCATTGACATCACACTGAAAGTAGCAGAGTTGAACTAAACTAAAAATCAGTGGTATTATCAAATGTCAGCCACTAGGGAGCGCATTCATCCTATTATAATTTGAAGTATCAAGTGCTACAAGGCTTAAAAGATAGAGGTCTGCTTAGGCTACTATTCTTATCTGGACACACAATATCTACAAATACAACAACTTATTCAGATGAACCAGGTTGATCAAGAATACAATTTTTGTCAACACTTACATGAGATACTAATATTTGGGTATGCCAGTGTTTCACTGTCTTATCACATATATCCACTGGATATATTCAATTAATCAAAACCTCTTTTCCAAGTAATTAACTTTTCAGTTTCTTCTTCTGTTGTTCTTTTTTAATCTACTCCAATTAATTTTTTTTTTTTTAAACTGCTCCTCTTACTAAGATTCTCTGTTTATGCTCAAAGAAAGAACTACTGCTTCCTAGTAATCAATTGTGAATGATCTCAAACATATTTAAATGCTGTCTTTCTTTGTACACACAGAAAGCAAGTTTTTTAAACAGTGAGGATAAGAGTGAGCAATATGGGCCATGAATCCATTTTTGTGCCTTCCTTATATGGGAAATTGCAGTTTGTAAGGCTACCTGGCTCGCTTGTGTTCCAACTATCAGGCACTGGGGGTGGTGGTGCCTGTATGCTATTAAATCGGCTGTATAGGATTTCCATCAAGACACAGTGACCTTGTATAGGGTTTCCAAGGCAGTAAATCTTTACAAAAGCAGAAAGCTTCATCCTTCTTCTGTAGAGCAGTTGGTAGATGTGAACTGCTGACCCTGATGTTAGCAGCCAACGTGTAACCCACTACACCACCAGGGCTCAGGTAGCAGTAAGAGGGAAAAAAACTCTTTGCTGTGCATCTGTCAATGTGCACCACCAAAATACATTCTTATTACCTTTCATATTACCCCTCAACTTCTCAATCTGAGATTGAAAAAAAACAACAACAACAAAAAAAAAACAACCAACAACAAAACAATCAACAAACTTTGAGGAATTATGTTGTGATTAAGTGCCACTGAGTTGGTTCTAACTCCTAGCGACCCTCTCTATTGGATTTCCGAAGTTGTAAATCTTTGCAGGGGCAGAAAGTCTCACCTTTCTCCTGCAGAGCCGTTGATAAGTTTGATGATAGGTTTGAACTTCTGATCTTGTGGTTATTAGCACTCTGCTGCTTATCCTATGGAGCCACCAGCTCTCCTAGATGAAAACCATGTGTGTGGGTGGGGGGAGAGCCTGGTGATTGACACAAATTATTTTTCTTAAGATTGGAATTCGTGAGAAGTAAACATAAATTTTGGCTCCCCTACACCCCTAATCAGATGGAGGAAAACTATGGAAAGTCTCCTCTGGAAGCCTTTTTTTTTGTAACTACAAATCAGTAACCTTAGGTCTCAGTAACAAGACTGGAGTCAAAATGCAGGGCCATTCCTAACCACCTTTCTCTGAAGTCTTTTTAAATAGCCTACTACACAGGAAACACCCTGCTTCCTACACACATTACTACTAATAGCAGGAAGCTTCCCCCCCGCCCAGAGCTTATTGTATATGGCTGTCAATTCTTAAGGGAAAACTGGCTGGTGTAGCATAGCATCCACAACATATGTGACCTGAGTAGGTGAGCAGCGGAGGAGGGGGACAGCAGGTAGGGAGATACTTGGCTTCACCATATAGAAAGCTTTGGGTGGTCATGTGCATGTATCTGGGTACATGACTACCCAAACTGAGAATGAAATTTGTAGGCTCCCATGCACCTAAGTGCAACCACGTGACATCAACAGAATATCAAATGGAAGTGATGTCTACAACTTCCATGTCACTTGCTTAAAACAGAATTAATTGCTTGTCCTGTGTTTCCACTCTTTCCACTTTTCTTATTGATAAGGAATCACCCCTACAATATTGGAACATGATACAATGATCATAATTAAATAGTGAGCAGAGAGCACATGATTAGACAGGTAGATCAATATAAAAAAACAATATTAGATGGTATAAAGACATTTAAGTATGTATAGGGACTTGTGATGTAGGAGTGTTTTATGTAAATTTGTTATTGTTGTTGTTAGGAACCATCAAGTCATTACTGTCGCATAGTGACCCTATGCACAACAGAATGAACAAAACACTGCACAATCCAGGGCCAACCTCATAATCGTTACTACACCTGAGCCCATCACTGCCACCACTGTGTCAATCCATTGTGTTGGGGGTCTCCCTCTTTTTCTTCCACCCTCTACTTTACCAAACATGATATCCCTCTCCAGTGACTGGTCCCTCCTGATAATATGCCTGAAGTGTGAGAGACGAAGTTTGGCCACCCTGGCTTCCAAAGAGCACTCTGGCTGCACTTCTTCCAACATGGATCTGTTGGTTCTTTTGGCAGTCCACGGTACTTTTCAATATTCTCCTCTAACACCATAACTCAAATGCATCAATTCTTCTGTGGTCTTCCTTATTCACTGTCCAACTTTTACATGCACAGGAGGTTATTGAAAATATCATGGCTTGGGGTCAGGCGTATCTCAGTCCTCAAACTGACATCTTTGTTCTTCTACACTTCAACTTCAATCTTTTCTCCACTGATAGGATGTTGTTTATTGGTCCAGTGGAGAGGAATTTTGTTGTTTTTTTTTTACATGGAGGTGGAGTCCATACAGAAGGCTATGGTCTTTGATCTTCATCAATAAATATTTTAAGTCCTCTTTGCTTTCAGCAAGCAAGGCTGTATCACCGGCATATCATAGGTTGTTAATGAGTCTTCCTTCAATCCTGATGCCATGTTTTTCTTCATATAACCCAGCTTCCTGGATTATTTGCTCAGCATACAGGTTGAGTAAGTATGGTGAATGAATACAACCCTGTTGCACACCTGTCTTACTTTTAAACCATGCAGTGTTCCCATGTTCTGTTCAAACAACTGCCTCTTGCTCAACGTACAGGTTCTTCAAGAACACAATTAAGTGGTCCGAAATACTCATACTTCTCAATGTTGTCCATAGTTTGTTATGATCCACATAATTGAAAGCCTTTGAGTACTAAATAAAGTACAGGTAAACATCTTTCTGGTGTTCTCTGCTCTCAGCCAAGACCTATCTAAGGTCGGCAATAATATCCCTCATTCCACCTCCTATTCTAAAACTGGCTTGAACCTCTGGAGGTTCTCTGACAATGTATGTTTGCAGCCATTTCTGTATTACCTTTAGTAAAACTTTACATGCATGGGATATTAATGATATTAACCGGTGATTTCCGCATTCCATTGAGTCACCTCTCTTTAGAATGGGCACAGATACAGATCCTTTCCAGTCAGTTGGCCAGATAGTTGTCTTACAAATTTCTTGGCATAGATGAGTGAGTACCTCCAGTGCTGCCTCACTTTCTTGAAAGATTTCAATTTGTATTCCATCAATTCCCGCTCAGCATACAGGATGAGTAAGTATGGTGAATGAATACAACCGCCTTCTTCTTTGCGGATTCCTTCAATGCACCTGGATTTCTTCCTTCAGGACCATTGGCTCTTGATCATATGCTACCTCTTGAAATGGTTGAACATCAACCATTTCTTTTTGGTACAGTGACTCTGTATATTCCTTCTATCTTCTTTTGATGCTTTCTGCATCATTCAAATAATTTGCCCAGAGAATCCTTCAATACCACAAGTCAAGGTTAGATTTTTTACTTGGTTCCCCCAGCTTGAGAAATGCTGAGCATGTTCTTCCCTTTTGGTTTTTTAACTCCAGGTCTCTGCACTTTTCATTATAATATTTTGACTTTGTCTTCCTGAGCTGACCTTTGAAATTGTCTGTTCAGCTCTTTTACCTTCTCATTACTTCCGTTTGCTTTAGCATCTCTAAGCTGGAGAGCAAGTTTCAGAGTCTCATCTGACATTCATTTAGGTCTTTTCCTTCTTTCTTATCTACTCAATTACCTTTTTGAATTCTTTCTGTATGATATTCTTGATGTCATCCCACAACTCAATCTAGTCTTCGGTCTTTAGTGTCTAATGTATCAAATCTCTTCTTCAGATGATCTCTAAATTCAGGTGGGATATAGTCAAGGTTATATTTTGGCTCTTGTGGACTTGTTCTTATTTTCTTCAGTTTCAACCTGAATTTGTATATAAGCAATTGATGGTTTGCTCCACAGTCTGACCCTGGCCTTGTTTTGGCTTATGATATGGAGCTTTTTCACTGATTCTTTCCACAGATATTGTCAATTTGATTTCTGTGTATTGTATCTGGTGAGGTCCATGTGTATAGTTTTATTTTATGTTATTTAAAGAAGGTATTTGCAAAATAAATCACTGGGCTTGTATGTATAATTCTATCATGCGATCGCTCGCATTGTTTTTATCACTAAGGCCATATTTTCCAACCACTGATCCTTCCTCTTTGTTTCCAATCTTCGCATTCCAATCACTAATAATTATCAATAGTCTTGATTGCATGTTTGATCAATTTCAGACTGAAGAAGTTGACAGAATTCTTTAATTTTATCAATACTGGCTTTAGTGGTTGGTGTATAAATTTAAATAATACTAGTATTAATTGGTCTTCCTTGTAGGCGTATGGATTTTATCCCATCACAGACAGCGTTGTACTTCATGACAGATCTTGATATGCTCTTCTTGATGATGAATGTGTCATCATTCTTCTCCAATTTGTCATTCCCAGCATAGTAACCATGTGATTTTCAGATTCCAAATGGTCAATACCTGTCCATCTCAGCTCATTAATGCCTAAGATGTTGATGTTTATGTGTTCCATTTCATTTTTGACCATTTACAATTTTCCTATATTCATACTTCATATATTCCATGTTCTGATTATTAATGGATTTTTATAGCTGTTTTTCTTCATTTTAAGTTGTGCCCCCATCAGCAAATGAAGGTCCCATGGACTTTACGCCATTTGCATCATCACTGTCAACTCTACTATGAGGAGACAGCTCTTCCCCAGTCTCAATTTGAGTGCCTCCCAACCTGAGGGGCTCGTATTTTGGCACAACATCTCACAGTGTTCTACTGCTATTCATAAGGTTGTCAATGACTAAAGATTTGGAAGTAGTCTGTCTCTCTTTCTTCCTAGTCTGTCTTCATCTGGAAGCTCATCTGAAACCTGTCCACCATGGGTGACCCTACTAGTATGAAAATACCCGTAGCATAGCTTCCAGAATCACAGCAACACACAAGCCACCACAGTACAACAAACTGACAGATGGGTGGTAGTTTGGGTCAATTTGAAATACTATGACTTGCTATTGTTGTTAAGTGCCATCGAGTCAGTTCCAAATGATAGTGACACTGTGAAGGGTGCCTGAGGAGGGGCTGGTGGGTTTGAACTGCCAACCTTGCAGTTAGCAGTCAAGTGCTTACAGCAGTACAGTGCCACACCAGAACTCCAGGATGACATGGGAATATTAATGATTCTTTTAATACAAAAAAAATATTAAATAATACAAAACTTAAAAAATTAAAATTCATCAAGAATACAACACTTTAACAACTGACATATCAAATGTAAATTAACTTTATAAGACTACTGTTATACAAGCGCAGTACTTTAGCTCATTCAGAAATAGGGGGTGACAAACTTGCAGACAGTACCCATTTGATCTAGCCTCGATGACTTTATGATCAGAAATTGACTAGAGGAAGATAAATTAAAAAAATAAATAAATAAAGGTTTTGATCAAGGAAACAAGTGTACATTGTTACAATTTGATGAACTTGACCTATACTTGTAGAGGTAGTAGTTCTAAATACCAACTGAGAGGGAAAGAGTTTTCACACCAAGTATCAATGTTATCCCCTCTGGATAAAGGGTAGATAAGGATGTGCAACTTAGACATTGGCTACCTAAAATGAGGGGGCACTAAAGGCATGAAGTGACTGGCTTACACGTTTTCAAGAGGGAGTTTAATTTCAGAGTGTGCAGGGCATGGTAGAATCCCCACGCAATAGTTTTCATCTTGTCTAGACATGTCTGGTGAAAGGAGATGGGGATACGATTCTTATGATTCAGTAGTAAATAATTGTTACCATGACTAATTGTAACTGTCACAACTGTAAAGGTCAAAGTTTGTAGCAAAAAGGAGGGAGTAGTTAATCTTATAGTCCAGGAAGAGAGGACACTTGGACCATCAAGGGAGAAGAGCACAAGCAGAATGTGGGACCCTATCCAGAGAAGTAGTGACACCAGAGATGATGACATGGAGAGATAGAGCAGCTGAGGACTCTAGATTCATGGAAAGAGAAAGGCTGTGTGCTGGTGGCCAGGAGGCAGGCTTGAAGAATATGCCCTTTGGTTGTTTAAATGATTATATATTCCTCAGTGTTTTTATGTACATCCCCTCCCAGAAAAAGAACCAGGGAATAGAAGCAAATACTGTTGAATGATGATGCACAGAAGAGACTGTAATCACTGCAATGAAACTATGGTGTAAAGCTGATATTCTCCCATGTAAACTATCACTCAATTCACAATAAAAACTTAAAAACAAAAACAACAACAACAAAAAGAAATAGGGGGTGATCCTTTGAAGGATTTGTCTCAAAGTACGCCAAGTCTTCTTAAAAAAAATATACCTTTAATCAAAAAATGCCAGTAGCCCACATATAGTTAATGTAGCCCTGGAAACAATGGGAAATAGATGGATTATTAAACAAATAACACAGGGCAACTGATAAACTATATGGAAAAATTAAAAAAAAAAAAAATACAAAGTTGTGTCCCGCTTCATAGCTAACTCTAATAAAAAATCCAATTAAACATAAATTTTAAAAAATTACAGAGTACCAAAGGAAATTTAAAGTAACAATTAACTTCAAAATCTTTGTTTTCTTTGGGACAGGGAAGAGGATGATGATGATAGAAAATCATCCATTCATTATTTTCATATCACTATTTCCCCCAACATCCTTCCTGTCATTATGGCTATCCCATACCCAAGTTTTAACAAAATTAAGAAACAAAATGAGGTTAAAGAGGAAGCAACTTGGTCTCTGAGCCCTGGATGTTGTTGTTGTTACGTTCTTTCAAGTTGGTCTCACAGTGAACTGTACAGGGTTTCCAAGGAATGGTTGGTGGTTTTGAACCGCCAACCTTGCAATTGAAACCAGTCTTGTGGTCAGGTGTTTTTCCTACAGCGCCACCCCAGGACTTCACATATCTGGAGGTTGGTGCCATCTCTGTGCTCTTGGTCATTGCATTCTCCAGTGTGGCAGCACTGACAGCTCCAACTTCAGAACCTGAAATTCTCTTTACCCCAACCTGGTCTTGACAGAACAAAAAAAGCAAGTAAACAACAGAAGCAGCAAAGAACTCAGGAACTGTTACAACACAGAGGAAACTGACCCTGAATGTCCCCAGCTCAACTTCTAAAAGCAGCCTGCAATAGGAGATCTAAGACTGTGAACTTTAGTCCCAACAGATGACCCGCTCTTCCCACATTACCCCATATTAAGAACAAGGGGCACTAGATTAAGGAGTTATCTCTAAAGCTACCTTAAACTCGTGTGCTTCAGCAGTTTGGTCTCAAGACTCTGACCATGACATTAAGCCTACTTCATAGATCAATATCACTTCAAAGGAAACAGAAAAGCCTTGAGTAAAGGTCATATGAAAGTGTTTTGTGGATTTGTTTGTTTTTTTAACTTTTTATTGTGAACTGAGTGAAGGTTTGCATAACAGATCATCAGTTTTACACTCAACGGGTAATGCACTTTGCTTCATTACAATGACTGCAATCCCCTCCATGTACCATCAGTTAAAAATATTTACCTGTACTTCCTTTCACTCTTGCATTCCTGTTTCTCCTGCTACCTTCATAGATCCTCGGCCAGCCTCTTGTAGTTTTCTGTCAGCCATGTTACTCATGTTAACACATGTCTACCCTCTAGCCCATGAATAATTCCCCCCAAGACTAGCCCCCAAAACATCACAGAATGTTTCTTATATCAAGAAAATCTTTTCTTAACTTACTACAACAGTGGTCTCATATAGTAATAGTCCTTTTGTGTTTGACTAATTTCACTCAGCATAATGTCCTCCAGATTCTGCCATGTCATGAGTTGTTTTCCAGAGTCATCATTATTCTTCAATGTTGCATAATATTTCACTTCGTTTACATACCAAAATCTTTTTAACTATTCTTCTGTTGATAGGCATTTAGGCTGTCTCCATCTTTTTACACTGTGAGTAATGCTACCATGAATATGGGTCATATGGTATTTCAATTTCCAAGTGTCATATTGTTTTCTACAGTGCCTACACCATTTTACAGTCCCATCAGCAGTGGAGGAGGGTCCCAGTCTTTCCATACCCTTGTCAGCATTTGTTGTTCGCTATTAATACTGTAATAAGATATTTCACATCTCCATAATAGCTAATGATCATGACCATTTCTTCATATGCTTTGTTGGCTGCCTAGATGTCCCCTTAGTTCATGTTCTCTGCCGTTTTTTTTGTTGTTGTTGTTTTTTTTTTTTTTGTCTTCTTGTTGAGACGTTGAAATAGTCTATAAATTTTGGAAAGAAGTCCTTTATATGCTATGTTATTACCATCCATTTTTTCCCAGTCTATCAGTTCTCTTTTTACTCTTTTGGTGAAATCCTTTGATGCACATAAATGTCTAATTTTTAGCAGGGCCAATCATCTATTTTGTCTTCTGTTTGTGTGTTTTACGTGATGTTTGATAGTGTATCTATGCCATGTATCACAGCCCCTAAGTTTGTCACTATTTTTTTCATTGAAGATCTTTGTAATTCTAGGCTTTACATTTAGGTCTTTAACCCATGTTGATTTCATCTTTGTATATGGTATGAGATATGGACCTTGTTTTATTTTGTGCAAATGGATTTCCAGTTTTGCCAGCACCATTTGTTGAAGAGACTATCTTTTCCCCATTTGATGCATTTTGACCCTTTGTTGAAGACTGTACAGTGGATGGACTTACTTCTAGGTTCTCAATTCCGTTCCACTGATCTGTGTGTCTTTCCATGTACCAATACCAAGCTGTTTTGACTACACTGGCTGTATAGTACACATTTTGAGATCCAAAAGTGAGAGATGTCCTACTTTGTAATTTTTTAATAATGCTTTGCTTATCTAGGGTCTTTTCCCTTTCCATATAAAGTTAGTGATTAGTATTTCCATCCCTTCAAAGAATGATGTTGGGATCTGGATTGGGATTACATTATATCTCTAGAGTGCTTTGGGTAATGTTGACATTTTCACAATGTTCACACTTGCTATTCACGAACAGGGTATAGTCCTCCATTTCTGCAGATCTTTGTAGATTTTTTTACACTAAAGTTTTGTGGTTTGCTTTGATTAGGTCTTTTGTTTCTCTGGTTAGATGGATTCCCAAGTGTTTCACCTGTTGAGTGGCTACTGTAAAAGGTATTGTTTTCCTCATTTCCTCTAAAGAGCTTTCTTTGTTAGTGTAAAGGAACTCAACTGATTTTTGTATGCTGATCTACCCACTTTGTCAAATCTACCGATGAATTCCAATAATATTCTTGCTGAGTCTTTGGGGTTTTCTAAACATAGGATCATATTGTCTGCAAAGAGAGAGTTTTACTTCTTCTTTATCAATTTGGATGCCTTTAATTTTCCTTTTTTGTCTTAACAGGTCAGGTTAAGACACTCAGCAAAACACTGAAGACAAGTGATGATAAAGGGCATCCTTGTTTGGTTGTTTGCAAAAGGAATTCTTTCAATTTCTCTCCATTGACAGTGATGTTAGTTGTTGTTTTGCATATACATCCTTAATTATGTTGAGGAATTTCCCTTCTATTTCTACTTTGTTAAGTGTTTTTATGAGGAAGGAATGTTGGATTTTGTCAAATACCTTGTTTGCATCAATTGATATAAAATCATGAGATTTTTCACCTTTGTTTTATTTATATGGTGGATTATGTTGATTGTTTTTCTAATATTGAAGCATACCTGGTAGGAATTCCACTTGGTCATGATGGCTACAATTTTGTAAGTAATTTTTGTATTTATGTTCATTAGAGATACTGGTCTATAACTTTCTTTTTTAGTGATGTCTTTGCCTGGTTTGGGTATCAGAGTTATGCTTGCTTCATAAATGAATTTGGGAGTTTTCCATCCTTTTCTATATAAGGAATAGTTTAGAGTAGAATTGGTGTCAGCTCTTCTCTGAATGTAGGCAGAATTCACTAGTAAAGCCACATATGAAAGTGTGTTGCAGATCACCCTCAAGTGAAAAGAGATCAGGCTACTGTAATGAAGAATAACAATCACCTCCTTTCATGTGCAAAAGTTGTATTTTTAGATATATGAATATTTGACTATAAATCTCAGTGGCATGGGGCCTAATGTTTACAATAACCAAGATAAAATCAACATATTTAAAAATACAAATGTTATAGCTCTCTAATTTAATCCACAGCAATAACTCTGAGCTTCAATACTGTGGCATAATTTTTACAGATGGGGAACTAGGTCACCAATGACCGCTAAACAATCAGTTAGAAAGAATTGGAGAAGACAAAGTCAAATATTACAACAAAATGTGCAAAGATCTGGAGTCAGAATACCAAAAGGCAAGAACACGCTCAGCATTTCTCAAGCTGGGGGAACTGAAGAAAAAATTCAAGTCTAGACTTTTGTTATTTAAGGATTCGCTAGGCAATTACTGAATAATGCAGAAAGCATCAAAAGAAGGTGGAAGGAATACACAGAGTCACTGTACCAAAAGGAACGGGTTGATGTTCAAATGTTTCAAGAGGTAGCATACGATCAAAACCTAATGATACTAAAGGAAGAAGTCCAAGGTGCATTGAAGGAACTGGCAAAGAACAAGGCACCAGGAATTGATGGAATAAAAATTGAAATCTTTCAAGAAAATTAGGGAGCACAGGAGGCATTCACTCATCTCTGCCAAGAAATTTGGAAGACAACTATGTGACCGTCTGATTGGAAGAGATCCATATTTGTGTCCCTTCCAAAGAGAGGTGATCCAATGGAATGCGGAAATCGTTGGACAATATCTTTGATATCCCATACTAGTAAAGTTCTACTAAAGGTAATACAGAAATGACTGCAAGCATACATTGACAGAGCACTTCCAGAGGCTCAAGCTGGGTTCAGAAGAGGCTGTAGAATGAGGGATATCATTGCTGATGTCCGATGGATCTTGGCTGAAAGCAGAGAATACCAGAAAGATGCTTACCTGTACTTTATTGACTACGCAAAGGCTTTCGATTGTGTGGATCATGATAAGCTATGGACAACATTGCCAAGTGTGAGTATTCCAGAGCACTTAATTGTGCTCATAAGGAATCTGTACATGGACAAGATGCAGTTTTCTGAACAGAACATGGGAACACTGAATGGTTTAAAATTAAGAAAGGTGTGCGACAGGGTTGTATTCTTTCACCATACTTATTCAACCTGTATGCTGAGAAAACAATCTGAGAAACTGGGTTCTATGAAGAAAAATGTGGCATCCGGATTGGAGGAAGACTCAGTAACAACCTACGATATGCAGATGATGCAACCTTGCTTACTAAAAGTGAAGAGGACTTAAAACATTTACTGATGAAGATCAAAGAGCACAGCCTTCAGTATGGATTACATCTCAATGTAAAGTAAACAAAAATCCTCAACACTGGACCAATAAACAACTTACTTATCAATGGAGAAAAAAGATTGAAGTTGCCAAGGACTTCATTCTTCTTGGATTAACTATCAACACTCATGGGCAGCAGTCAAGAAATCAAACGACATATTGCATTAGGCAAATCTGCTGCACAAGACCTTTTTAAAGTGTTGAAGAGCAAAGATGTCAGCTTGAGGCATAAGGTGTGCCTGACCCAAGCCTTGGCATTTTCAATAACCTCATATGCATGTGAAATCAGGACAGTGAATAAGGAAGACTGCAGAAGAATTGATGCTTTTGAGTTGTGGTGTTGGAGGAGAATATTGAAAATGCCATGGGCTGTCAAAAGAAACAGATCTGTGTTGGAAGAAGTGCAGCCAGAGTGCTTCTTGGAGGCCAGGATGGCCAAACTTCGTCTCTCATACTTCAGACATATTGTCAGGAGGGACCAGTCACTGGAGAAGGATATCATGTTTGGTAAGGTGGAAGGTCAGAGAAAAAGAGGAAGATCCCTAGAGAGATGGACTGGCAAAGTGGCAGCACCAATGGGCTCAAGCATGGCAACAATAGTGAGGTTGGCCCAGGACCAGGCAGTGTTTCATTCTGTTGTACATAGGGTCGCTATGAGTTGGTACGGACTTGATGGCACCTAACAAAACAACAATGATTGGAGTGAGAAGCAGGTCAGCAAAACTAGTTTAATCCAGTCCCATAACAATGTGTGATGATGCTTTAATATTATGTATTGGTGCTGTTAGTTGTCCAATCAAATTTCACCTCATGGTGACTCCATGTGTGCAGAGTGGAACTGCTCTACAGGATTTTCAAAGCTGTGACTTTGGGGAAGCAAGTCTCCAGCCCCGTCTTCAGAGAAACTTCTGGTGGCCATGTTTCGCCTAGTAGAAAAATGCTTAACCATTTCCCCCAGCTAATGGATTTTTTAATGTTACTTAATGATGCTCAAAATATCAAATCTTTTTTTTTTTTTTTAACAGCAAACCTGTGAAACTAACAGCAACTATCTCTGGTAAACTGAAAATAATTTATACAAAGGTTGTGTTAGTAAAAATATCAACCTATATTAATGTTATTCAGGATCATAAGGAAAGGAAACATTCTAGATAAGATGTCAAAAAGATAATATGCTTGGCTTTTTATTGATTTGTCTATATTTTCTCATGGATACAATGGAAATAATTAATACTTAACCTTACAGGTTGTTTTTTCTTTTCTCAGGATCACATAATTTCGATATCCTTCTTAAAAAGCTCTCAATAAATGGAAGAACAATAACAAGCAATATTATTTTATTATATAATTTGCCGACTTCATAAACAGAATAATACTGAACACAGTTCAACTTTTGGCTATGACTCAAATTCATCAGTGGGTCATCTTAAAATAACTAATTATGTAACTGTGTTAAACTAGTTTGCTTTTGCAATTGGAGCTTGTGTAGACAGGCTTTATAGCAAGTGCTCAAGGTTAAAAAATGTGAGCACATCTTGAAACTGAGAAAAACATATGAACTTGTCCTCTCAACATTGTAGGAGGGTCCAGGAAAAATATCATAACTTCTGGGGACTCTGTCACCACTATATGAACTTGAGGACCAACTAGAGTAATAGAGCAGTAGTTTTGGATCTGTGTTTTCTTTTATGACTAATCTTAAGACACATGTCATACAGAAGTTAACAGGCATTAACAGCGATGTCCTAGGTATAGATGCAGACACAGTTACAGAGGGTGTGGGAAATGGACTGAATGATCCAGCCAGTAGAACTCTAGACTAACTGTTAGCTGCCATAAGTGGGCTCTGATTTATGGTAACTGCATGCACCATACTAAATCTCTGTAGACCCTGTGCCATCCCAGGATTGACTTGGGATTGAACTGTTGTGTTCCATAGTTTTTAGAAGTGGATCACCAGGCCTTTCTTCCTATTCAATCTTAGTGTCAAAGATCTGCTGAAACCTGTGCAACACCACAGCAAAACACAAGCCTTCCCTGAGAGATGGGTGTGACTGCGCATGGGGGGCGTTGGCCAAAAATCAAACCCAGTCTCCTGCATGGAGAGTGAGGCTTCTCACCTGCCCAGTTCAGCAAGATGACCCAGTAAGACCCTGACTGGCTCCCGAGGGGCCTGTGTTCTTCTCCCTTTTTCCTAGCTCACTCACTCAATCCAACACACACGCACGGCTCTGCGGGTTTTGCTGCCTGGAGCATCTTTTCCCTCTCCCTGGCTTGTCATAAACTTACTTTGCAGCATATGTATTCTGAAAGTTGAAATGGAATTCTTTGATATCTTGAACTGTTGATTTGTTGTCACTTGGATGTTCCACTATTTCCAAAGACACAGCACCAAATGATGTATTCCTTGAAGACAATTTCCCAGTCATTCCACCCATCCTTTTTATTTTATCAGTCTTCAAAGAGAAAACCTTACCTGATTATAGGGATGAGGCAAGAAAAGAAGACAAGCATGAAGGAAAGAGTCAATTTGGAGAATATTTCAGAGGGAGAAATATTAGTAGGGAGAAGCTCTGGTGGCACAGAGGGTTAAGGAGCAGACTACTAAATGAAAAGTCGATGGTTTGAATCTACCAGCCGCTCCGAGGGAGAAAGATGAGATCATTAAGTTCCATAAATATTTATAGCCTTGGAAACCCTCTGTACTAATGGGTCACTATGAATTGGAATCTACTTGATGACCTTGCTATATTTATTCAGTAGGAGCTGGCAACAGACTGAATATGGGCATGAAAGGCAGGAAGGAGTTAAAGATGTATTTTGGGTTTCTTCCTTGATGATCAGGTGGGCAGGGGACACTGGTACAGATAAGAACATAGAAAAGGGAAAAGGGAAATGCATATGTCAAGCAATTTTCCATTTGCACAACATGGGGGCTTCAAAAGTTCATGGAAAAATTCCATTATATTTAAATTCCATTTTCCACAAACATCTCAACGTTTCCTTGTACTTCTTGCATTGGGAAGACAGCAGAGGATTCCAGACTACTCTATTCTCTAGAAAGCACCCAAATTCAACATAATCCTGAAAGTGACCCTGGTACCTCTAGGCTTTTTTCAGATCTGTGGCATTGTGTGGTGAAGCCTCAATCAGGTTATTGGTGGGAAGCAAACATATTTGGCCCAATTACTGGTCCAATCTGGTGAGAGCATGTCATACAATTACTACCAATAAATTCTCTTTCCCACCATCTTTGCTTCAGGATGGCTCAGGGTAGGTACTACACATTGTCATCAACTATGGTCACTTGTATTTCTGCTGTGCCCTGAGGAAATTGTGTGGTCTTCCTACAACTGACTGGCCTCTACTCTGACACTGGTGTCCCCTTTGGGTGGGAACACCTGAGCTGTGTGAATATTCTCCAGACAATGAGGGCAGTGCCTGTTCAGACTCAGTGCCCACATCAGGGGAACTTTCTTTTCGTGTTGGCTGGGTCACTAGGGTGACAAGCCAGACTCTGATCTCTGTCATGTATTGCATTTGTCCAAGTGGGCTGCAGTCACTGTCGATGTGTGTCGGGGTCCACCATACCACCTGTATATACACTGTGAACTGCTCCAGGTCTTTACACTACGGTGATAGGGCTACCAGGGTTGGGCAATGGTCTTACCTTCTCATGACTTCTATCACGTCAGTCATAAGTACCAGCCCTACACATAACAGAGCAGGCAACCCCTAAGCCCCCCTTATAACAGGGTTAGCCACCAATTCTATACCCCCACCACTCCCTTAGAGGGTGTCTCAGATTTTCCCTTTCTTTCCATTTACACAGATCCTCCACAGGTCTTGCTTGAATGACTGCAATCACCTTTAAACTTGAAGTCCTGGTGTGGCACACTATAGGAAAAGCACTGGACCACAAGGTCGGTTTGAACGGCAAGATTGGCAGTTCAAACTCACCAGCAGTGCCTCAGAAACGCTATATAAGATCACTATGAGTCAGAACTGACTCGATGGCCCTTCACAACAACAACAACCTATAAACTCCTATCTGTCATTTGGGTCCCATCATTCCTATCTATCCTTTGACCAACTGATTTGTTGGGGTTTATTCCATAATAGAATATGTTTACAGAAATCCAAACATACAAAACTGAGAGGTTTTTATTGTTGCTTGTTATCAAAGGGTTCTTTGACTTTAGAAAATGTTTCATTATTTGGTTCCTTTAATTAATTCATCCATCCATCCATAAATGAGGTTTTGGTCCTATTGTCACAAAAATTAGAACTAGTTCTAATACCTGAATCAATTAGCTATTTCCATTGAACAAGTAGAGTGGTCTTACAAAGATTCAATTTCCTCATTTATATAACAAAGTTGTTAGACTACAAAAAAATCATATCTGCCAAGAAAACAACAGAGAGATTCCTTCCAATTTTAAATTTTTAAGAGCCAATTTTACGAGAGGCCATCTAAGATATAATCATTGATCTCTACTCCTCTGGAACAAAAAAGAAAGAAAAAAACCAAGACGCAAATGATGTGAGGCTCTGATTGGCCAGGCATGTATCCTGCCCATCTCTGGATCTGGAGGTGGGCTTATCCAAACCAGGATGTAAAACACTATCTTTATGAACTACATTATGTCAGTTGATTGAGTTGTCCTATAAGACTATGGCCCAGCCTTCAAACCCAGTAAACCAATCCTGTGAGATGTTTGGTTATGTCTAGACTGTCCACAGCTGTGTCTGCTGAGGTTTCTTATATGTACCAACATTATACAGTGCGCATAAACGTGCTTATAGAGGCAAAACTCATTTTATTGCTTTGCAGATAGTGTAGGGTTTTGTTAGTTTTTAACCAATTGAAGATAGTGGCAGCCTAGCATTAATCAAGTCTATTGGCACCATTTTTCTCACCATGTGCTCACTTCATGTCTTGGGCCACATTTTGGTAATTTTTGTAATATTTCAAAGTTCTTCATAGTGTCATTGCACACTTATAGGTTACAGTACAGTATAAACATAACTTGTATATGTACTGGACAACCACAGATTCATGTGATTTTATTGCAATATTCACTTTATTGTAGTGGTCTGAAACCAAGCTTGCATTATCTCTGAAGTATGCCTCTATAGATAACTCCTGTGCATGCACACCCATATACTCATATATACCTTCCCATACACACAGGTGGAGTCCTGGTGTAGCGCTGTGGGTTAATGCGCCAGACTGCAAAGCTGTTTGAACTGCAAGGTCGGCAGTTCAAGCTCACCATCTGCTCCTCGGAAACCCTACACAGGGTTGCTATGGTTCGGAACTGACTCGATGGCACTTACCAACAACAACAAATATACATATATAAGTAGCTCTGGTAGCATAATGGGTTACAAGTTGGGCAGCTAATCACAGGTCAGTAGTTCAAATCTACCAGGCACTTCACAGGAAAAAGATGAGGCTTTCTGCTCCCATAAAGATTTACAGCCTTGGAAACGCTATACAAGGTCGTTTCGGAATCAGAACCGACTCCACGGCACATAACCACCACCACCCATATATACATACATAACTATGTAACCACACACATTCTTTCCATTGCCATCATTTTTTATTGTAAAATTTTAAATATGCAATAACTTTTACTGAAATTGTCCCTTATTAATACAAACTTCTTTGAGTCTTCATTTTTGTTGGACAAGTTGTATAGACCTCACCCATATTGTGTGCTGCCTTTCCCGTCACCAAAGATCAAGTGTCTACTACTGTAGCACTATAGGGTAAGCATTGCAAGGTCAGTTTGAACTGCAAGTATGGTGGTTCAAACCCACCAATTACTCTTCAGAAACCCTACACAGGGTCTCTATGAGTTGGAACCGACTTGACGGCACTTAACTTTTAATTAACTTTCTAGAAAGTAATTCTCCTTCCCATACTTAGTAATCATTAGAGAACACTGTTTTTTGTACCTTTTAAAAAAATTATTTAATTATATAAAGAATATGTCTCCAAGGATTAACAATAATAGATATTATTTGTTTAAGAATGGATAGGTTCAGAAAGATAAAAATCAGGCAGGCCACTAGACACAACATAACAAATAATTTCTATAAAACTATTATTAGTGTCATGAAATTGTTCTGGTAGTGTCTTTTGAGAAAATATGCATCACAGAATCCCTGAAAATGTGCTGCTGAGCCTAAATTATAGCCTATTGTAAAAGTATAGAGCCCAGAAAAACTCAAAAGCTTGTCATCTGTAGAAATAAAACTATATTCTAGCTGACAAGCTGAACTGATGCAGCCTTTTCCGTTTCCGGGTAAATATAGCCTGTACTGGAAATCAATCTTTGAGATCCATAAAAATGGGAGATGCTGAAGAGGCTTGATAACAAATGAGCATTAAAAATAGAAAACCATGCACAACGGGTGACTGATAGTACAATGTTAACTATTCTTGTTGTGTACCATCGTGTACAGTCCAACTCATGGCAGCCCTCTATGACAGAGAACAATTACCTACATAGGGTTTCCTAGGTGTCATTTTCACATGAGGAGCCCTGGTGCTAAAATGGTTAAGCATTTAGCTCCTACTCAAAAGATCGGCAGTTCAAACCCACCCAGAGGCTCCTTGGGAGAAAAGACCCAGTGATCTCCTCCTGTGAAGACTGGTCTAGGAAACCCTATGGGGCAATTCTACTCTGTCATATTGGATTACTGAGTTGGAACTGACTCAATAGCACACAACAACAATCTCCAGGGGAGCAGATCACCCAGTCTTTACTTCCAGGGAACCAACTGCACTGTGCTATCAAGGGGCTCTTTGATATACTAAAATTCTGTGATGATGTTGTTGTGTATCATTGAGTCAGTTCCAACCGACTCCACAGTAACCTTATATGGTTTCAGAGAGCAACTACTAGTTTTGAACAGCCAACTTTGTAGTTACCAGTCCAGTGCTTATCCTACAGTGCCAAAATTCCACAGTTGTTTTTGTTGTTGTTAAGTGCCATCAAGTTGGTTCCTACTCATAGCAACCCTGTATGGGGTTTCTAAGGAGCAGCTGGTGAGTTTGACCCATCGACCTTGTGGTTCAAATGACCTTGCGGTCCAGTGTTTATCCTACAACACTATACCAGCACCACCACAACAACTAAATCCCATGGTTTGTTGTTGTTAAGTGCCACCCAGTCAATTCCAACCCATAGTGACCCAGTAATAAGGTTTCCAAGGAGCAGCTGGTGAGCTTGAACCTCCTACCTTGCAGTTCAAACGGCTTTGCAATCTGGCGCATTAACCCAGAGTGCCAGACCAGGACTCCTAAATTCCATTGTCGTTGTTGTTAAGTACCGTGGAGTTGGTTCCGACTCATAGCGACCCTGTACAGGGTTTCCGAGGCTGTAAATCTTTATGGGAGCAGAAAGCCTCATCATTCTCCTGCAGAACAGCTGGTAGTTTCAAACTGCTGACCTTGAGGTTGGCAGCCCAACTCATAACCACTACGCTACCAGAGCTCCTTAAATTCCATGGTAGGGGTCACCATCACTAAACTACAATCCATAGGCCAAATATGGCCCAATGTCTATTTCTATCAACAGTCATGCTGGACTACAGCCATATGCAGTCCTTTGGTTTTGTCTATAACTGCTTTCATGCTATAACAACAGAGTTAAGTAATTACAAAAGAGACCTGATTTTTAAAAAAAGAGAAGAAAGCTCTACCTCCACGTATAGAATTTAATAAAACACATATTTGTACTATATATTAGAGACCCACAGAAGACAGAATATAAATAGAAATTATATCGCATTACTGAGTAAACAAGCATTCCAAACTCAAATTCTTGCAGAGGACAGGCTAATGTAGCGCATGTGCTGAACCTGAAGGCACAAGTCCCATCCAAAGGGGGCAGCAGTCACTCATGAATGGGTACCCAGTGTTACCAGTTCTTGCAACTCTCCAATATTTCAAAAGGCAAAAACAAAATTTTAGTGTGAAATCTCTTGATTGCAAATGCTAACAACATATTTTAAGAAACTGCAAGCAATACATAGGCTAAATAAAATACCTCAGAGGTCAGTGGCTCACGTTTTTTACATTAACGCTAAGAAATAAAGGGACGCAAAGTGAGAATGGGTGAACATGGGTTTGAATTTGAGCAACAACAAGAAGGTTTGGGAAAGTTAGGCCCAAATTGCTCACTTTTAGATCTTGGATAAATTCTTTTCCTCTCCTGGCCTCAGTTTCCAAAAAATGATAAATTTCTTTCAGCAACACAATTGTATCATTTGATGAACATTCCCTAAAATATAATCTTAAAAGGGAAAATTCTTTAGATTTTACTCACATCTAGTAATTTACAAAGTAGTTTCCAAAAGAAAAACACGGACTCTCCTACCTATACTATTTACACTGGGAAACGAGGCAAGTCTGCACAGAAAAAACTGACAAATTGTACTGGTTGGTGTCATGAGTAATTCCATGCCTCTTTATGATGTTTTTCATGTCAGATATCATTAGAGGAAGGAACTCCCCAAAACAGCAGTCTCACAATCTCACAGAAAGAAAGGGTCTTTATCTGTAGGAAGTATGGTCCCAGAATCACCGAACAAAACAGATGTGTTTTAATGCCACTCCCTAAATCATGGGAAAGAATTCTCTCTTATCTACACTCTGAAGTTAAAAAAACCCAAAACACTGGCATCACAAAATCAAACACAATAAAGGTCAGGTTAAGGAATAATCTAGATGGGGAGCAATACTCTATGTTACACATATAGAGTAATGGGCTTAGAAATGAGAAATGCAATTTGATGGAAAGATCCCCCTGTCAGGCTCTGGAAACTGCGGGCAGGAAAGACACTATCCAGCACCGCCCAGCACTGCCCCTTCTCATCATTTCCCCGACTAATGAGTTCTCTCATTCCACATGTTATTTAAACAAAGAAAAAAGGCAGCCATAAAAATGTCATAAGCCTTAATTAAAAGCTATAAGCTATTGCACAGCCAAGGATGTAATAAATGTCACTAGGTTGTATAACTGTAAAAGCTGAATTGGCAAATGTTGAGTGATATATAATTTTACAATAACAATATAAAAAGAGGGTAGTTGCTGAGGCTACTTATGTATAACCAAATATCTCATAAGTTTTCGTTTCCTGGTTTGAATGTTTAGGTTCATAGTATCATGGTACATCCAAATATTTGGCCTTATGTGATCAAACTTATCGTTCACTGCATAGTGAATAAGGCTTTAAATGCTTGTAAGTGACCATCTATAAGGCACAACAATTGGTCTCTATTCACCTAGACCAATAGATGAAGAAGGAGAGTCAGGGACAGGAGGAGGAAATGAAATTGGTGAGTAGCATCCAGGAACATCTGCCTCCTTTGACATGAGATCAGAACTGTATGGTGCCTGGCAACCACTACTTGAATGCTTTGATCAAAGACTATAGAAGAATCCTGATCAAAACAGAGAAAAATACAGAACAGAATTGAAGAAAACACAGAAAAGAAAGCTGCTGCAACCAGGCTCAACTATTCCAAAAAGGAGTCAAGTTCCACAAAACCTCCTGTGTCTTAAACACTTCTCTGTGAAACAAGGGACTGGATACTAGAAGATTTCTAAAGTCCTTCCAGCATGGTTCTATTCATTCCCGTTAATACCGTATCCTGTTCATGTGGTATTTAAAATAGGCCAAACAGGTTATCAACACTGCACCCTTGTCACTTCTTCATTTTTCAGTCCACCCAGGGGATGTGTAAATTGATAGATTTCTACGACTTAATCCCTTAAGTCTTAACAATGGCCCAGAAACATTAAGCGTGTCCTAGAAAGTTAAGAGATTCTTTTGAGGGGTCATTTCCTGAGCCAAGTCTTCTTACTTTACACTCATTCAAAATTAGTAAACTTACAAGATCCCTAAAGATCTTCACTGTCTGAAATGAACAAAATCCCCTTCATATAATCCGACTGTGCTTTATTCTCTGTCAAAACTAAAATACTTCCATCAAAACCAACTTTATAAGAAAGGGTCTACAAATCTCCACTCTCACATTTCCTTTACCCCGGTTGTTTCTATTCTTTTCACTAATCTGTGAAGTTCATTACTGATCTGCTGATCAACAAATTCTTTTCTTCATCTTCTTGGGTTTTTCTGATACATTTGGTCCTGATTTATTATTCATGCAGTCCTGCATACATTTAACAAGATTTTCTTCAGCCAGCTAGGTACTGCTTATACATGTAAGCATGTATAAGACATGAAATCCCTCAGGATCTCAAAAACTAGAGAGATATAAACAAGAAATTGCCCAAAAATTCCTACAGAGATATATATAATAGGCTATCTCCTCCTTGAAATTTTTGAAAGTCTTGGGCTGGCTAGGAAGACATAGACTCCCAGGTCCTGAACAGATATTGAGTAAAGTAACCCAGTTCCTATTTCTGATTTAAGAATTACAAGTTACCAGTTAATAACCCAGTTACCTAAATCAAATTTAAACTATATGTATCCAGAGACCCTACCTGGCACAAACAGTTAGGTACTTGTCAGACTACCAGTGGAGGAACCTACCTAAAGATTTGAAAGGCAGACCTACTGATCTGCTTCTGAAAGACTGGAGCATTGAAAACGTAATGGAACATTCCACTGTGCACATCTGGGTTTTCTAGGAGTCAGAATCAATTCAATGGCAACTAACAACAATCCAACTATAACTCTGATCCAGCCTGTTCTTTCAACCCTCCCTCCCTCTCAGTCATTACTGTTCCTAAGCTCTCCTCTGCCACACAGGGCTCTTTTCATCTAAATACTCCCTCCAGTGAGCTCATTTACTTGCTACATTTAACCATGGCCTTATAGCTTCTTAAAGTGTTACCAAGTCAGTTCTGACTCATAGCAATTCTGTACAGGGTTTCTGAGGAGTAGCTGGTGGGTTTGAACCACCAACTTTGCAGTTAGCAGTTCAGTGCTTATCCTACAGTCTCACACCAGGCCTTAAGGCAGACACTCCCACGTCTCTTGCTCCAATTCTGACCTCTCCCTGAAGCTTCAGACTGTCTTGACATTTACATGGACATGTCTCAAAACATGCAAAAACGTTGTTGTTGTTGTTGTTAGTTGCCACCACATGGCAACCTTTTGTATATAAGAGAATGAAATATTATCTGGTTTTATGCCATCTCCATGATCTTTGGTATGTTTGAGCCCATTGTTCAAGTTATTGTGTCAATTTATTGCAATTAGGGGTTCCCTACGAGTCATGGTATAGCACCGTGGATTAATGCACCAGACTGCAAAACTGCTTGAACTGTAATGTCGGCGGTTCAAGCTTACCAGTCGCTTCTTGGAAATCCTATACAGGGTTGCTATGGGTCGGAACCGACTCAACCACTAAACAACAACAATAACAATTTTCTCTAACTCTCCACTTTACCAAATACGATGTCCTTGTTGTTGTTGTTATGTGCCGTGGAGTCGGTTCCAACTCATAGTGACCCTACACAGGGTTTCCGAGGCTGTAAATTTTTATGGGAGCAGATTGCCTCATCTTTCTCCCACGGAACCGCTGGTAGTTTCGAACTGCTGACCTTGCGGCTCACAGCCCGATCTGTAACCATTACATTACCAGAGCTCCTTAGCGACTGATATTTCCTAATGTGTCCAAAGTCAGCAAGATGAAAACTTGCCATCCTATTCCTTAGAATGCTCTAAGGAACAACCAGTTGTATTTCTTCTAAGACTGATTTGTTCATTCTTCTGACACGCTACAGTATATTCAGTATTCAGCAACACCACAATTCAAATGCATCAAGTCTTTTTCACACTGTCCAGCTTTTGCAAGCTTATGGAGCAACTGAAAAGTTCGTGATTGAAAAGCCAGATTCCCTGAGTCACTAAGTCTAAAACCAACCACCCTCAAAGATGTTCCTCAAGCATCTCAGTCAACAGCACCACACAACCATAGTTCCAGTCCCTAAGCCAAAACCAGAGAATTCTCCTTACCACTCATTCTTTCACCTCCCTCCTCAACACACACGACAGAAAAGCTTTATCATTTTTACCTTCTAAATATTTTTTAATGCACCCTCTTCTCTATCATTGCCAAATTCAGGTGACTTTTGTTTTATTCACAATGTTATCATCAAGTTTAGTCATGCCCCTTGGAGAGATAGCAAGTGCCTTCTCAGAGGACTCCTGGCTTCCATTCTTGTCACACTCCAATTACTTTTTACACTGTCATACACGATGGTGTTAAGAAATGCTCTAAAATATCAGGCCCCCCATTGAATACAGCCTATGGTTCAAATGCTTTTGCCTGGATCTACAGAGTGGCCACGAAGTCGTTTTGCATTAGACTTTGCCCTAAAAACATCTGAGGATCAAAGGAGAGTTATCAGGAACCACCTTAATAACGTCCAGTCATCTTCATGGAAAAAAATATATATTTAGAAGACATGAGGAAAAAAAATTTTTTTGTAGATAATGGAGGTGATCACACACAAAACTTTGTGCTCAGTTTGTCATTTTTTTTTTCTTCATTTTTTCATCCATAGCTTCCATACCCCTGTCCTACACAAACCCTCCAATACAATCAAACAGATCTCTTCCCTAACACATATCTTGGACATTCCTGCCACTATTCTGTCTCAGGCTTCCACTTAATCACATTTGCGTTTAGTACCCTACCAGCTCCCGCTCTCCCAGTGTTTGCATGCCATTCTCTAAGCAGCCACAGTACTTATCATTTGTACTAATTCTCATTTGGCGATTTATTACATGCCACCTATTCAATTAGATCCTGTGCTGCTATTTAAATTCTTTGCAAATGTTCTACTTGTTCATTTTATTCAATAAGGTCACGAGGTCTTTGAAGTTAAAGAACATGTCTTATACTTCCTGGTATATCTGTTATTGTTAGGTGTTATCCAGTCAATTTCAACTCATAGCAATCCTATGTGACAGAACAGACCTGTCCCTTAAGATTTTCTAAGCTGTAATCTTTATATGACAGCAGGTCACCACGTCTTTCTCCCATGGAGCCTCTGGGTGGGTTTGAAACCCCAACCTTTTGATTAGCAGTCAAGTGCTTAACTGTTGCACCATCAGGGTTTCTTTGATATCTTTACTACCAAACAAACTGCCTTGTATATAATATGTTTGATAAAAGACAGTATCTTTATATAAAAAAAGATGAACCCTAAAACATTCTGCTACATTCGAAGGCTACCCCATACCATCCTAAAACAAATCATCAGAGTTTAGATAGAAGTCCTATTATTATATTAGTATAGGTGTGGCACTGTGGGTTAATGCGCCAGACTGCAAAGCCATTTGAACTGCAAGGTCAGTGGTTCAAGCTCAGCAGCTGCTCCTTGGAAACCCTATTATACAGGGTCGCTATGGGTCGGAATCGACTCGACAGCACTTAACAATAAACAACAACATATATATATATACATAAGCAGATATATATATATATCTGGTAAAGTAGTGGTTATGAATCGGGCTGTGAACCTGAAGGTCAGCAATTCGAAACTACCAGCTGTTCTGTGGGATAAAGATGAGGCTTTCTGCTCCCGTAAAGATTTATAGCCTTGGAAACCCTGTACAGGGTCGCGACTCCACAGCACATAACAACAATACACACACAAACACACACACACATATATATAAAATAGTCAAACTGTGAACTTTTTCTGAAAGACCGTGTGTGTCTGAATACGGGAATGGTAATCTGTAAAGAAAATTATTCAGTAATATTAGTTTAAAACATACATTTAGACAACTATTGGTCTCTAACCGTCCATAGCTAAAGAGGAAGAAGGAAACCAAAGACTCAAAGACAAAACTGGTCTACAGACTAATAGTCTACAAGAACCATAGTCTCACCTACCTTGAGACCAGAGGAACTAGATGGTGCCCAGCTCCTACTACCAACAGTTCTGACCAGGGACATAATAGAGGGTCCCGCATAGAATAGGGGAAATGCAGAACAAAACTAAAATTCCTAAAAAGGCCAGACATACTGAACTAACTAAACGAACTCCTGAGACTATCACACTGAAATATTCTTTAAACTTGAAATTGAAACCATTCCCAGAGGTCACCTTTCAGCCAGCTGAAAGATTGGCTCTGAAAATAAATAATATAACCTTGAATACTGTGCTCCTCCAAAGAAGCATCTAAATGCAACCAAATGGTAAAAATTTATCCTAGACCAAAGATAAGAAGGCAAAGGGGATAGGAATCTAGATTAATGAAAACAAAACAATCAGAATGAAAATAGTGAGGCTACTGACATATTGTGAAAAGTGTAACCAATACCACTCAACAATTTGTATGTTGCTGTTGTTAAATGCCATCGAGCTGGTTCCAACTCATAGTACCCCTGTATTGGACTTCCAAGGAACGACCGTAGGTTTGAACCACTGACCTTGTGGTTAGCAGTCCAATGCTTACCCTACAGCACCATATACAATATATATGATGCTATTGTTATTAAGTGCCATCAAGTCAGTTCCAACTTACAGCGAGGGTTCCCAAGGAGCAACTGGTGGGTTTGAAGTACTGACCTTTGGTGAACAGTCCGGTGCATATCCTACCGTGCTACACCAGGACTTTTACAATATGGACAGACATTTTTTAATGAGAACCTAATTTGCTGTGTAAACTTTCACTAACACACAGTAAAAGACAGTATCTGCAAAAGCTAGAAGTTGTGTTAAGGAGAAAATCTGTTAGAGAAGGAAAATTAAAATATTTTCCACTAAAATGAGGGACAGAAAAGTGGTAAGTCCTGTCAAAGGAGGAAAACTTGCAAGACATGAGGAGAAAGATAGTTCTACTAAGTTCTGGTTCTCACAGATTTCACTGTTAAAATAAAATGCAACTTTCACATGGTTTAGAAATTATCAAAGTATTTTAGTTCTCATATTTAAACGAATTTTCTCTGTCCTTTGAAAGCATGAATTTTTAACAGGTGTAATATAGACCTCAAAATTGGTTCCTAAGTGGCGGTGGTGGTACTTGTGTGTCGCCAAGTCAGTTCAGACTCACAGCAATCCTGTACAGGGTTTCCAGGGCTGTAAATCTTTATACAGGAGCAGAAAGCCTCATCTATCTCCCGATGAGCTGCTGGGAGATTCCAACTGCTGATCTTGAGATAAGCAGCCCTGATCTTAATCCACTACACTACCAGGGTTCCTTGGTTCTTAAGTAAGAAGAAGAAAGACTCTTTTTATATACAAAACACAGCTATACAAACAATACGTAAAGATATATGCAGTACACTTGTGACATTAAAATTACATTGTTGTTGTTGCTAAGTGCCATTGAGTCGATTCCAACCTGACCCATAGCGACCCTGTGTAGGGTTTCCGAGGAGCAGCTGGTGAGCTTGAATTGCTGACCTTACAGTTCAAACAGCTTTGCAGTCTGGCGCATTAACCCACAGCACTACACCAGAACTTCAAAATTACATTAGGGAAGTGCAATTAAAGAAGAAATTGTTGGAATTGGGGGTAGTGATAATAATGAACAAAAGGTTGAAAATATTTTTTTAAACCAGATGCACTGTCTGCTGAATTGTAAAATATTTATAGTACCTTAAAACATAGCAAAAAACTAGACCCAGCAGCCATCGAGTCAACTCTGCCTTGTAGCAACACTGTATACAGTTTCTGAGACTACATCTTTTTGGAAGCAGACAGCCTCATCTGTCTCCTACTCAGCCACATGGTGGGTTTGCATTGCGGACATTTCAGTTCGCAGCCCAACACTTAACTCACAATGCCACCAGGGCTCCGTTGTTGTTGTTATTGTTAATTGCCACCTAGTCTGTTCTGACCCAGAGCAACCATGTATAGATAGCGTTTCTGAGGAGTCACTGGTGAGCTTGAACTGCTGACCTTGTGGTTCAAACTGACCTTGCAGTCCAGTGAATTCACCTGCAGTTCCACACTAGGACTCTAGGGCTCCTTTATCAGCATTTAAAAACCATGAAAATGCACATGAACAAAAAATTATTGTTGGGAGAACAAACAAGATGGCGGATCAGGTGGACATGTAGTAAAGAATTCCGCCAACAACAACAACACAGAATACCCGACCAAGCAGACTCAGGGGATGGTCCCAGAACTCTGAACCACATATAAAGGAATATTTAGAAGGTTGGAAGGCTTACAGCTGGGGGAATTTGTGGCAGAAGCAAGAAATCCATTGATTTTTAATTTGAGACGCTCAGCTGCTCAAGGAGCCGCCATCTTGGGTGACACCAAGCCGGGGAAGGATCGGAGCAGCCACAGATGCCTGGCAGAACCGCTGAGATAAAGGTGTGGAGCTTATTTTCTTTTGGTAGCTGTTCATCAGTCCCTTGCTGTCTGTGCACCTCCATTCTGGTGATTATAGGGGTGCCTGAGCTAGTGGGCACCCCAGCCCTACCCTCGGAGGGTTCTACTACGCATGTGCACAGATCTCCTTGAAATTTAAAGAGACAGTTTCCAATTAAAACCAAACAGCCACAGCCGGCCCTGAACTGTTTCCAACTAGAAAAAAGGCCTGAGCAGGGATTGTGGAGCGGGACAAGCAGACAAAAGAGGAAATAGGCCAAAA
>NW_006408600.1:1301381-1333728 GCF_000296735.1 Chrysochloris asiatica | reverse complement strand
GAGGGGATTATAATCAATGTAATGAAACAAGTTATATGAATTGTTGAATGTGAAACTGATGATGTGCCCTGTAAACTTTCACTCAATCCACAATAAAAACAAAAAACAAAAAATGACAACAACAAAAAAAACTATTGTTGTTGTTCAGTCATATATGAAATACATCATAACAAAACACTGCCTGATCCTGTACCATCCTCACAAAATAACATTCCCCTGCTGTTTATAAGGTTTTCAGTGACCTGTTTTGTTTTGTTTATTTGTTTGTTTTTTCAGAAGTAGCTCACGAGGCCCTTCTTCCTTAGTCTCTCTTAGTCTGGAAGCTCAGATGAAACCTGTCCATCATGGGTGACCCAGTTGGTATTTACAATCCTAGTCACATAGCTTCCAGCATCCCAGCAACAGAAAAGGCATCACAGTTCAACAGGCTGACTACAAGATAACTCAAATGAAATCAGTTTTTGTATTTTCGTTTTCTCAAAATGTCCCTTTTTGCTATTGGCTGCTATTAAACACTTTTTTTTGGTTGTTCCCCTCTCTATTGGCCACTAAAGGGAGAATGGCATGGATAGACATTAAGGTGAAAAACTATTCCTATTAAAGTCATGAGGAAATTAAACTTTGTTTTGTTTTTCAAGGAAATGTGTTTTTTTAAATACATTGTAAAATAAGTGTGAGAAAGTAGCTAGGACTGAATTAAAATTGAATACTTATTTATATCTGTTTCCTGTTTAGCCTTTTGACAAAGTTCAGCACCATATTTTACAGTCAGCTTTGGATAAGGCTTCCCAGAATAACCTTGATGTGGGGTCTGCTGATAGGGAGGACCCCAGAACTACATCCTGCAATTCACACCCTATGATTGCACAGTCTGTTAAATTCAATAATTTTTAAAAAAGCCACTATATCCTATTTCCTCTGTTTTGAAACTCCAAAAAACAAAGAGAGAGAGAAAAAAAGAAACATGTTTAGAAACAAAAGCATGTTGTGAGGTAACATTAAACAAAGACTCCTTACTTAGTTGTTAGGTTTTTGTTGTTGTTATGTTCTGTTTTGAATTAGGCTATAAATTCCTTTCTACAATCTGGAAAATAGATGGCATGAAACATGGGAGAAACAAATATTTTATTAATGACATATTTTCGGTGTATGTATATAATATCTAATATCAATGTACTAGTCAATTGAATAATATTTATCAGGTCAGACAACCATGAAAATTAAGACTTTAAATTATAGGCAAAACATAAAATGAAATGAAATGAAGACTTAACAAAGGCAAAAGAACGGACACAAATGGCAGAGGGGAGAGTTGGTGAAGGTGAAAAAGATAAAAGATGATGTTGCTTTACAGGAGGGAAGACAAGAATCCAGACTTTGGAAGAAGGCCCAAGGAGCGCCAGGTACATCTGGCAGAAAGGATTGACCGAGGGAACAGAAGCCCTGAAACAAGGAACGATTTTTCACACCAATGGCTGTGCAATCAAAAATGGAAGTGTTCTCCTAATCCTATAGGAAAGGGTCATTAATGAATGACCTTCTCCATACTGTCAATCGCAACAGACTGATAGCTGGATAGTTCTTTATTTCCACACTGAAGACCACTCACAATTTCTTAAAGGAAATCTCCATTTCTTCCAAGCTAGTTATTCTCTCTTCCACTGGCAAGTTCTTCTCCCTGGTCTCTTCCTTTCAACCATTTCTGGTCTCCAGGTTCTCCTCAGCCACCCACAGCTTTTCTCATCTACACATTCCCTTCACTAGCTACTCACAAATCTCTTACCTTACCCTAGCCCTGACATCTCCCTCAAGTTTCAAACTCTCATCAACAAACTGTGGTACACATCCACATGGACACATCAAACTCAACATGTCCAACACTACATTCTGCCAAACATGTTCCTTTTCCTATGCCCTATGTCTCTCTGTTGATAGCAATGTAACCACCATCACAGTCACCAAGCCACAATCAGACTCTTCCTTATCATTCTCATCTCAACAAACTTTTCAGCACTTTTACCTCTGTCCCCTCTATCCCTGGTTACCAGTGTTCTAGTACAGATCGTAACCATCTCACATCCAGAATGGTGAAATATCTCCTAGGTCTTTCTGGCTCCAAACATCCTTAAATTCATTCCCCACACCGCTCCCAGAACACCCCGGCTAAACTGTAAAATGACTGATTGACACCACTCCCCTTCTCAAAAGTCTTCAAAGGAGTCCCAATAAGCAGTAAAAACAGTAGCTAAACATGTGTAGTACTCATTTGTCAGTCACTGCCTAATGCACCTTACATGAATTGAAACTGACAAAAATTCTGTGAGGTAGATGTTATCATAAGCTCTGTTGTACAAATGAAGAAACAGAGGCACAGACACATTAAGTAGCTTTTCCAAATCACTTAATAACTTGCAAGAAAAGCTGAGAACTGAACCTAGGAAGTCTAATTCCAGAATCCAGGCTTTTCCCCAGAAAGCTGCTCTCCTGGGCATGTTTTACATTCAGTCATACACACGTGGTTGCTCTCTGGTGCCCTTCGTGCCTGTACTTCCTTCATCCTGGGTAAGAAGTGGTCTGTAATCCCCTCTACACAGCTGATTGTGTGTGGCTTTACTCATGCTGTTCTTCTCAGAGGAATGAACTTCCCAATAAATTTCACTGGACATTTCCACACCTCCACTCTGTGGGGAGCACCTCCGGGCAGTCTCTCCAGGCAGCCTCAGGCCTCAGGGTCTCTCTCCCACGCTCCCACAACTCCCATACCACAGTCCCCCAACTCGCCAATACCACTACCTACCTTAGCATTTAGTCCATTATCTTGGAATTATTTCTGTATCTACTGCCACCCAGAAACCATTTTTAATCAATTGCTGAGTCTAGCATAGCTCCTAATATGCTGTTGTTGTTGTTGTTAAGTGCCATCAAGTCAGTTCCAACTCGTAGTGACCCTGTGTAGGATTTCTGAGGAGCAGCTGGTGGGTTTGAACAGCCGACCCTGTGGTTTGCAGTCCAGTACTGATCCTACAGCACCATACCAGGAGTCAAAAACTGTTAGATGTGAACTCTAAATCAGCACCGAATGAAACTATAGACAATTGAATTGTCTAGGAAAAAATTTCCTGGTGCCTCTGCTTTTCAACACTACATTTTGCCAATCTACTCATTGAACATTTCCTAATAAACAGGCATAGCTCACTTCTCAGGAGTTTCACTTGCTCATTTGGAAAGCCTACAGATGATGCCCCACTTGGTAATCAGCAGTTTCCCATTACCAACGATCCAGCCACGGCTACTGGTAAGAAATGAGTAAAGAAATACAAGAGAACACACCCAGCTGCCTTTGGGACACTTAACCTCACTAGCTTGCTTTCCAAGAATATATCATGTCCTGAAACCTGAACCGTGCTGTAATCATAAACTTCACAGACTCTTAGCACAGAAAGAGCCCATGGATATCATCCAGATCAGTCCTTCGCTGTACAGATAAGAAGTGGCAGCCCAAAGCAGGGAGCCTGGGCCAGGCAACTCGCTAGTTGCAACAGACAGACCAAAAAGCTCCCTTTCTTGACTTTACTCCAGAGTCTACTTGCATAATTATATTGGGGGGGGGGGGGAGTGGGACATTTCATAATACTGAAAATGAAGTGTTCAAAATGGGGCTCTCTCAGGTCAAGAAAAACCAGTCAAACGAGGACCAGTGTTGCTTAGATCTGGCAGGCACGATACAGATATTAAAAAAAAAGCCTCTGTCATTTGGAAGCATTTCCACCCTAAGAAAGGCAAAATGAGCGTAGTTCCTCAAGAGATGAAAACATGGAGCAGGACAAGGTGGAAGCTACTCAAGAAACCTTATGCAATGGGGCTAATGGCCAAACAGTGAAAGGAAAGATAACTATGAATATCATTTATGTCCTTAATAGTATTTGGGATTATAAAACAGTACGATGAATAAACCCTGCTTTGAGAAAGATATTTAAATGCTTCATTTCAAAAAAATTGAAATAAATTCCTTAGAACAATCAACTATATGAGATCAAAAGGACAGCCCTGGGATAAAGCTCAAAGGGCAGGAAAGGATAAGATAGAAGGATGAATGGAAACAGGAAACACAAGGAGGAAGTGCGAAGAGTGCTGTTACAGTGTAGAGATTGCAATCAAGTTCTCACAATAAAATGCATACGAATTGCTGAATGAAAAATCAATTTGGTTTGTAAACTGTCACCCAAATCACACTACAAAGTTTTTCTTAAATCTTGAAAAACTCTTTCAATTCTTCCTCTAAATTAACTCCTTGATTAGCTCTCACTTCTTATCCATTCTTAAAGACAGCTCCTTAATCTGTCTTTTCCAAGCTTAATTGCCAAAAGTTATCATTGGCCCTGCTGAGTTTGAAGGGTGGAAGACATACCTATAAAGTGAGTGTGTGTGTGTAAGAGAGAGAAACATTGATTTGATGACTATATGGACTTCTGGTTTCCAACTGGACATATAATAAGCTTGAAAATCATCACTCCCATTCTTTCAATAAGAAAAAAAAAATTAAAATCAACAACTCATTTTAGATCCATCAGAGGATCAAGATGATAGGGCAAACTGTCACCCAGCAAACAGGAGAAGCAGACAGGCTGCTACAGAGAACTCCAGCTTACCAGTGCGGGAAATATATATATATTTATTATAATCCTCTTTATTGTATTTGGGTAAACTTTTTTTTTATTTCCTGAAGTAAAGACTTTATGATCTCTCTCTTTTTCTTTGGTTACTTCCTGAAGTGAGTAAAGAATTTATGATCACTTTCTTTTTCATTTCCTGAAGTAGGAATGTGCGCCTTAAAAATTTGAACTAGCCAGCCAGGTAAGGGAATAGATTGTGCAATCAAAACCCTAGACAGCCTTGAGACTCGCATCAGGGATTAAAAACCCATGTGGACTGTCCACTCGGTGTGCTCGCTGGCCTGTTCCTGTATGTACAGCTATGTGCACGCACCCTCTTGCAGGAGTATATTTTGCTTTGCCAAGGTAATTTAGTCTCACAGAGTATCTTTTATGAGACATCGGGATTCATTTCCAACACCAGGAGCAGAAACCATCACCACTAAAGCCAACATCAGGTTGTTATTGTTGTTGCAAGTGTATAGAGTTTCCACGAAGCAGCTGATGGGTTTGAACTACTGATCTTGCAGTTAGCAGTGCAGTACTTATCCTACAATTCTACACCAAGACCCCCAACATTGGGTAGGAATACTTACTGTGAGAAATGTTGACAACTGTGAGAAACATTGTCCATACCCGGGATACTGTCTCTGTCGTCCCTCTTGGCTATGAGGTCATTGATGAATTATCACAAACGCTCAAGAAATCCAATCTGTACTCATTTTAGTGAGAGTGAGGCTTTTTTATTTGATTTTGCAAAATCGGGCACCAAACCCAGAAGACACTGGCAGACATATGGCGTGGTCATTTTGCAAAGCATTTTATTCTCCCAGTTCCTCACTGACAGTGTTATTGTTGTTAAGTGCTGTTGAGTCAATTCCAACCCATAGCAACCTTGTATAGGGTTTCCAAGGAGCAGCTGGTAAGCTTGAACCACCGCCCTTGCAGTTCAAACGACTTTGCAGTCTGACGCATTAGCCCACAGTGCCACACCAGTACTATAGGGTTAACAATCTTCCTGGACATTGCCTACTTTCCCTTCATGGTAGTAGCATTCTTATTTAAAGTTCCTAATCATGGAACAGAACAGGGTCTTTGCCATCCTTCATCCTGCTCACATTCCCCAGGTGCATAGGCCACAGTTACTTTGTGAATCAACAATCTATGTCTGGTCTAGCAATATTCTAGACACTCTTATTCCTGAAGATGGACCATCTTAAGAACTTATTTCTCACAGTAACCAAACAAGAATATAACGCAGACATTTTATAAAGTATGTATTTTTACATATACACTATTTTCTCTTCTAATCTTCTAAACACCCCTAATAAAGGTTGTTACTGTTAAGTACCTTCGTGTCAGTTCTGACTCACAGCGACCCTGCATAGGGTTTCTGAGGCTGTATATCTTTGGAGGAGCACAAGTGTGTTATTTTCTACATTTTATAGAAGAGAAAAATGAGGCTTAGATTAACTACTGACCACCAGTCAAGGAACTTGTAAATGGTTCAAACCCGAAAATCCTGTGTGCCTGACCACGTTTGAGAGTCAAGTGAATAGAGAAAGCTAATATCTATCTGGAAGTCTCACTGACAATTAAAGCCCACATATTCAGAACACTTTTCTTTTCAGGCCATATACCACATACTACAAACCTGTTCTTCTGAAATAATTTGCCCTCCTCATCCCACCACACTACACCCCTACTCACCTCTCTGGCTTCTTTTCCCCTGCCTTGCTTTTACTGCAGTCACACCTGGCCTCTTGCCAGTCTTGGCCTCCTCACAAACCAATCTTACTCCCACCTCAGAAGCTATGCATTGCTGCTCCCTCTGCCAAGACAATCTTTCTACTGTCCACATGGCTTTCTCCTGCTACCAGAGCTCCTTTAGAACCTGGTATTGGTTGATGTAAGGAGCTCTGGTAGCATAGTTGGTTATGAATCGGGCTGCGAACCACAAGGTCAACAGTTTGAAAGTACTAGCTGTTCTGCGGGAGAAAGATGAGGCTTTCTGCTCCCGTAAAGATTTACAGCCTCGGAAACCCTGTGCAGGGTCGCTATGAGTCGGAACCGACTCCACGGCACATAACAACAACAACTGGTTGATGTAAACTGAACTAATAATGTTCCAAGGAAGCAAGTAATCAAAGTAGATGAACTCACACCTTAAGTCAGAATGAGAAGAGAAGGTCAAGCCTGGAACACTGGGGTTCTGGTTATACTTGAAGAATAAGTGATGGAAAAGAAGCCTCCAGTGAATGAGATAAAGAATGAAAAACCCAATTAGGAGGAATACTAGGAGATACCTACGTGTGAAAGCCAAAGGAGAAATGATCAGCAGTGTCAAAAGTTGGCAAATAGGATGAAGACTGAAAAGAAACAATGAACATTTGGTCTAACAGGCATGGTGATGCCATGACCTAGTTACAGTGGACTAAAAGAAGAAATGGTAATGGAACTGACTGGGGACTGGCTTGTCTTTAAAGAAACTGGCCTTTAAAAGAAGGCAGTCCTAACTGCAAGGTCTGCAGTTCCAACCCATCAGCTGCTCCATGGGAGAAAGATGAAGCAGTCCGCTTTCATAAAGGTGGTTGTTGTTGTTGTTATGTGCCGTGGAGTCGGTTCTGACTCATAGTGACCCTGTAAAGGAGTTGCGAGGCTGTAAATATTTACAGGAGCAGAAGGCTTCATCTTTCTCCCGCGGAATAGCTGGTAGTTTCAAACTGATACCCTTGCGGTTCGCAGCCCAATTTGTAACCACTACACTACCAGATTATTGTTGTTGTTGTGCTACCAGATTAGAGCCATGGAAACCCTATGGGGCAGTTCTACTTGGCTGAAATGAATCCATGGCAATGTGTTTGGGTTTGGGGTGATTTTTCAAAAGGGAACGAAGAGTCAGAGTAGGAAGTAGAAAAAGAGAATGAGGAAGATGTCTTTTTAGAAGTGAAGAAACTACAGTAAGTAGACAAGAAAAGACTGAAGAAGATATGAGGAAGTAGAAAAACAGATTGAGAAAGAGGCTTAGGAGGGACTGACTAGGAAGAGCACAGTCAGAGGAGGAGAAATGAAGGTCTTTGAGCAAGACCTCAACTCTGGGAGTCTAGATCCAAGAGATGACCTCAGAAAGATGAAGAAATGGAAGGAAAGGAGGAGACAAGTCAGGTATGAACAGCTGACCAGGGGAACAGACTGGATTCTGAAGGTGCTGAAGGCAAAGCCCTACTGGCTGCCAAATGGACTAGAAGTCCCCTTTCTACTAGGCATTTTCTTCCAGGACTACCTGGCTCTGGAGGGCACAAGCGGCAAATGGGGTCACAATTTTAGTTTAGCTGAAACAGCTCACTCTACAAAACAAAACAAAGGTGTGCCTCTTAAGTTAGTCAAGTTTTTCTATATTGTACTTAATAATCTAACTTCAAATATTGTCACTAAAATGCTGCATTAAATTAAATCACTATTTCTTCTTGTGCATTAAGCATGGCTTGAAAATCTGAAGAAAACATAGAGCTGCCAGTTTACACAGAAACTTGGGAAGTTGACTCACATAAAACTCCCTCCCAGTTTAGACAAGAAGTAAAAAACAGAGATGCAAACAATGATGTAAGGCTTTAATTATTGCCTCACATTTTTTAGTGATAAAACGCATACTTCAAAAGTTCCTAAGGTGGCCAAGAAGCTCGTAAGCATGCTCTGAATTGAAGTACAAAAAGATAAATATCTGCAGGCTTCTGACAGACATCTACTTGTTTTCATTTAATTATCCCATTCTTGTTTGTCGAGTAGATGCTTTTCCACATGCATAGTCAGAGTGAGGAAAGCCAGTTTTTTTTTTTTTGTTTGTTTGTTTGCTTAATTTTTTTAATGACTAAATATAAATGCTGGTCAATACTGAAAGTCTGTGATGTGATGTTTTCATTGAAACAAATCTACCAGCAGCCATACATAGCTTATGGTTCTCAGAGGTAACAAAGCACAATATAGACCTCTGATCAATTTAACTACTGTTGCAATTTCTACAGCATCTTACCTGCAACTTTACTATGTTTCTAAAAATGGTTTGATTTTATACTATAACCACGATCTTGCAGTGATGTTATAAGAATAACCCGAGGAGCTTTCTGTAAGTCCTTCAAAAGTTATGGATTCATAACCGCCCCCCTCCCAAGGATTCCAACAAGTAGATTTTTGTTTGAAGTTTGATGTGACTCTAACCTGCTTAAGAACAACTGTACATAATAAAATAGGCAAGTGTTCTTGCTGTTAGTCCCCTCAAGTCAAGTCTGACTCATGGTGTCTCCCCGTGTGCTGAGTGGAACTGCTCCATATGATTTTCAAAATGTTCGTCTTGCAGAAGCAGATCGCCAGGACTTGCTTCCAAGGTAACTCTGAGTGAGTTCATACTACCAACTTTTGGCTAGTAATCAAGTACTTAGCCATTTGAACCACCCAGGAACAAGTAAGAATGGTGTTGTTGTTAAGTGCCATCAAATCAGTTCCAACCCATAGCAACCCTATATAGGGTTTCCAAGGAGCAGCTGGTGAGCTTGAACCACCGACCTTGTAGTTCAAACGGCTTTGCAGTCTGGCACATTAACCCACAGCACCACATCAGCCCCTATTAAATATATTCAACTTTAGAATGATGATTCTCAAACTTGTCTGCACATTAGAATCACCTAAGCAACATGAAACACCACCAATGTCTAGACTAATATCATGAACCAAGCACATCAGAATCTTTGTGGGTGATACCTAGCTGTAAGTCTTTTGAAAAGTTATACATGTGATTCCAACAGACAGTCAAGGTTTGACAACCACTGAATCAGAGTGAAACTTCTACCTATGTTTTATTTAAGTCACACTAATGACATGAATTTTTTTGTATAAAAAGAGGTAACCAACATAACTATTTGATGAATAAATGAGGAATGTTGCAGCTGTTGTTAAGTGCTATTGAGTTGGTTTGACTGCCTAGGACCCCTATATAGGGTTTCCGAAGTGGTAAATCTTTGCAGGAGCTGAAAGTCTCAGCTTTCTCCCTCAGAGTGGCTGATGGGCTCGAACTGCCAACTTTGTGGTTCGCAGTCCAGTACTTATCATACAGAGCCATGGCACTTCTGAATGACGAATGTTGTTGCTGCTGTTGTTAAGTGCTGCTGAGTTGGTTCCGACTTATAGAAACCCTATATAGGGTTTCTAACTGTGGGTTCAGACTATGGACCTTGTGGTTTGTAGTCCATGTTGATATTACAGTGCCACACCAGAAGTCCCAAATGAAAAAGAGTAATTTATAATTCTCTTAAATATCTGTCTACTGGAAGAGAGCAAATGCTGCTCCACACCATCAACAAAATGCAGGTTCCTGCTGAGCAGGCTGAACACCTCAAAGTCATTGGTACCACTCACTGCGGGTCATCAGGCAGACAGCAGACACCAAACAGGTCATAATGTTTTAATGGACTCCATTTAAAAAGTACATTCATAACCTACACTGAAATGGGTTTCAATATCATTCCAAGTCAAGAATGTTCTAGTCTAAGAATTAGGGGAAATCACCTTTATAGAAGGGGGACTGTTCCTTATATCACTTTGTGCAAACCAAGCAATTCATTTACACAGACTCTTCGAATTTCAAAAGAACATCAGGGATGTCCTAAAGACCAAGTTATTTAGAAATTTATTTTGCTCTCTAAAAGATAATGCTTACCTCTCAGAAGCTCACTAATGTTTTCTTTCCTTGAACTTCCTGGGGTTTCAGAAAGTAAACTGATAAAAACACCATCCATTTCACACACACACACAAATCCTTCTTCATGCAGTTTAGCCACAAGTTTAAAACCACCATCTAGGTTGCGTTACGTGATGAGGATCGGCCAGCATTATTACAAGACAAGCAGAAGCTATGTCTGTTGGCCACCTTTCAGTAAAATAAGATTGGCTTATAAAATAAATAGTATCACCCAAGAGTAATGTGCTCCCTTAAAAAAATCAACTATATGTGAACAAGTAGACATTTACCAAAAAGCAAAGATGAGACGTTAAGGAGGGGCAGAAAAGCTGCTGGTGGTGATTATGGGCTGTGGAGTCAGTTTCAACTCATAGAGACCCTGTACAGGGTTTCCAAGGCTGTAAATCTTTACAGGAGCAGAAAGCCTCTTCTTTCTCCCATGGAACCTCTAGTAGTTTCAAACTGCTGATCATGAGATTAGCAGCCTGATTCATAACCACCACACTAGAAGAATGGAAATAAAGAGCATGCTGACACATTGTAAAAATTGTAACCAATGGCAAGGAATATAATTTGTATAAAAATTGTTAAGGGTAACCTAATTTGCTTTGTTAACTTTCACCTAAAACTCAAAAATTTTAAGTCTTTAAAAAAATAAATTATATAAAGCAACTAGAGTATTTATTATTTTTTTTCCTAAACTAAAAGAACTTCCCCCAAGTTTTGGCAATCTTTAAGTTACAAGAACTTCCTTAAATGCTGGTAGGTCTTTAAATATCTTTAACAAGTTTCTTAAGAAATAAGAAAAGCTGGCATTGAGTGAGGACAGTGGACGTGTGATACAATATAGAGTCAGAAAAATAGGACTAGACATACATATTTTTTCAAAAACAAAATAAAAAATTCCTGTGGACTCAAACAGAGATTCTCAAACTTATTCCCATGAAATACTGAAGCCCTGCATTTTGGATAAAGGAGTTTCACTGCCCAAAGTCAGATAATGAGCTCTCTTAGACAATTAACCAAAAGGAAAAAGTTATTAAGATTGTTCTCAATAGCAAAATGTGCTCACTTTTTTTTTACCTTGAGTACTTGCTGTAATACACTGGACTACAATGACAATGTTGTTCTGAACCATAAGGTTGGTGGTTCAAATTCACCAGCCACTCCTAGGAAACCCTATACGGGGTCACTATGAATTGGAACTGACTTCATGGCACTCTATTGTAAAAGGAATCTGATATAATTAATACAAGATTATATCATTTTTTACACTTAATTTTTCAACATTTTGAGGTGTCACAGAAAGAATGCCTGGGGGCTCTGTCATCATCAAATGAATTTAAAGATCGACTAAAGCAATAGTTTTGGAGTCCTGCTGTGGCGCTGTGGGTTAATGCGCCAGACTGCAAAGCCATTTGAACTGCAAGGTTGGTAGTTCAAGCTCACCAGCTGCTCCTTGGAAACCCTATACAGGGTCGTGAAGGGTCAGAATTAACTCAACGGCACTTGACAACAACAAAAGCAATAGTTTGGGGCTATAGTTTATTTTTTATTGACTATTATGGCGTTGTAGGATAAACACTGAACTGCTAATTGGAAGGTTGGTGGTTCAAACCCACCAGCCACTCTTTGGAACCCCTATAGGGAGTTAAGTGCCACTTGCCTTCCATCTGGAAAACCCAAAGTGGAGTCCCAGCCAATGCAATTTTATGAACAGCCAACACTTGGTCTGTCAGTGGAGGCGAGTTTGTTGCTATGATGCTGAACAGATTTCAGCAGAGTTTCTACAATAAAACAGACTAGGAAGAAAGGCATGGTAAACTACTTCCAAAAATTAGTCAACAGAAACCCTATGGAATACAAAGATCCAATTCCATGTGCATGGGATCACCTTGATGGCAATTAAAGGCAACAACAGCAGTCTAATATTTAAAAAATAATAATACTATGTAAGTTCTAATGGACTCAACAGGAGTAAAGAAGTCATTTCTTTCAGTATAACAAAAAGTTTTAAATATATTAGTCTAACAATGTCAAGGATTTCTGATCCAGCACCTAGCCTGGGTCTTGTAAGATGGCACTAGGTAAAACCTGGGTCTCTTCTTCAGTGTGACACAAATAACCTCTCTCAAGTTAACCTGCCTTGTGTGGGCATGCTTTCCTCCTTCGGAAAAGATCAACATGCAAGGGAGGGATCTTAAATGTTATCAGAAACTTGTTTATATAAATATGCAGTAGGAATTTATCATTGTCTTTGGACCCTATTACCTTTTGCTCTTCTGTTTTAGACAGTAGCAACTCGACATTGCATTCCTATCTTCCGCAGCTCTTTGTTGGCCTTTCTAGATGTTCATCCCAACTTTGTTATGATTTGCATGCATTTCTATTATGACTACGTAGACTGTAAACAGGGGCCAGAGTAATGCTGACCATGAGCTTGTGTAAATTATGGGCATGGCTTTGTAACTTTGTGTTCACTGGCTGGATGCTTCAAAGTTAGGAATTTATGTTCGCAGAAAGACCAGTTACTGATATGGACACATATACATACTATATTATCTAGGGAATTTCTGGACGTCCTGAAGGACGAACAAATGCCTTGGAAAAAGTAGAACCAGAATGCTTCTTACAAACAAAGATAGTGTCACATACTACAGACACCTATCAGGAGGGACTAGACCCTGGAAAAGGTTGTCAGATTTGGTAAAATAGAGAGTCAGTGAAAAACAGAAAGACCCGCAACAACAGATGGGCACAGTGGGTACAACAATAGGCTCAAATATAGCAACAATTGTGAGGATGGCACAGGACCAGGCAGTGTTTCATTGTGTTGTACACAGGGTCACCGTGTATCAGAACCAACACAATGGTACCTGACAACAACAACAACAACAACAACTGGGAAATTTTCAACTCAAATCTAAATCACTGTTGTTCTTATTCTCACATTCACTCTTTGTTTTAATAGGTAGAAAGGGAAGTAAAGAAGGAATGGGGATGTCTGAAACACTGACGAGTTTTAAACATACAAATAACCCTATAAATATATAGTTACAATCTTATTCATCAATAACTAAAAACACAAATTAAGAATTTTATCAGCACCTTGGTTTTTTTTTTTTTATATATATTATCAAGATACTAAACAAAATCAACAAAATACCATTTTAACTTAGCTGGGAAAGATTTTGTTTTACTTCGCTTTAAATGACAACAATCCAGAATTGAGATGGGGAGTTGTAGGTAACTACAAATAAAAAGTCAGTCTTATAGCTAGCTGGTGGTTATTGTTGCTAAGTGCTGTGGAATCAATTCCGACCCATAGCGACCCTGTATAGGAGTTCCAAGGAGCATCTCATGAGCTTGAACCACTGACTTTGCAGTTCAAATAACTTTGGAGTCTGACGCATTAGCCCACTAGTTCTACCTAAGCGGCTGTTGTTGTTGTTATGTGTCGTGGAGTTGGTTCCAATTCATAGCGACCTTGTACAGGGTTTTCGAGGCTATAAATCTCTGTTGTTGTTAGGTGCCATTGAGTCAAGTCGGTACCGACTCATAGCAACCTAATGCACAGCAGAACGAAACACTGCCCGATCCTGGGCCAACCTCACTACTGTTGCTATGCTTAATTCCATCAATGCTGTCATGGGAGCAGAAAGCCTCATCTTTCTCCTGTGGAACAGCTGGTAGTTTCGAACTGCTGACCTTGAGATTCGTAGCCCAATTCATAACCACTATGCTACCAGAGCTCCTTACCTAAGCTGGTAGAACTAGTATATTTCTAGAAGGATATTGGCAATATATATCAGGAGGGTACCGTTCATACCTTTGACAATAATTTTACATCTAGGGACTTACTTTCAGGAAATAATCATTATATCAGAAATGGTGATCACTGCCTACCCTGCTTACTACCCATCTGCAGCAATCCATCCCAACCCCTGGCAAACAGGCACTGGACAGATAACCCCCAGCCCAGGATAGCAGATTGATCCAGAAGTAACTCTTAAACCAAGTGGGAGTCATCCACAGGCAGGCCAACAACCTGACTTATGGCCTTAGCTGGAAAAATGAACTGGGCTGAGTCACTCTCTGTTATAAATTGCTTTTTGGAAATTAAATAACGTTTGTACACTTTAGATCTGAGGGGCACTGATTCAGCCTCAGATCAGTGACCATGTAGAACCCAGTCCAAGCACAAGTAATCAGATGAACTGCTACCCATCTATTGCTTTAAAAATTAAAAAGAAATGCAAACATTCTTAGTAAGCACTAACCCAAGTATCAGGTTGCTTGTGAGAGAAGAGGCTGCAGGTTTCCTGTTGGTAAAAAACACCTGTGCCCTTTGTAAGCCCAATGAAAATGCCTCCAGCAAAAACAGGGATAGGTACTTGTTTTCAGACCACAATCGATGGTTTCTTCCCTCCTGATGGTTTCTTTTCAGAGCCCTATGTAAACACAGGAGTATTGGCTTACATTATTTGTTGCCATAAGAATAACACCTTGTAGTTTCAAACATATTCAAGTGGAGGTATGGGACCTGTAGACACCAGCTAAGTCAGCCATACTGTCACAGAACCACAGGATGCTGGTGTTCACTGCATTTTAATGAAGCATGTCATTGTCATTCTCATATTACAGATGGGTACTCACATCAGTTCTTACCTTACTGATACACAATCAGCTGTTGTTGTTGCTAAGTACCGTGGAGTCGGTTCCGACTCATAGTGACCCTACACAGGGATTCCTAGGCTGTAAATCTTTATGGGAACAGAATGCCTCATCTTTCTCCCGTGGAACCACTGGTAGTTTTGAACTGCTGACATTGAGGTTAGCAGCCCGATTCGTAACCACTACGCTACCAGAGCTCCTTACAATCAGCTCTAGCCCCATATATTAATGGGGCTAGAGCTGATTGTAAGGAGCTCTGGTAGCGTAGTGGTTACGAATCGGGCTGTGAACCTTAGGGTCAAAGGTTCGAAACTACCAGCCGCTCCGCGGGAGAAAGATGAGGCTTTCTCATCAGCAATATATATATATTGTTGTTAAGTGTGGTAGGTTTGAACTGCCCACCTTGTTGTTCATTGTCCATTGCTGATCTTACAATCATCCCAGGACAATATATATGTTGTCTGTTGTTGTTAGGGAGCCTGTATTGGGTTTCTGAGGAGCAGCTGGTGGGTTTGAACTGGCAACCTTGTGGTTCACAGTCCAGTGCTGATTGTACAGTGACACACCAGTACTTCTGGTGTGGTACTGTAAGATCAACAATGGACTGCAAGGTCAGTTTGAACTGCAAGGTTGGCAGGTCAAACTCACCAGCCGCTCCTTGGAAGCCCTATAAAGGGTCGCTATGAATCAGATTCGACTCAGCGGCACTTAACAGCAACAGACAACATATATATTGTCCTGGGGTGACTGTAAGATCAGCAATTACAATGAAAGCCAGAATGTCAAACTGTTTTCCTTAAAGATGTCTGCAGTGCCGTGAATTACTTCATAGGGTCCTTCTGCTCATAGTTGTGGTTGTTGTTATGTGCCGTGGAGTCGGTTCTGACTCATAGTGACCCTGTACAGTGTTTCCGAGGCTGTAAATCTTTACGGGAGCAGAATGCCTCATCTTTCTCCAGTGGAACAGCTGGTAGTTTCGAATTGCTGACCTTGAGGTTGGCAACCTGACTCTTAACCACTAAGCTACCAGAGTTCCTTCATAGTCTTTATAACTCCCACCAAACAACGTTCTCCTGAAGGGTGTGGGGAAGTAAAGGTGGAAGAAAATGCTGATAGGATGATGTGATTCCGTTGTGAGTGACTGTTAATAGACTTCATTGTGATTGTGAAAACTTGGAACTTGAAGGTGGGTTTAAAAAAAGTCATCTCCGAAGCAGGAGGGGGGAATCTCACTATCATCACGGAAGAGAGCCAGGAGGGGAGTGTGTCTTTGGAACCCTGAAATCCCTGTGCATTGAACCTCCTCCATGCAGGAGACGGACCTGTGTCATCAGGAGCAGAAGCAGCAGAACCAAGAGCCAGAGCGTGAGAAAGAGCGATGGGTTTCCTGGCTCATGGAGTTAAGTGCTCTCTTGCAGAAGAGAGCTTGGTTTGCTGATGCAGGGAGCTAGAGCTGAGTGCCTTCTGGTTGAGGCTTAGAGAAGAGGAGTGCCTTTGAATATTGTCATCAGTGGCCCTGGCTTAGAAGTCAAGAACCAGAGAGAGGCCTGCCTGTGAACATGGCTGGGAAAGGGCTGTCCTGACTGAAGAAACTGTGTGCCCTGAGCATTTCTAATCCTGAGTTGTAACCTGTTAACATCCCTGATAAATTCCATAACTGTGAGCATGGTATCTGAGTTCTGTGTTGCACACAGTGGGCAGAACTCAGAGGAGGAGAGTGCTGTGGGAGGGATGGTTGGTGCCATTTTTTTTACAACGTCTAAGGGTAATCTCTATGAGTCTCTGTGAGTCGGAACCAACTCCATGGCACATAACAACAACAACAAAGGGTAATCTCTGCTACTTCTGTGTCTGGTCTATTATCCTTGCTACTCCAGTAACTAACTGGAGCTGAACAAGTCATAGAACTTCCACTTATATGACCCCAACTCAAGGATCACCACCATGCTTGAAGTAGAGACAGGATCCTAGAAAACCTAAGACTCTGATGGCACTGATTAGTTTTCCTTAACAAAAATGACCACTTTGCAGATTAGAACTCTTATTTGAAGAAATTATTTTGAAAATGCACAGCCGTATGTTTTCCATCTTAGAAGGGCACAGTGCGCTGCTAAACAAGGAAATACTCAACTGAAATTCCCACACTAACACAAGAGTCATCATTCTGAATACAGAATAACAGAGTTAGAAAAAACTTCAGATGCCACAGTCTAATTGCCTTGTTTTACAGGGGAGGAAACCAAGATCAGGGGGGCTGAAGAAATATGTTCATTTAAGCATTGCTTTCCAGAGTATTCCCAATCTCAGAGAATGACAATACCAATCCTCCACACTACCCATTCAAAACTTGTAATACACAGCCTAGATAATAAGTAAACTCCATGCTTCTCTGGACTGACCTTTGCAGTATGAGGCAACATAAAACCTAAGTTCCTGCAGCTGCTGAGCAAGCCTCCTAAAGGAGGCAAGCCAGTGGAGTGCAGCCCTCTCACTGGAGAAGACTAAGGGGCTGAAGGAACCCTGGTGTGCAGTTGCTACAAGCTTGGCTGCTAACTGAGAGGTGGGTGGTTCAAACCCATCAGCTGCTCCACAGGAGAAAAGCTATGGTACTCTGTTTCCATAAAGATTTATAGCCTTGGAAACCATATGGAGCTGTTATGAGTTGAAATCGACTTGACACAAGTTTAACAGGAGGAGCTGAAGGTGAGGAGTGTTGCCCAGGTCAGATGATAACTCCCAAAATATGTTCATTTGCTTATTTAAATGATGCTCTAAGACTTCCATAAGGAACTCTAATAGCATAGTGGTTGTGAAGCGAGCTGCTAATCTCATGGTTGGCAGTTCGAAACTACCAGGGGTTCCGCGGGAGAAAGATGAGACTTTCTGCTCCTGTAGAGATTTACAGCCTCGGAAATCCTATGCAGGGTCACTATGAATCGGAACCCACTCCAAGGCATATAACAACAATGACAACAAAGACTTCCATGAGTTTTCCAACAGGGCCACCAGGACTAAATTGTGCTCCAACTGGGGTCATTAACATCAGAGCATTGCTAGCCATATTCATCCTGTGGGTAAATGCAGGGACCCTGAGATCCTACAGGAGATAACACTTTCTTCCTTGCCAACCAAACCCATAAATAAGTTTCATTTTGTTTGTAAGTGTCTAGTGTTCACAGTTCACAATTCTTTTGAACCATATGAACGAATTGTTGTTGTTGTTAGGTGCCATCAAGTTGGTACCGACTCATAGCAACCCCATGCACAGCAGAATGAAACACTGCCCAATCCTGGGCCAATCTCACTACTGTTCCCACACTTGAGTCTATCGATGCTGCCACTTGGCCAATCTATCTCGTTGGAGGTCTTCCTCTTTTTCTCAGACCCTCCACCTTACCAAACATGATATCCTTCTCCAGTGACTGGTCCCTCCTGAAATTATATCCGACGTATGAGATATGAAGTTTGGCCATCTTGGCCTCCAAGGAGCACTCTGGCTGCACTTCTTCCAAAACGGATCTGTTGGTTCTTTTGGCAGCCTGTGGCACTTTCAATATTCTCCTCCAACACCATAACTCAAATGCATCAATTCTTCTATGATCTCCCTTATTCACTGTCAAGCTTTCACATGCATATGAGGTTATTGAAAATACCTTGGGTCTGGCGCACCTTAGTCCTCAAGCTGCGATATGCAGATGACACAACCTTTCTTGCTGAAAGTGAAGAAGACTTAAAATATTTGCTGACGAAGATCAAAGAACACAGCCTTCGGTATGGATTACATCTCAATGTAAAGAAAACAAAAATCCTCATCATTGGACCAATAAACAACATTCTTATCAATGGAGAGAAGATTGAAGTTGTCAAGGACTTCATTCTTCTTGGATCAACTATCAACATTCATGGAAGCAGTAGTCAAGAAATCAGACGACATATTGAAATTATCTATGTTTATTCCTTTCTTAATAACTATATTCCTAGTTCCTACCCTATGGCACTGTGGGTTAATGCACTGCATTACAAAGTCAGTTTGTACCGTAAGGTTAGTGGTTAAGCTCACGAGCCGCTCCTCAGAAACCCTATACAGGATCGCTAGGGTCAGAATTGACTCGACAGCACTTAACAACATCCTATGACTAGAGGGAGTCCTGGTGTGGCGCTGTGGGCTAATGGGTCAGACTGCAAAGTCCTTTGAACTACAGGTCAGTGGTTCAAGCTCACCAGCTGCTCCTTGGAAACCCTATAGAGGGTTGCTATGGGTTGGAATAGACTCGACAGCACTTAACAACAACAACAATATGACTAGAGGTTGCGGGGTTTTATTCTTCCTTCTCAATATCGCAAAAGGTTTTCTCTTATCCTGGTGTGGCGCTCGACCATAAGGTTGGTTTGAACCAAAAAGCTGGCAGTTCAAACTCACCAGCCGTTGCTCAGAAATCCTATACAAAGTCGCTATTAGTTGGAACCAACTCACCAGCACTTAACAACAACATCGCTAAGAAATAAAATAATGGTATCGTATACAGATCTTTCTTTGCTGCCAAACAGGACCTTTTCTATCATTCTTTTCATGTGAGCTCGTATTTTAATGTTCATTTTAAAGCATTTTTCATTTTCTGAACCTCTTTAAAGGCATTATCTAATTCCTAAAATTAGCTTGTACCCTACCCCCCCACACAAAAACTCAGTTTTGTATTCCTTTCATATTAAAAGTTTAGATAGGAAATTAGATGATGGAATTCAGTGAAATGAACAGGCACTTGTGCCAGGCACTGACAACAAAAAGCAGCATTTAGGAACATAATGGGCATAAAGGGAGTCATTTGGGCAGTAACCCCTTCTGGCTTATCATCGCATCCAGGTTGCATTCATTTGGATGGGATGGCAAAGCAGGGTAACAATGTGGCAAACTTTCCACTTTGCTGCCTACAATTGTTGGGGAAATGGCACGGCAGAGATTACAAGGGCCAGCAGCAGAGCACTGGATTTTTTTTTATTTTTAATGTTATTCATAGACTGAAGTGAATTATACATTTATACAAACTAGAAATGAAAAAAAAAAAAAATAGAGTATCATTATTGGTTTGTGATAGTCATTCTGTAATTAATAATTTACATTTTAGGCCTGTACCAGATAGGTGAAGAAGAATGACAATTCAAATAGCCCAGTTAACCTATCAATATCACTATTAAAAAATAAAACAAGATTAGATCAAATGACGCAATTTTGTGTAACGATTTTTCTGTCCCACATTGCAGGCAGAAAAACAAAGGGAGCCACATAATTTAAACAGATAAGGACTGAAGGGAAAAAGGAGTATTTTAGTCCTGAGTGCAAAATAACAGGGAGATGCCTGTGCGGGTACTTCCTAGTCCATTGTCTATACCTGTGACTCCATGGAGAAAGGAGACAGGAAATGGGGCAAGCCATCTAATGAACCAATGGGGCCAAAAACAACAATCCTCTCTACTTGGATGACTTCCAAATTACATCCATCCACCTCCCCATCGGACAACTAAGTACTGAGAGCTACTTTGTCAATCAGTGTTCTGAGCAACAAAGCGCATTGAGGCAAAAAGAGAGAGACACTACCCTTACAAATATGTAAATCTTCCATTCTAACATTACTTTTAGGATCCAAGAATGTATTTCCAACAAGGCGCCTTCATTCAATTCAGCACATCTACAGTCAAGGTCATCTTTTTTGTTCTTCATAATATTCCTTCTATGGGTTCCCTGTCTCAGTTAAAGGCACCAATCACTCACTTCTTGTTCATGTTGTTAAGTGCTGTCGAGTAGATTCTGACTCACAGCAACCCCGTCTATGGTTTCCAAGGAGCCACTGGTGAGTTTGAACTGCCAACTTTGTGGTTCAAACTGACCTTTCAGTCCAGTGCTTTATCTCACCGCAGATATTTCATAAATTGTATGAAGTTGTTGTTAGGTGCCATCAGGTTGGTTTTAATTTACACTATGTACAATAGTACAAAACACTGCCAAGTCCTGGGCCATTTGTGGAATACAAATAGCAATCCTTCAACAACAGGTGCAGCACTGGAAGCACTCACTCATCTGTTTGAAAGACAACTACCTTGCCAACTGATGGAAAGAGATCCATATTGATACTCATTCTAAAGAAAGGTGGCCTAACGGAATACAGAAAGCATCAAACTATATCATTAATATCACATGCAAGGAAAATTCTGAAGATAATTCAAAATCAGTTGTAGCAGTACATCAATAGGGAGCTGCCAGAAATTCAATATGAATAGGGAAGAAGATGTGGAATGAGGGATATCATAGCTGTTATCAGATGAATCTTGGCTGAAAACTAAAAATACCAGAAACATGTTTACTTGTGCTTTATAGCTATGCAAAGGTTTTCAACTGTATGGAGCATAACAAACTAGGGATAACATTGCAAAGACTGTGTATTTCAGAACACTTTGTTATGTTTGTGGAGAACTTGTACATCCAGTCGCTTGGACAGAACAAGGGGACACTGAATGGCTTAAAATCAAGAAAGGTGTGCACCAGGGTTGTATCCTTTCATCATACTTATTCAATTTATATGCTAAGAAAGTAATCTGAAAAACTGGTCAGCAGTTCAAGCTCACCAGACGCTCCTCAGAAACCCTACGCTGGGTTGCTATGGGTCGGAACCAACTTGATGGCACTTCACAACAACAGAAATACAGCTTGCAAGCCAGATGTTCCCCAACCCTTCTGTAGATCTTAAGGGGAGCAGAAAGTCTCATCTTTCTCCCATGGAGCGAATAGTAAACTTTAACTGCTGACCCCGAGATTATAACCCACTAATTTACCAGGGCTTCTTCAGTAGTAGGTTGTTTTGTTGTTAAGCGCCATAGAGTTGGTACCAACTCATAGAGACCCTATGCACAACAGAACAAGACTCTGCCCAATCCTGGGTCAACCTCACAATTGTTGTGATACTTGAGCCCATTGACGCTGCCACTTTGCCAATCAGTAGTAGGTTGTTGTTGTTAGGTGCCATCAAGTCGGTACCAATTCATAGTGACCTTATGCAGAGCAGAACGAAACACTGCCCAATCCTGAGCCAACTTCACTACTGTTGCCATGCTTGAATCCATCGATACTGCCACTTGGCCAATCCATCTTGTTGGGGGGTCTTCCTCTTTTTCTCGCCCCTCCACCTTACCAAACATATCCTTCTCCAGTGACTGGTATAGTGATCATCTATTTATCCAACTCCAAGATTTGTTTGTACCACACTTAACCACAAACATCTCTATGATTTTTTTTTGGAAAAGTTGGTAAAAGCTACTTTTGTTATTACAGTAAAATGGTAAATCAACTGCATATCATGTGGCGCTGTGGAATAATGCACTGGACTGCAAGGCTGGTCTGAACTGTAAGGTTGGCATTTCAAATCCACCAGCTGCTCCTCAGAAATCCTATACAGGGTCTCTATGAGTCAGAGCCAACTCGAAGGCACTTAACAACCAGTGTTGTTGTTGTTGTTAAGTGCCATCGAGTCGGGTCCGACCCATAGCGACCCTGTACAGGGTTTCCGAGGGTGTAAATCTTTACGGGAGTAGAAAGCCTCATCTTTCTCCCGCGGAGCGGCTGGTAGTTTCGAACCGCTAGACCTTAAGGTTCGCAGCCCGATTCGTAACCACTACGCTACCAGTAGTAACAATGAATAATTAGGAGCGCCTAAGGAGCTCTGGTAGCGTAGTGGTTACGAATCGGGCTGTGAACCGCAAGGTCAGCAGTTCGAAACTACCAGCGGTTCCGCGGGAGAAAGAGGAGGCGTTCTGCTCCCGTAAAGATTTACAGCCTCGGAAACCCTGTGCAGGGTCGCTATGAGTCGGAACCGACTCCACGGCACTTAACAACAACAACAACAACATAGCACTGTAGGATAAACACTGGACTACCAATTACTAATGTCAGCAGTTCAAACCTACCAACTGCTCCACAGGAAAAAGATGAGACTTTCTGCTCCCATAACAATTTACAACCTCACAAACCCTTTCAGGGTTGCTATGAGTCAAAACCAACTTTATGGCATAGAACAATAAAAACATCATTAAAACACCTTATTTCAGTCTAGATCTTATTGCTGGATAAGCGTTACCCTAAATCTCAGTCAAGTTCTTGCAGTTTATAGTACTAGACACATGAGAGCATTGTGTTAGTTTCTGTTGTTGCTATAACAAATGACCACAACACAGTGAGTCAGAAGTCTCAACTGGTTCTCACTATGCTAACATCAAGGTGTTGGCAGAGCTGTGTTCCTTCTGAAGGTTCTAGGAGACAATCAGGTCATTGCTTATGGACGCTGCCTGCATTCCTTGGCTCCTGGCCTCCTTCTATAATGACATCACTCTGACCTCAGCTTCTGTTGCCATTATCTTCTCTTTGACTCTTACCCACCATTCCCTCTTAAAAAGGACATTGTGATTAGCATCAAGCTTACTTAATTACATCTACAAAGTTCCTTTTCCTGTAAAAAGTCTCCGATTCCAGAGCTTAGAATATGGGCATCTTTGGGAGTGGGAAGCGAAGAACGTATTTCTACCTTCCATATGTACCAAAGAGGAAAAGTATAGAGGACTCAGTATCATTTGTTATTCTTGAGTAAGAAAAAACTCACTGCAGGCAAGTCCTGATGTTAGGTTTTAGAATGTCATCATCATATATAACACCAAGCCAGGTTTAAAGTCTATCACATAGACTAGAAGTCCTACAAATAGGCTTTGCAAAATGGTTCAAGTAACAAATTAAATAGGGCTGGATGTGACCAGTGTGGAAAGGAGAGGGAATGACTATCATTACACTCCTTGAAGACTCTGGCAAAATATGTGGGTGTGGGATGCTGAGATGTCTGAAGTCATTGTGAAAAAAAAGTTCCTAGACAAACTGAAGAACACCTTGTTATTGTTAGGTCTCATCAAGTTGGTTCCAACTCATAGCAACACTGTGCACAATAAAACAATACACTGCCCAGTCTGAGCTAGCCTCACTATCATTACGTTTGAATCCACTGTTGCAGCCACTGTGCCAATCCACCTTGTTGGGGATCTTCCTCTTTTCCAATGACCCTCTACTTTACCAAGCATGATGTCTTTTTCCAGTAACAGTCCCCTCTTCAAAACACGTCCGAAGTACTAGAGAGATGAAGTCTTGCCATCGTCTCTTCTAAGGAGCATTCTGGCTCTTCTTCCAAAACAGATCTGTTTGTTCTTTTGGAAATCCATGATATTTTCAATATTCCTCTCCAGCACCACAGTTCAAATGCATCAATTCTTCTTCTCTCTTTCTTATTCATTGTCCAGCTTTCAAATGCATGTGAGGTGATTGAAAATATCATTGTTTGCTATTTTCCGACTCACCTTAGTTTTTAAAATATGACCTTTGGTCTTTAAAGTATTATAACACTTTAGGCAAATCTGCTGCAAAAGACTGTTTAGGACACTTTAAAGCGATCTTTTGTAGCAGATTTGCCCGATGCAACATCTTCTGACCTCTTTGAGTTTTGACTTCTGTTTCCATGAGCATTGATTGTGGATCCAAGGAAAATGAAATCCTTGACAATTTCAATTTTTTCTCTATTTATCATGATGAGGATTTTTGTTTTCTTTACACTGAGGTACAATCCATACTGATTCTTCTTGTTGTTGTTAAGTGCCGTAGAGTCAATTCCGACCCATAGCGACCCTTTATAGGATTTCCAAGGAGCAGCCGGTGAGCTTAAACCACCGACCTTGCAGTTCAAACGACTTTGCAGTCTGATTCATTAGCCCACAGTGCCACACCAGGACTGATTCTAGCCATCACCAAATTCTACAATTCAGTAACACAAACTGCATTCTTCAAGTTCTGCAACCAATCTCACGCTCCTTTTCCCAATTGTTCCTCTCCATTAACATACAAAGGGACTTGGGAAAGCTCTTGGGAAATGGAATGGATTTTTCAATCACCACTAACCTCTTTTGCTCCATTTCCTCTAGCACCTGACAACCACTAGTGAACTTTGGTCTCCATGTTTACCTCTTACTTTTTTTATATATAAGTGAGGTGATCGACTGTCAACTTGGCTGGGCCAGGATTCTCCGTGGTTTAGCAGTTAAGATGTAATCATCACCTCCAGGACGCGATCCAATACAACGTAGTCACCCAATGATGTGATCTAATGAGACCAGTTTTGATCTAATTATATGTGTTATAAATCCTCATTTCTATGCTCTGAATGAGGTCAGATGTGATCTACAGGATTAGGTTGCATCTTGAGTCAATCTCTCTTAAATTATAGGAGAGAAAATAAGCTGAGAGAGAAAGGCCTACTACTACCACTATAGAAGATCTGGGATGGGAGTGTGCCCTTTAGAAGCTCCTAGGTCCAGCGAAAAATTCATAGCAAAGAAGTAAGGACATCTCCAAAGAATACTGGATCTACCAATGCTGAAAGGAGACAAGGACCTTTCCCCAGAGCTGACAGGGAGAAAGCCTTCCGTAAAGCCAACACTCAAATTTGGACTTCTGATGATGGTGGTGTGCTGCAGAGTCGGTTCAGACTCATAGGAACCCTGTCTAGGGTTTCTGAGGCTGTAAATCTTTACGGGAGCAGAAAGCCTCATCTTTCTCCCGCAGAACCGCTGGTAGTTTCGAACTAGCTGACCTTGGTTAGCAGCCTAACTCGTAACCACTATACTATCAGAGCTCCTTGAAAGAATAAATTTCTGGTTCATAAAGTCATCCACTTGTGGTATTTCTGTTACATCAGCATTAGATAACTATGACATAATTGTCCTTCTGTGATTGTCTTGTTTCACTCAGCATAAGGTCTTCAAAGCCCATTCATGTGGCATGTATCAAGACTTCATTTCTTCTACTGACTGGGTAGTATTCTATTATATGTATATATTGCATTTTGTTTATCCATTCATCTATTGATGGACATTTAGATGTTTTCCACATTTTGCTACTGTGAATGGTACTGCAATGAACATTGGTGTAAGAGTAGAACTATGGTCCATAAGGTTTTTCCTGTGGCTGATCTTTGGAAGTAGAACGCCAGGTACTTCTTTCAAGGTGACTCTAGGTAGCCTCAAACTTCCAGCCTTTTGGTTAGCAGCTGAGTGCTCTAACCATGCACCCAGGGAATCCTTTCTCTTGATAGGGAGAGTAATCTCTTTTTGCCAATGATGAAAACTTACTCTAGAATGTAGAATGCAGGATGCAGTACACTCACATCCACAGTTAGAGAACAAAGATGTTTTACATTTTTAAGTTTTGCCAATTGATTTACATGCCTTATATAATTGAGTCTGGTGATGATTTAGTCTGTTTTTTGGAAGTCACATTTCTTTAAACATTGACTTAATGTATTATTCAAAGGGAATCTGAATGAGAGCCTTTCTGCTTATTGAGCAGTGTGGAGGATCAGTCTGTGTCCTCTGTATTCACATAATTTTACTTAGGGCTTTGCATCCAGTAGGTGCTCAACAACTATTAACCAAGCCAGTATACAAATCTTGGGATGAGGAGAAGAGAGTTCCTTGTCGGGGCTATAGAAGGCTATAGGCTGCAGCAGCAAAGGGCAGACATGGCAGTTTGTGTGCTTAGAAGGTCCATTAAAGTAGGGCATTTCTCTTGCGCTGTTCACTGGGCTGTCTGCAATCTGTAGATAAGTGCCTGGCACACTGCAGGTATTCAGTAAATATTTATGGACTGGCAGAATTAACAGAGCTTTAATAAGTGTATTGTAATTAGAATATACATTCTCCTGGGAATACACAAGAGGTGTACAGGTGTTGGTCTGATTTCATGGGAATTGTTGTCTATCTGTAAGGTATCTTTTACCACCTCCCTTTTATAGTTACCCTACTTCCACCTGGGTTGTTTCTTGAGTCTGGCTCAGCCTGAATCTTATTATGTCACCTTGTCTTGGGGTATCAACATCTCCAGAGCACAAAACAAAGCAACAATTTAAGATATTGGGGGTTGGTGTTGAGGCAGTCAATGCATCTAATATAAACACATAATGATTCTTTTAAAGCAATTATGTTCCAATTGTTAGCTGATTATTAAAAATAATTTTGGTAAGTCAACATGAGATCTTTGTTATATAATTAGGAGGAAATTTAAAGAATGGAATTTAAAGTGTTGAAGAGCAAAGATGTCACCTTGAAGACTAAGGTGCACCTGACCAAGCCAAGGTATTATCAATAACCTCATATGCATGTGAAAGATGGACAGTGAATAAGGAAGATCGTAGAAGAATTGATGCTTTTGAGTTATGGTGTTGGAGGAGAATATTGAAAGTGCCATGTGCTGTCAAAAGACTCAACAGATCTGTGTTGGAAGAAGTGCAGCCAGAGTGCTCCTTGGAGGCCAAGATGGCCAAACTTTGTCTCTTATACTTTGGACATATTGTCAGGAGGGAGCAGTCGCTGGAGAAGGATACCATGTTTGGTAAGGTAGAGGGAGAGTCAAAGAAAAAGAGGAAGACCCCCAGCGAGATGGATTGGCCAAGTGGCAGCATCGATGGGACTCAAGGATGGCAACAATAGTGAGGTTGGCCCAGGATCGGGCAGTGTTTCATTCTGCTATACATAATGTCGCTATGAATCGGTACCGACTCGATGGCACCTAACAACAACAAATTATTTGTCATCAACTTGATACAACTAACAACAATAGTAACAACCATCTACTGAGGCTGCTACTGCTCTCAATTTTTAGTATCTCACATGTTTTTCTTGAAAATCTTTTCAAATTCTAGCTCTCCAAGAAGTAAACGATCACCTTTATGGTATCTTTAGGCTCCCATAGTTCCTGCTGTTCTACGGGCATTTTATTCTTTAAGCTAATTGATTATAGTTCCAAATGCTGCCATTTCAAATTCTCACCTATTTTGGTTCCTATATGGCAGTGATGATTATTTGATTTTCAGCCCATAGATTTCACCCAAATCTAAAGAATGAATAATTAATCTTTTAGTTGAAGTCACAGAAACAAACATTTCTGATTTCCTAGGCTCAAGGATTTCTCTTCAAATCCAAGAGCAAAGATGTGGCCTACACCAGGAGTGCCTGGAAGCAGGAAGCCTCAGTGACATGCTTCAGGATTTTTGCCTCTTGTTTCTGCTTTTCTTTCCATATAGTCTTAATTCTTCTTTACCAGAAGACTAACATTTTTTTCTGCCACTGTGCCCTCATGGCCTTCAGAAGCTGCTCCCAGGTCATTTATGACAGGGTAAAGCCGGGAGAGCCAGGACTTGACAGGACTGTCCTGTTTTTCTAGGTCTCCCAAGTTTTCTGCCTTTGATAGGGTGCCATCTGACCACTTATGAACCACTCTCTGTTAGTGGAAAACATTTGCATTTTTCTTCTCTGACAGGTTTCCACCTTACACAGATTCCAGGTTTTCCTGTACAGTCATGTGTTGTTTAACGTTCACAATGTGTTCTGTGAAATAGGATGTTATGTGATTTGGATGTTGTACAAACAAATTATATACAAGACAGTCCCTGGATTAGGAACAGGTTAAGAGTTCTGTTCCTCTGGGCCTTCTCATTTTCAATTATGGTCAAAGGGGTTCATAATACAACAGGAAACTTTCTATCAGCCTACATGACCAGCCCAGCCTCATCCTTACAGCTGCTCCCATTATGCCACTGACTCTATGATGGCTGTAGTTCCTGACTAAGTGACGTTTGGGGGCAACTTGCAGGGCCCTTTGAAAGCATGTATCCTGATAGTCCAAAAGGCTTGTCTTCAGTGGTGCCCTCTGAGTCTCTCTGGCCCAAAGTTAATCCACACCTGACTGCAGAGGTTCAACTCAAGATCACATGCTTAAGTAAGGTCTGTTTTATTGCCAGTGTTTCATAAAGCCATAGAACCACCATTGTAATGAAAACTCTTGGCCTCAACTTACCTTTCCTTCCTTTCTCCTGACCAGAACCAACTCAATGTTGCTAATACTCAACATAGTCTAGAGATCCATGGAACAGGGCTCCTTTTGTTTCAAAAACCAAAACACTTCTTTGTAACACATCCTAGAGAATACACATGCATAGGAAGTAGAGGAGACTTACTCTCAGAGCAAATGTGAGATTCAAAAAACTTTCTGCTTCATTCTGTTTCAGTTTGTTCTAAGTTTTCACTTCTGTGTCTTAAGTTTCCCGCCTAGAAAACTGAGGTTGGAAGTACCAGGATCTAACACACTCATGAGCAGCCATATAAGGTGCGGTTCCTGGTCTCTCCCTATCTAAAGCAAAGAGTCATGGTGAAAACTGAGGACACTTGGAAACAAGTAATCCAATGGACTAATGAACCACGGGAACATGACCCTGAGACCAGAGAACCAGATGGAGCCTGGCTGCCACTTCCAACTGCTCTGTAAGAGAACACAATGGAAGGTCCTGAACAGAGTGGAAGAAAATGTGGAACAAATCTCAAAATCATAAAAAAGACCAGGCACACTGGTCAACTGGAGACTAGTGGCACCCCAAGACTATGGCCCGTGATCACCCTTCTGGTCTGGAACTGAACTTTCCCCTCTGGCTCAATTTTCAACCATGCAATAGATAGGTATATAAGGGAGACAGCAACAGTAGTGAGGTATGTACACCATAGAATGGCCATAGAATGGCCAACTATTTGAGATCCAAAGGGCAACATTTACCTAAGGACAAAATTCAGAACAGTGGGGGAAGGAAGAACAGAACCAAGAAACCTAGGCAGGAAATGGGATAAGTAAGGCTACATGGAGGGGATTGCAACTGCCATAAAATGAAGTGTACGATTTGTTGAATGTAAAACTGATGATCTGTTCTATAAACCTTCACTTAATTCAAAATAAAAAGTTTAAACACAATAACAACATAAACAAACAGTTGCCACCAAGTCAATTTGGACTCATGGCAACCCCACTGATAGCATGGAGCTACTGACCTAAACAAAATGGGAGTTGGTTTAGTCATTGAGTCTCCAGTGAGGACCCTGCAAATGAGGAAGTTTATAGATTGGCTGGGATGACCTGTGATCCTAGAAGGAAGACAGGACAAGGAGAATGTTGTTGTTATTGTTAAGTGTCCTCGAGTCGGTTCCAACCCATAGCAACCCTGCATACGGGCCTCGTTTCTCCCGAGGAACCCCTGGTAGTTTCAAACTGCTGACCTTGAGGTTGGCAGCTGGACTGGTAACCACCCTGTTGTTATCTCAGGAATTGTTTCTTTTTCCCTAAAGGTAGAATGTTTGAGGAAGTTTATTGTCTTACTGTTCCTTTTCCCAAAGAATGCTATCTTGATGCTAAAACAGATGAAGTGTACATCCAAATGTAACTTACGCTATATAATGTGTCTGATCCTTATGAAAGAAAGGACTGTCTTGAGAAATCACTCCATCCTCCAGACTGCTGGCTTTCTGCTAATAAAGCTTGGATTGGATCTCACCCCATCTCTATGACTAACTGCAGTGGCAGGCGACAATCCCTTGTTTCCAATTGGCAACACCATGTTTACAGAGTAGAACTGTTCCTTAGAGCTTTTCAAAGTTGTCAGTTTTCAGGAGCAGATTGACAGGACTTTCTTCTGCAGTGCCTCTGAGTGGGTTAAAACCTCTAACCTTCCAATTAACAAGCACTTAACTATCTGTACCACCCAAGGACCTCTAAATAAATATTATTACCTTTCAGTGACTAAAGAAAGGAGTGGTTAAGAATCGGGCTGTTAACCTCAAGGTCAGCAGTTCGAAACTACCAGCTGTTCCGCAGGAGAACAAAGAGGCTTTCTGCTCCTGTAAAGATTTACAGCCTCGGAAACCCTGTACAGGGTCGCTATGAGTCGGAACCGACTCCATGGCACACAACAACAGCAACTTCAGATGTTGGAGGGTATGCATAGGATATACTCTGGTGTCTCAAAGTAAAGATCTTTGTTAAACTTTTTTAATGCTTATAGGTTAGCAAACATTGGCCTATAAAATAGCATTTGCTTTTATTCACTGGATGTTTTTAGTGTATTTGTTCTGAATATATTCCATTTTAGTGTTGTTCATTTTATACTATGGATTCCTAATATGCAAAACCTACAGCTTTTGTCTCCTTTACGTTGTTGTTGTTAAGTGTGATAGAGTTGGTTCCCTATCATAACTGGATGTTCTTAGTGTATTTGTTCTGAATATACTCCATTTTAGCCTTGTTCATTTTACATTATGGATTCCTAATATGCAAAACCTTTTGTCTCCTTGATGTTGTTGTTAAGTGCAAACGGAGTCGGTTCCCTCTGATAGAGTTTCTGAGGAGCAGCTGGTGGGTATGAACTGCAAACCTTGTGGTCCGCAGTGCAGTGCCGAATTTGCTGATTAGGTTGAAAAGTTAGTACAACCACCTAACATTGTTTCTCTCACCTTATAAACTCACTCATAGTCTTTTTTAATCTCCTGTTCTGGTGTGGTACTATAGGCTAAGAACTGGACTGCTGACGGAAAGATTGGCAAGTCAAACTCACCAGCTGCTCCCTGGAAACACTATACAGGGCCGGGCCGCTCCGAGTCAGAACTGATTTGACAACACTTAACAACAACCACCAACACCTTTGCTTTGTGTGTCACTTAGACCTAACACTTATACTCAACAGTACGTAACAAGAGTTGTTCTGGTTTGTTTATTATGGACTTTATTTACAATGTTGTTGTTATGTGCCTTCGAGTCTGTTTCAACTCATACAGACCCTATGTAGGGTTTCCAAAGAGCGGCTGGTGAGCTTGAACCACCGATCATACAGTTCAAACTGGCATTGCAGTCCAGCGCATTAGCCCAGACCACCACAATAAATAACGTTATTTACAATTGTTGTTGTTGTTAGGTGCCATCGAGTCAGTACCCACCCATAGCTACCTTATGCACAGCAGAATGAAACACTGCCTGATGCTGGGCCAACCTCACTACTGTTGCCATGCTTGAGTCCATCGATGCTGCCACTTGGCCAATCCATCTCATTGAGGTCTTCCTCTTTTTCTCTGACCCTCCACCTTACCAAACATGGTATCCTTCTCCAGTGACTGGTCCCTCCTGGCAATATGTACGAAGTATAAGAGACGAAGTTTGGCCATTTCTTGGCCTCCAAGGAGCACTGTGGCTACACTTCTTCCAAAATGGATATATTGATTCTTTTGGCAGCCCTTGGCACTTTCAACATTCTCCTGCAACACCATAACTCAAAACCATCAATTCTACTTTTTTCCTTATTCACTGTCCAGCTTTCACATGCTTATGAGGTTATTGAAAATACCATGG
>NW_006408600.1:1214884-1300521 GCF_000296735.1 Chrysochloris asiatica | reverse complement strand
CTCAGGTTGGAAGGCACTCAAAATGCGACTGGGGAAGAGCTGCCTCCTCAAAGTACAGTTGACCATGATGATGACATGAATGGAGTAAAATCCGTGGGAGAAAAGCCCGCGTGACCTTCATTTGCTGATGGGGCACAACTCAAAATGAAGAGAAACAGCTGTAAATATCATTGAAAATCAGAACATGGAATGTTATTTACAAAAGACAAGATTTATTTTAGAGACAATTTTTATCTGCCTTAGAATAAGTCTACAGCCAAACTTTTGTCATTAAATAATGAGACTGAACACCTCCAAGGTCCCAAGACCCAAGCCAAGGGCTAGGTATTCAAAGGTAAATAAACACTGTTCCTGACATTACTGCATGGCAATATCTTCAAATTCTGTTATGCTGACTCACTACAGTGGTCAAGGAAGCATGTGGCTCACATCACTCTTCTAGAGTAGCATTCCTGGTGCCACAACTCAGCAGGGCCATGGCATGCATACAGAGCCCATGCTTCTGTGACGCTGTGACCAGTGATTCAGTATGAACATGTACTGATGCTAGGCCTTCCCTGCCCCACAGGAAACTCCTGTAACAGGCAACTTTGTTCAGGCCATCCCCATCAGCTCAGCTAAGAATGTCTCAGAACTGCTCTAGCTACCCAGTCCTCCTTCTTTCAGGCTCTCCTTTAAGTGTCAGATCAGTGTCTCCCCTGAAAGATCTCACCACCATATCTTGTTCATAGTCTATTTCCTCAATCAATCTTTTGTATGGAGTCCTGAGGTAGTGTTGCAGGATAATACATTGGACCCTAAAGTCGGTTTGAACCGCAAGATTAGTGGTTCAAACCCACCAGCTGCTCCTCAGAAACCCTATACAGGGTTGCTATGAATCGGAACCCATGCGACGGCACTTAACAACATGTTTAATTCCAAGCAAATACTCTGCTGCTAACTGGAGGTTCAGCAGTTCAAATCTACCTGTTGCTCCACAACAGAAAGACAAGGCAGTCTGTTTTAGTAAAGATGTACCGTCTTGCTATATGGGTGTTATGGTTAGGATCCATTCAACACAATGGATTTCCTTGTTTTGTTTGTTTTTAATGACTGGTTCAACTTGGCATCTGCTTTTCAGAGGACTGCAGAAAACAAAAAAATGTTTAGCTTTTATGTAACCTGTTCATCTAAATGGGGATGGAATCTCTGTGTGGCACAAACCATTAACATGCTCAACAGTTAAGCCATCAGTTGGCCATTCAAGCCTACTCACAGCTACCTGGGAAGAAAGGTCTGGTGACCTGCTTCCGAAATATCAGTCATGAAAACGTTAATGATTATGGTTCTACTCTGTTACAAGTCAGAACTGAAAGCAGTCTGAGTTTTAGTTGGGTATAAATATCACCCCCTTTTTCTTTTTCTTTTTTTTTTTTAGATTACAAATGATATATCTAAAATCTAGGAACTTTAATGGGTATGTGAAAAGAAACTCATATGAGACAACAAGCAAAAAAAAAAAAAAAAACGGTAGAAAACTATAAAGAAAATCTCTGTTTCTTCTTGAATTCAAACTAAGGCAAAATTGGAAATTATACTCACTTTAATAGACTGCTCTTCTTCTTCTTCTTGTTAAGTACCATCGACTCAGTTCTGACTCATAGTGACCCTGTATAGGGTTTCCCAGGAGCGGCAAATGAGTTTGAACTGCTAACCTTGCAGTTCAAACCAACCTTGCAGTCCAGTGTATTAACCTGCAGCACCACACCAGGACACCATTTTAATACATGTTGTTCTTGTTGTTGTTAGGTGCCATCCAGTCAGTACTGACTCATAGCGACCCTGTGTACAACAGAATGAAACACCGCCCAGTCCTAGGCCAACCTTATAATTGTTGCCACGCTTGAGCCCATGGATGCTGTCACTTTGCCAATCTATCTCACTGGGGGTCTTCCTCTTTTTCTCTGACCCCTCCACCTTACCAAACACGGTATCTTTCTCCAGGGACTGGTACCTTCTGACAATATGTCCGAAGTATGAGAGACAAAGTTTGCCCATCCTGACCTGCAAGAAGCACACTTCTTCCAACACAGATCTGTTGTTCTTTCGGCAGCCCGTGGTATTTTCAATATTCTCTCTCCAACACCATAACTCATATACACCAATTCTTCTAGGGTCTTCCTTATTCACTGTCCAGTTCTTGCATGCATATGAGATTATTGAAAATACCATGGCTTGGGTTGTTGTTGTTGTTAAGTGCTGTTGAGTCGTTTCTGACCCATAGCGAACCTATATAGGGTTTCCAATGAGCAGCTGGTAAGCTTGAATCACCGAGCTTACAGTTCAAATGACATTGCAGTCTGACGCACTGGCCCACAGCACCATACCAGGATGGCTTGGGTTAAGTACATCTTAATCCTCAAGATGACATATTTGCTCTTCAACACTTTAAAAAGGTCTTTGTACATCAGATTTACCTAATGCAATAAATACATCATTTGATTTCTTGGCTGCTGGTTCCATAACTGTTGATGATTGATCCAAGAAGAATGAAGTCCTTAACAACTTCAATCTTTTCTCCATTGATAAGAATGTTGTTTATTGATCCAGTGGTGAGGATTTTTGTTTTCTTTACATTGAGATGCAATCCATACTGAAGGCTGTGCTCTTTGATCTTCATAAAGATTTTAAGTCCTCTTCACTTTCAGCAAGTAAGGTTGTATCATCTGCATATCACAGGTTGTTAATGAGTTTTCCTCCAACCCTGATGTCATGTTTTTCTTCACATAACCCAGCTTCTTGGATTATTTGCTCTGTATAAAGGATGAATAAATTTGGTGAGAGAATACAATAATGTCGTTTACATTTCCTAATTTAAAACCATTCAGTGTTCCCATGTTCTGTTCAAACAACTACCTCTTGGTCTTTGTTTGTTCCTCATGAGCACAATGAAGTGTTCCAGAATACTCATACTTCACAATGTTGTTCATAGCAGGTCATGATCCACACAATCTAAGGCCTTTGTGCAATCAACAAAGCACAGGTAAACATCTTTCTGGTATTCTCTGCTGTCAGCCAAAAGCCATCTGACGTCAGCAAAGATATCCCTCATTCTACATTCTCTTCGGAATCCGACTTGAACCTCTGGAAGTTCTCTGTCAATGTATGCGTGCAACCATTTCTGTGTTACCTTTAGTAAAACTTTACTCACATGGGATATCAAACATATTGTCTGATGGTTTTCACATTTCATTGGGTCAACTCTCTTTGAAACAGGCACAAATACAGATCTCTTCCAATCAGTTGGCCAGATAGTTGTCTTCTAAATTTCTTGGCAGAGATGAGTGAGTGCCTCCTGTGCCGTCTCACTTTCTTGAATGATTTCAATTTTTATTCCATCAATTCCCAGTGCCTTGTTCTTTGCCAATTCCTTCAATGCACCTTGGACTTCTACCTTCAGTATTATTGGCTCTTGATCATATGCTACCTACCTCTTGAAACAGTTGAACATCAACTATTTTCTTTGGTACAGTACCTCTGTGTATTCCTTCCATCTTCTTTTGATGCTTTCTGCATCATTCACTAATTTGTCCAGAGAATCCTTCAATAATTAAAGTCAAGGCTTCAATTTTTCTTCAGTTCACCCAGCTAGAGACATGCTGAGCGTGTTCTTCCCTTCTGATTTTCTGACTCCAGATCCTTGCATATCTCTTTGTAATATTTGACTTAGTCTTTGCGAGCTGACCTTTGAAATTTTCTGTTCAACTCTTGGACCTCCTTATTTCTTCCATTTACTTTAGCATCTCTATGCTGGAGAGCAAGTTTCAGTGTCTCTTCTGACATCCATTTTGAAATTTTCCTTCTTTCTTGTCTTCTTAATGACTTTTTGCTTTCTTCATGTATGATGTTCTTGATGTCATCCCACAACTCTTCTGGTCTTCAGTCTTTAGTGTTTAATGTATCAAATCTGTTCTTCAGACGATCTCTAAATTCAGTTGGAAACTATTCAAGGTCATATTTGGGCTCTTGTGGACTTGTTTTCATTTTCTTCAGCTTCAGTCTGAATTTGCATATGAGCAATTGATGGTCTGTTCTACAATCTGCCCCTGGCTTTGTTTTGGCTGATGATATTGAGCTTTTCCACTGTCTCTTTTCACAGATATAGTCAATTTGATTTCTATGTATTCCATCTGGGGAGGTTCATGTGTATAATCGTCTCTTATACTGTCTAAAGAAGGTATTTGAAATGAACAAATCATTGGTTTTGCAGAAGTCTATCATGTGATCTCTGGCGTCATTTCTATCACCAAGGTCATATTTTCCAAATACTGATCATTCTTCTTTGCTTCCAACCTTTGCATTTCAATCATCAGTAATGATTAATACACCTTGATTGCATGTTTGATCTATTTCAGATTGAAGAAATTGGTGGAATTCTTCTATTTCATCCTCACTGGTTTTAGTGGTTGGTGTGTAAATTTGAATAATGTTGGTATTAACTGGTCTTTCCTGTAGGTGCACGGATATTATCCTATTGCAGACGGCATTGTACCTCATGACTGATCTGGATATGTTCTTTTTGATGATGAATGCAATACCATTCCTCTTCAATTTGTCATTCCCGGCATAGTAAACCATGTGGTTGTCACATTGCAAATGGCCAATACCAGTCCATTTCAGCTCACTAATGCCTAAAATATGGATGTTTATGCATTCCATTTCATTTTTCACAATTTTCTAATTTTCCTAGGTTCATACTTCATACATTCCATGTTCTAATTATTAATGGATGTTTACAGCTATTTCTCTTCATTTTGAGTTGTGCCCCATCAGCAAATGAGGGTCCCACAGGCTTTAATCCCACGGGCTTTATTCCATTCGCATCATTACAGGCAACTCTACTTTGAGGAGGCAGCTCTTTCCCAGTCACATTTTGAGTGCCTGTCAACCTGAGGGGCTCATTTTCCAGCACTATATCGGACAGTGTTTCTCTGCTGTTCATAAGGTTTTCAGTGACTTAACATTCAGAAATAGTTCATCTCTCCTTCTTCCTAGTCTGTCTTCATCTGGAAGCTCACCTGAAACCTGTTCACTGTGGGTGGCCCTGCTGGTATTTAAAATACCAGTGACATAGCTTCCAGAATCATAGCAACTCACAATCCACCACAGTATGACAAACTGACAGACGAGTGGTGGACTTTAACAGATACCAAGCCCATATTCCTGAATTAAGAACTGGGTAAACACAAACATTTAATTCAAATGCCAGACTAGTGTGGAAAAAAATCCCACCACTTTTAACATATTTCCTTTCTTGTAGCATTGTGAAATATACCATATATACAAGAGTGTACAAAGCAAATATGAAATGTAAAAGATAATGATAAAGCAAACACCCAAGTGCCCATATGGACTGGAATATCACTGAAACTTCTAAAACCCTGTTTCTTTGCCTTCCATTGCACTGAAGTAGGGTTTTTCAATCTTAGCACTATAGATATTATGAGTCAGATATATTTTTAAGGCTTAGCCAGTGCACCATAGTATGTTTAGTAATACCCATGGCTTCTACCCACCAGATGCCAAGTATCCATTTTGTAGTGTTGTATTGTATAACTGTTATTCATTATTTATAGTTCCTATTTTGTGGTGTGGCGGTGTGGGTTAATGCATTCAACTGCAAGGTCAGTTGGAATCTCAAGGTTGGCGGTTCAAGCTCACGAGCTGCTCACTGGAAACTCTATATAGGGTCGCTATGAGTTAGTACTGACTTGATGGCACCTAACAACAAAAATTTTATGGTATCTATAAAATTGTATCTATAAAAGCCAAAAGGCTTTCAAGGATACATTTATTAATTTGCATTATTTCTAACTTTTGTTTTTATAAATACTAGTGCTAGTAATGTTCCCTGATATACCTTCTTGTAACTATACAACAATTTCTTTAAAGCATATAGCTAAAGAATGGCTAAACTCATTATAGGCTATGCTTATACTTTGTTATTTTCCTAAGTGGCTGTATAAATCTACACTCCCATCCACAGTGGAGGACAATTCTCATCACTCCACATGCTCTCCAACATTTGCCTCTTCACTTACTGTCTCATGACATTTGGTACTGCAAAAATATACATTGCTTACCGTGTAAATGCCAATTCTACAAACAGCAAATGAGATCTGGATACATTCAGACATTCTCTACAAGATTAAAATAAGAATAAGAGATTACAACTATATGTTGGTACTAAAGAACCTGATTCTTCCCCCTTGCTCTTGCTTCACGCTCTTTAAAGGACATCTGCTGTGTTCCTACATCTGTTTTTGAGAGCAAGGGCTTGATTTTATTCCTTTCAACGGACTTTTCCTCTAATAAGAAAGTGATAATAAAGCATGGAATATACTGGTTTCTCATTGGAATATAAAGTAGAGACAGCATCATTTACAGAATGTGATTTATTATAATGGTTTTAACTTAATTGTCTTGTAAATCTTGCTCTAATATCCAATTTTTAATGATAAATTTAACTGCAATCAGTAGGTTTATACAGATTTTTTTTGTTTTTAGATCAATTCCTAAAAGACCATAAATGTCTACCATCCTATAATAGATAGAGAAGTAACAGTGATAAAATCTCATAGATACATGCTTAATTTAGAGAGAAGCCCAAGATCCTTTGCCTCTGAGTATCAACGGCAATAGTTGAGATTCACAACTTCTCACTCCCAAATGACATTCAGATTCCTAAAATTCAAGCCCACTCACAAAACCATGTTTACCAAACATGAGTGTTGGATTATTTTCTTTTCTTTAACTAGAAAACTAGTTTTACCACATTAAATTAGTATATAGTCAAAATACCCCTAACTTTATACAATCTAATGTCGTCATTATGGTTTATTGTAGCAAATGTTTCTCTGAAAAGGTTATAATGCCATAACCTCAGCAAAAAGTTTTCTCTGTCAAGCCAAATAAACAGATATGGAATCCCCAGATTTCCATGAAAGCCAAAAAATTTTCAAAGATGTCTTCTTTAAAGGCCAAGAAGCAACTTTATCTTGATTCTGTAAGAGGCTTCTTCCTCTTCGGACAGTATTCAGAATAAACTGAATTCTGTATGACTCAAGGCAAATTGTACGAAAAAACTTCAGAAATCAATGACTACACTCATAAACATTCAAAAATATGAATGACAGCAGTGGGAAATCAAACACAAAAGATGATTTTCTGGTTGAAGTTCTTAAACTCAACCTAAACTCTCAAAAAATTTCTAAACATTCACTGGTGATACTGTTCAAAACAAGTGATTAATGTTTTAATGTCAGGCAGGGCTCATTTCTTCTATCACGTTATTACTCTTGTTATTGTTACATGCTGTCAAGTCAGTTCCAACCCATAGCAGCCCTCTATAGGGTTTCTGAGAATCATCTGGTGAGCTTGAACCACCGACCTTGAGGTTCAAACCAACCTTGCAGTCCAGTGCATTAACCCACAACACCACACTAGGACTCCATTATTATTGTAGCTATATTGAGTTTATTTTGAAGGAAATACACCACTGAAAACATCCCAGAGCAATGTCAGTGACCGCCTCAGAGATTAAGACTGAAAATGTGCCATATTCCTTACGTTCCACTGTGGAAAACTACCCCACTGCGTACCTTTGTAACATAATAGTGAATGATTTAACAGCTACCTCAATAAATGAACAAGTTACTTCCTCTAAATAGAAAACAACTATTTTACTTTATGCTTCATGAAGCCAAAGTCTCCACTTCCCAGCCTTCCTTGGAGCTAAGTGGTGTAATATGATTAAGTTCTACATAATCAGAGGAAGTAAAGATATACAAAGGGAACTGAACCAAAGAAGGACCCCTTTTTGCTGTTGTACCTTTCCTCCTTCCTTTTTCCATCTGATACTGAGACTTAACTTAGGTCTACTGCTCACAATCTTGAATTGTGACGGTGTTTTGACAACAGTAGCCTCAAGGAGTAGGCACTAAGATGGGTGTGTCTTGACAGAGGAACTGCCAGACTAACTTCTTCCAGACTTTGCACATGAAAACAGAAAGCTCTAACTTGTGTAAAGGATGCCATGTGTCTCTCTCAGCCTAAACTAAGCCTAATTAGTACAGAGGAATATTCAGATTTAAAAGCAGGTGCTAGCTTGGCAATGGATCTTGGTGCCCGTTGTGCATGGTTAATGTAATTAATGTCACTAAATTGTACATGGGAGGCATTAAATTGGCCAACACAAGCTATAAACATATTTTTACAACAATAAGAAATATGCACGACATGGAGAAAATCATAAAAGCTTGTTGTTGTTGTTGTTGTTAAGTGCCGTGGAGTCGGTTCCGACTCATAGAGACCCTGCACAGGGTTTCCGAGGCTGTAAATCTTTAAGGGAGCAGAAAGCCTCATCTTTCTCCTGTGGAACAGCTGGTAGTTTCGAACTGCTGACCTTGAGGTTAGCACCCCAATTCGTAGCCACTACGCTACCAAAGTGCCTTCATAAAAGCATACTGAAACAAAATTAAATAAATGGAAAGCTAAATCAGAAAGAAAAGTTTTTAAAAAGTAAATGTCCTCTAAAACAAAGGGCTCTAGCATTTGTCATGACAGAGTAACTCTTTTTAAGAGCACCATCATCTGAGTCCTGGTGTGGCACTGTGGGGTAATGCGCCAGACTGCAAAGCCATTTGAACTTCAAGGTTGGCGGTTCAAGCTCACCAGCTGCTCCTTGGAAACCCTATACAGGGTTGCTATGGGTCAGAATTGACTTGATGGCACTTCTTAAGATGGCACTTCTTAACAACAACATCATTTAAAGTCCTAATGTGGAACAGTAGGATCAGCACTGGACTGCTAATCACAAAATCGGTGGGTTCAAACCCACCAGATTCCTTAGAAACTTTATACAGGGTCACAATGAATCAGAACTGGCTTGATGAAACTTAACAGCAACATTTAAAGAGGGAGAAATATCTTTGAGTTACTAACAACCTACTTTCAACTCGTTCTTCCTTTTCACATACCTAAATGTACAAGTAAGATTATTAGGATCACCAAAATTGTTACTCTGAAAACCCTCAACTCATTCTGTATAATTTTTTTTTTTCTTTCATTTGACTAACCTTCTTACCTCATTCTCTCTCTAACCTGTATAAATACTGCTTTACCCTTGAATATCCTTCCTCAGACCAACTGGCACATCTATTACCCAAATGCCACATTCATTACAATAATAAGGTTCCTGAAAATAGCCTCTTCATTCTAATTACTGGGAATCAGATATATAAAGAGATTTTTTTAAAACACAGGCAAACTTCCTTTGGTCATGGCATAAGAACTAGTAATAAATTTTTTTAAATGATTAGCTTATATTTTTTCTTCTATATAGATGGTCGATTTGCAAAAGTTGCTTTAAAAACCCATGAGAGCCAATGTATAGCTTATAATGATGGATGAATAACTGATTTCTCCCAACTAAAGAGCAGATCTCTAGCCTAGATAAACTCTGACCCAGCCTGTGAACAGGCATTCATATATCGCCATCTACACTTTCTGAAGAAAGAATTAAAGAATACTATTTACAAACAGTAATTTTAGAAATAATCACATCTTCTTTGCTATCTCGTCGATTAATGCACAGAAAAAGAGATGCTGTCAAAAGGAAGTCACAGATTGGTTAAAATCTGTTAAAATGGGACTAACGAAAAAAATGCCTAATCTAGAAAACAAAAAACAAAAAGAATACTCAATTTGAAGTTAATGTGATTACTTACAGTTTATTGTTGTTTTCACTAAGATAAGTCAAAGGTAAGCATGAAAATAAAGGAGAAAAAAAAATCTTCAACAAGATGGCAGAAAATAAATCTAATTTATGATACAGTCCCCAAAATAGCTGATGTCAAAGGTCATTAAATTTCAGTTCTATTAGTAGGTGAAAAAAAAACAACCCACAATTTTCTTCTGCAAAGAGAAATAAAAAAAAAAAAAATACTTAATATAACTGACAGTCTCAATGTTAATGCTCTGTGCAACCTCTAAAGCACAATACTGGTCATGTTTCCTTATTTCTTCTCAACAATTCTGCTTGTGATAAAAATAAACAGGTTAATATACACATCCAGCTCTTGAGAACACTGATAGTAATACAAGGGGATTTCAGAACGTTCATGGAAAATTTCCATTATCTTTGCATTCCATTTTCCACAAACTCCACGTACGTTAAAACTAATGAAACACCTTGTAGCCAGGTTCCAGATTGTGCTGTCTATTTCCAAGCAAGGTAAATAAGATCTATCATTTTCTCTTGGCCCCATTACCAAACAAAGGGACTGGGAGGCAAAGGTGCAGGTTTGGGGAGACTGTGGAGAGAAATGACCCTCCTACTATATTCCAAGGTACAAGAGGTCTCCAAAGTGTTGAGTGGGTGTAGAAAAGTTGCTGAGAAAAGGTTGGTCTGTCACGATGCTTACTCCCCCAGATTTGAAATAAACTCTTGGAATGCCACCTACTTCATAACTGGAATCTCCTTCTGTCGGTGCTGTCACTGAAAACATTAACAGTGAATTATTTAACAACTTCTAGAATATACTTGAGAGGTTAATTTCCTCAAAAAGACAAAAAAAAAAAAAAAAATACTCATTACAAAATAAAATGAGTTACTGTTTCTAAGATGTGAAGGATTTTGTTCCTCAGTATCTCTTTTATTGCTTCTCTCGGCTCAAGGAAAAAGGAGGGTGACAATCAACGTGAAAAGAAGTATTGCCATCTAAAACAAAGCTGACAAAATTGTCCTCTCGATGTTTTCTAAACATTTTCATCTGTAACAATGCCACCATCATCCCAGGAAGATATGTACTTCCCAAGAAATCAAACACTGTCTGTGGAGGTAATACATAAGAGTTTAATCAGTAATTCAAAAAGGAACCATTGTCCTAATTTGTAAGAAAAACAAAACAGACTTTATCCTATAACTTCTTTGTGAAATTAAATCACAAAGTCATCTAACGGAACTAACTGCGGAGATCAGAAAAGTCATCTCATACTGCCATGGAGTCGTTTCAGACTCAGAGCGACCCTAAAGGACAGAGTAGAAGAGTTCCTTAGGGTTTCCAAGATTGCAAATCTTTATAGAAGACTGGCTTGTCTCTCCAACAGAGGGGCTGGTGGGTTCAACCCAACCACCTTTTGGTTAGCAGCCATAACCCACTGAGCCACCAGGGATTTTAAGAATAACCAAAGGAAATCATAAGCATTACATCAGAATTTATAGATTTTAGCCCAGCAGCATTCTAAATATTCTAAAACATAACTAAAAGTCATGTACAAAAACCTAACAAGAACAGATCTGGGCCCAAATAATGAAAGTAACAACAGTTCTCTCTGTGGAAAATCTCATATTAAAAAGTAAACAAGAGGAAAAAAAGAAATTACCGTCTAAAAACCAGATTAAAAAAAAAAGTAGTAGCACTTATCCCTTCAGGCATTGGATATAAAAAAATCCAGTACAAATAAAAACATCATTAAATAAGAAAACATCTGCTGATGATGGAGCAGCTGGGGGGCCTTTAGAGGTGGGGGGTGGGGGGTGGGTGTTTGTGTGCTGACGACCGGGGTCAGGCTTGTAGGGTATACATCAACCTTTGGTTGGTTGATGATGCATGGAGGGGATTTTAACTATGGCACTGAAACGACAGAGAAAACATCTGCTGAGCATCTTGACTGTGATAGGCACTGCTAGGTCTATACTCCACACACAACGATAGAATGGACAAACCAAGGTAATCAGGGATCTTCTAGCTCAAAAGGAAAACACAACAGTTTAACATTCTATGTCAGGCAATGGCAATATAAATGGAACGGGTGTGATGAAAGATATGAACAAAGGGCTTCTGGGGGACAGAGTTGGAGCACTGAACCCATTAATAGGGGTGACAGGAAAGACTTTCTACTAGGGGCACCTGTTAAAGTGAGTATTCAAAGATTAAGAGTTAGCAAGAGGAAAGAAGGTTAGAAGAAAACGATTCTAGACAGAACAGCCTGAGTAAAAGCAAAACACATCACAGGATATGAAAGGATTTGAGGTCTGATGATACGTGCCCTCAACATCCTCCCATTCTTCTCAAATAATCACTTCTCAATCTCATAGTAGTTACTGGTGCCAATTGATTGACTGCCTAAGTACACTTACTAAATTTCATTCATATTAATATACAGAACATCCTCATTTTAAGATTTATCTCTAATTCCCTGCCAATGAAACTTCCATTTGGCAAAGACTAAGCATGTCAGTATTCCAGAACACTTAATTGTGTTCATGAAGAACCTGTACATACACCAAGAGGCTGTCGTCAGAACAAAACAAAAGGTTACTAAATGGTTTAACATCAGGAAAGGTGTGTTCCAGGGTTGCATTCTTTCACCATACTTATTCACTCTATGGAGTCCTGGTGTGGCATTGTGGGATAAAGCACTGGACTGCAAGATCAGTTTGAACTGCAGGGTTGGCAGTTCAAACTCACCAGCCACTTCTTGCAAATGCTATACAGGATTCTTTACGAGTTGCAATGGACTTGACGACACTTGACAACAACAATAATATTCACTCTATATACTAAACAAATAATCTGAGAAGCTGTATCATGTGAAGAAGAACATGGCATTAGGGTTTGAGGAAAAGTAATTAACCACCTGTAATATGCAGATGACATAACTTGCTTGCTAGAAGCAAAGAGGACATGAAATATTTACAGATAAAGATCAAAGACTATAGCCTTCAGTATGGATTTCTCCTTAGTGTTTTCAAAAACAAAAATCCTCACAAATGGACCTAGAAATAACATAAGATTGAAGTTGTCAAAGACTTTATTTTCCTTGAATCCACAATCAATGTTCATGGAAGCAGCAGTCAAGAAACCAAGCACCACACTGTGCCTTGGGCAAATCTGCTGCTACAAAAGATCTCTTTGGAGAGAGAAATAAAGCACAAATTTATCAGGGTGAGGTCTAAGCAGTGTCTGACCCAAGCCACAGGCATGAGAAAGTTGGACAATGAATATGAAATACCACAGAAAAATCAATGTATTTGGACTATGGTGTTAGAGAAGAATATTTAAAATACCTTGGACAATCAGAAGAACAAATAAATCTGTCTTGGAAGATACAGCCAGATGTTCCTTAGAGGTGAAGATAGTGAGACTTCGTCTCTCTGCTATTTCAGACTTGTTAAGAAGGACCAGTCCCTAGAGAAGGACATCATGCTTGGTAAAGTGGAAGGTCAGCGAAAAAGAAGAAGACCCCCATCGAGATGGCTAGACAACAATGGGATCAAACGCAACAATCGTGAGGATGGTGCAAGACCAGGCAGTGTTTCCATCTGTGGTACACACGGTCACTATGAGTTAGAACTGAATCGATGGCACCTAACAACAACAACAAGCATGTCGGTCACATCACACACCCTTTTAGATAATAAGGCCCACAAGCAAGATAGCTACAGTTGCATAAACTAGCAATCAGTCTATCGTGAAACTGGCTGACCAAAGCGTGATCTAGCAAGAAGTAGGCTAGCCCAGTTTTTATTCTCTATCTCTCAAATTTGAGTTGAAGATGAAGCACTCAGCAATGGCAGTTGATGCTTAAAGAATGCAAAAAGTAAATATCATGATCATGAAGACTCACAGCAACCTAAATTTATGAGTAAGTCAAAAACACATATACATACAAAAATAAATGTGGGTTAATGAGCTGGACTGCAAAGTCGATTTGAACCTCAGGGTTCAAGCTCACCAGCCACTCCTAGGAAACCCTATATAGGGTCACTATGGGTCAGAACTAGCTCAACAGCACTTAACAACAAAAACAACAACAATACATATGGGAATTATGTGGCTCTATAATAAGATAAGCAATGGACTGGTAACCAGTAGGTTGGCGGTTTGAGCCCACTAGTCATTCCGCGGGAGAATAACGAGGCTTTCTAGTCCCATAAAGATTCACAGTCTCAGAAACTCTACACAGGGTTACTATGAGCTGAACAAACTCAACAGCACTTAACAATGACAACAACAACACATACATACTTACTTACTAGACAGAAGAGACATTTAAAACAGGAGAAAACTAATCCTACTTTGTTGCATAAGAGCATACATTTGGGTGCCAAACATCCTGGAATCGATCCCAGTCATGTAACTTACAATTTGTGTGACCTTGAACAAGCTACCAAACCTCTTTGGGTATTAATTTGTCATTTACAAAATGAGGATAATAGTGGCAGCTATTTCATAGGAGAGTTGTGAAGACTAAATGAGTTATAGAAGAAGACGCAGTAAGCTCTTGATTTGTGTGTGTGTTTTTGAGTGCCTACTGTGTTCCATGTACAAAATCCCCTAAGCGTCTGCACACCTTAGTTTTAGGCCTTTTCCTCGTTTATTTTTGTTTGTTAAATGCCATTGAGTCAGTTCCAACCCATAGCAACCCTGTATAGGATTTCCAAGGAGTGGATGGTGAGCTTGAACCTCCGACCTTGAGGTTCAAACCAACTTTGCAGTCCAGTGCATTAACTCACAGCGCCACACCAGGACTCCTGGCATCTCCTAATTGCCCTTCTCTACATTACTAGGGCCAACTCCTGCAACTTCTCACTATGCGTTTTGTAAACCAGAACAGGACAGAAATAATGCTATTCCCCAAAGTAAGAGATGTTCCAAAGCCAGAAGTTTAGCTCCAAGCACTCTGCCTCAGACTCAGTACCTGAGGCCAAAAAGACATTAATTTCCAGCCAGATTCCATAATATCATCTAGACAGGTCATTTATGTCTACATTAACTGGCATATTTTAGTCTACATTATATAAAATGTCATTATTCAATTACCATTCAGTATTTTACTATTCAACATTATTATTACTTTACTTTTCAATGCTATTTTTATAAGGGTAAGCATCTGATTTGCCACATACTGTCTATTAGATAAGACCAACATTATTTAGTATCATAAGGAAAATTATATTTTATTCTCAAAAATATGGGTTTATCCTCCATTCCCAAAATTAACACAACTTTATCTGCCAAAACCTTAGACATTTTGACTTAAAGATTCTTTCCTTGACTTCATAATCTTAGAACTCTTCCTTGAAAATGAAACTTATATTTTCATTTATATCTAAAATCCTCAAAATAGTCCACTTTTATGAAATCAATACCTCCAGATTAATTTGCCAAAATGGCTGCACCACCAGAAAGAAGTGTTAATTATAAGACAATCAGTTCAAGAACCATATAAAGGGTCCAAAAAACCTCCTATTTGTTCATACACAAGACCATCTTTTCCTTTTGTTTCTCTGACTATGTAAGCTTTGAAGTAAAACAGGCCTGGCTTCAAATCATTCAATACGTTACCTTAGAAAATCTATTCCTTAATGATACTATTTATCTGTTGACGTCAAGTCCTTCCAACTGATGGCGACTCCATGTTGAACTGTGCTCCAGCCTCCAGCCATAGAGTTTTCAATGGCTGATTTTCACAAGTACACTGCCAGACCTATTTTCCAAGACCTCTGGGTAGACTTGAACTTTACAGCCTTTCAATTAGCAGCTGAGGGCTTTCACAATTTGCATCACCGGAACTTCTGCTGTAGTCCTTAGTTGCCATCAAGTCAGCTCTGGCTCATGGCAAGCTTACATGTAACAATGAAATGTCCAGTACTGTGCCATCTACATGGTCACTGGGATGTCTGAGTCCACCGCTGTGACTGGTGCATCATCCATCTCATTGACGGTGTCCCTCATTTTGGCAACTTGACCCTCTACTCTACAAAACATGATGTCTTTTCTAGGGAATGGTCACCCCTCATGCCTATCAAAAGACAGGCAACAAAAAAGGAAGATAGAAGAACTGATGCATTCAAGGAATACTGAATGTGCCCCGGGCTGCCAGAAGAACAAAGAAAGCAGTCTAAGAAAAAATACACTCAGAATCCACCTTAGAGGCGAGGACAACTAGACTTAATTTTAGCTTGTTCACTTCGGACACATTATGAAGAAAGACCAAGAACTGGAAAAAAACATCAAGTTTGGTAAAACAAAGGATCAACAAAAATGAGGGAACCCCTCAATGAGTTAGTTGACACAACAATAACGGACACGAAGATGGTGCAGGACTGAACGACATTTCATTCTGTTATGTAGAAGGTCACCACAAGTCACAGCCTGTGCAAAGGCACCTAACAAGTACAACATGCTGGGTTCTTTATACTTGTCGCCTCGCTCAGTCCTCAGAACAATGGTGTATGACAAGGCATGTTTTTCAGATGAGAAAACAAAGAGCCACAGGAGTTATGGTGCTGGAGGAGAATATTGAAAGTGCCATGAGCTGCCAAAAGAACCAACAGATTCGTGTTGGAAGATGTGCAGCCAGAGTGTTTCTTGGAGGCCAAGATGGCCAAACTTCGTCTGTCATACTTCGGACATATTGTCAGGAGGGACCAGTCACTGGAGAAGGATATCATGTTTGATAAGGTGGAGGGTCAGAAAAAAAGAGGAAGATCCCCAATGACATGGTTTGGCTATGTGGCAGGCAGCATCAATGGGCTCAAGCGTGGCAACAGTAGTGAGGATGGCCCAGGACCGGGCAGTGTTTCATTCTGCTGTGCATAGGGTCGCTATGAGTCGGTACTGGCTCGATGGCACCTAACAACAACAACAACACAGGAGTTCACTAACTTTTCCCAATCAAGTGACTGGTAAGAACAGATCTGATTCTGATTCCAAATTCTACATTCCAGATAAGGTTCCAAAGAAGCAATTCCACTTCTATTTATATATATAAATGAAAATTGATCTTACTTTTAATTATTTTGGAGAGTGAAATGAAGAAAAACACATACTCAAATGTGTTGTATATGAAATCTTAACACGGTAGAGATCACCCACACATTAACTTATGCTGCCAGTGTAACCTTATTTGGGGCAAAGCCTCTAAATACAGTTCTGATGGAAGCATAACTAAAAAGTACACAGTGAGCTACTTTAAAATCTTTAACACTTGCAAGTGTGATTCTACTGAAATCCTGGTTTTCCTTAATGCCACACCAAAAAAAAAAAAAAAGAACAAAATGTAGAAACAAACTAGAAGATGAGCCTTCAGTTCTCAGACATATCTAAATTTAGTTCTGCATTTATCACATCAGCTTCAACATCCTCCTTGATCCACTGCCATCAAGTCAAAGCCAACTCACAGCAACCCCGTACAGTGATTCTGGATTCCAGCTGCTCCTTGGAAACCCTATACAGGGTCACTATGGGTTGGAACCAACTCAACGGCACTTCACAACAACAACAACAACAGTGTTGTAATATGAAAGAATTGGTGTAAACAATCTTTCCCTCACAGAAAATCTTATAATTATACTGGATTTGGGGAAATAGTTGGTTGTTAAGTGCTGTTGAGTCAGGTTCCGACCCATAGTGACCCTGTATAGGGTTTCCAAGGAGAGGCTGGTAAGCTTGAACCACCAACCTTGTGGTTTAAACCGATTTTTCAGTCCAGCTCATTAACTCACAGTGCCACACCAGGACTCAAGGAAAATAGTAGGGAACTACTTTAAGACAGACAGACAAAGAAATAATCAAACTATCAATAAGCTTATTAAATCTTTTTGATTCTTCATTTCCATCCTTTTATTGTGGCTCTGTAGGTTAATGCGACAGACTGACTGCAAAGTTGATTTGAACAGCAAAGTCAGTGGTTCAACAGACACTTCACCAAGGAGGAGCTCCAGGCAGCCAACAAACATATGAAGAAATGTTCACAATCACTAGCCTTTGGAGCACAGGGTAAGGAATAGACACAGGATAGTTTGGGTGCTAGGGAGGGAGGCAATATATAAGAAGGGGGAGGGGAATGGAAGAACAAGGCAGATGGGAGAACAATTAGGTAGGTTTGCATGGGCTAAGCGAGACAGAAGTAAATAATGATGTATGCACAACCTTGGAACAACAGGGCTCTGGGATACAGGGATTAAGACATGGTTCGAATGGGGAAAAGGGAGGAAATGATGTTAAGATGCTTGGCTGTCTTTTGAATCTTGGTTTCCCTGGCATACAATTATAAAATAGACACTTGAGGGGGAGAGAAGGAATAGCCAGAAATATCACCATAGAAAGCTTGTAAGTCCGTCTTCTGCCTATAACTGATTGGAATACCTAAAATGGGGCTACAACGTGCCCAGTGAAGGAGGCTTCCTGTGGAGCCTTTGCATTGCATAAGACCATAGGTGGAATCCTGAACCTCACCCAGAATCTTCTTAGGTGGAAATTTTCTACTTGAAAGGACAAACAGACTAGCCTGGAGCAGCTATAAGAATAGATGATGCTTCTTGAAAGAAAGACCGACAGGAAAAATACAAAACAATAACGGCAGTGTGACTGATTACTACAAGAACCAGCAAGTTGCTCGCCCAGGAGACATCAAGGCAAGTAGTCGGGTCCCCTCAGAGCAAACCCTCTTCCAAAACTAAGACTCAATGGGAATACAGGAACAGACATGCGCTCTGATTGGTGACCACGTTCGACACCGATAAGGGGAAGTGAGGGAAAAACAGCAATGAAGCTGTGAGCTAAGCCCTACAACATTCAATAGACTCTTGTGAATCCGGGTGGAAACCTCGTTGGCCAGCAGTGTGGCAAGCCCTGGGGACTCTTGGGCCCAGAGTCAGTGACATAGCCACAGAGGACTAGAGTGGAGAGTGAAGCATCCAGCTGATAAGAAGAGAGGGCATGTGCACAAGAACACCCATACGTGCAGTTAATACCCACATGACATGGCTTCAATGACTGGATGCTCAGAGCTCAACAAGAAAAAGAAAGAAGAGGGGAAAAAAGAGTAATCTGATACAATTTGATGAACTTGATTTACACCTATGGAAGCAGTAGCTCAAAAGAGGAAACAAAGCTTTACAGAGAGGATCATTCCCACCCCCTCCATACACAGGGTTGACAGGGATGGGCAACTTGGACATTGGCTAACCAAAATGGGGGGACTACAAAAGCAAGAAGTGACTGGCTTACAAGCTTTCAAGAGGGAACCTAGATCCAGGGGGTGTGGCGGAATGTAGAATCTCCACTGATTAGTATCCAATCTGTCTGGGTGGGGCTGATGAAAGGAGAAGTGGATAGGTTCCTTGTGGTACAATAGTGAATAATTGTTATCAGGACTGACTGCGAGGGTTGGAAATGTAAAGGTAGACATTTTGTAGCAAAAGGAGGGGAGTGATTGAGTTTGCAGTCCAGTAGCGGAGGTCCCTGGAACCATCAAGGAAGAAGAGCGGAGTGTGAAACCCCACCCAGACAAGCAGTGACACCAGAGATGGAAGCAGAGATGATGACGTGGAGAGATGGAATGGTTGGGAACTCTAGACCCAGAGAGGGAAAGGGACTTGTGCTGATGACTGGGGGGCAGGCTTGCAGGGTATACCCTTTGGTTGGTTGATGATGCATGAAGGGGACTGTAATCATGGCAGTGAAACGATATACAATAGGATGAATGTAAAGCTAATGTTCTCTCATGTAAACTATTACATAATTCACAATAAAACATTAAAAAAAAAGTCCATGGTTCAAGTTCACCAGCTGCTCCTCAGAAACCTTATGCAGGGTCGCTATGGGTTTGAACCGATGCTACAGTACTTAACAACAACAACAATTTCAAAATCATGCATTTTTATGCATGTTGAAAAGCTGTTGAAAGCAATCTTTATGTAAAGAACTAAATTATCCACTACAATTTGTATAGTTATTTATAATTTCCACTGTTTAAGCAAATGATTTCATTATACTTATATTCTCTTAGAATGCAAAGAATCTGATTTGAAGAGTTTTGAAATCAACAACTGAACGTCTTTTCACAACAGAGAACTGAAAGATAAAATTTTTGTCTATTTTTTGAAATTATTCAAAGTGAATATTAAGCTAACATAATTAACTTTTAAGATAAAAAAAAAAAAAGCACAGAAGAAGAAAAATCAAAAATAGCTATGGGCATCAAAAAAAGCTACAAATAGTTATGTATCAAACATACAGGGGGATTTCAAAAAGTTCATGGAATTTTCCACAAACTTTTTGAAGGAGAACATCATGCTAGGTGAAGTAGAAAGTCATCGAAAAAGAGACAGCCCCCCAACGAGATGGACTGCCACAGTGACAACATCAGGTACAAACTTAAGTACTGTGAGGATGGCACCAGACCGGACAAGGTCTCAGTCTGTTGGGTATAAGGTCACCATGATTGGAATCAATTCAATGATACCTAACAACAACACCAGTAACAAGAAATGATCAAGAGGTGGCCACTTCCAGCTAAAAAACTAACACTGCCCACAGGCCAGAGTCAGACCCAAAGGGACCCTGAAGAAGTTGGAAAATGGAAAGGAAGCCCAGAAGTGATTAAACAATTCCATCTAAATAACCCAGCATTGAAATACATATCTTAAAAACCCAACAAATCAGGGGAAACATTATGTCGCATTTAGAAATCAAAACAAACAAATTTATACTGTTGCTGCTGCATGTTGCTGAGTTAGTTCCGGCTCATAGCGAGGGACCCTGTATTGGGTTTCTGAGGTTGCCAACCTTTATGGGAATAGAAAGCTTCATCTATCTCCTGTGGAGCGGCTGGTAGATTTAACTGCTGACCTGTGGTTAGCAGCTCAATGCATAACCCATTAAGCCACCAGGGCAGATTTTTCAGAGGCACATTGCCAGGCTTCTCTTCAAAGGTGCCTCTTGGTGAGCAGGTACCTCCAACCATTTGATTAGCAGTCTAGCACATCACCTGTTTATATCACACAAGGATTCCTGTGTCCCAATAAGATAAATGTTATTTATTGGTGAACAAGATAGAAGCAGAGTATTTCTGATAAAATAAAACAGAGAAAGAAAATTCAACAATCACCAGAGGTTTCTACATCGAGCTCAGTACTTGAAAAAAGAACCAGTCAGACTCAGGAAACATTCAAAATGACAAAGAACAGCAACAGCAGCCAATAAATCAACACAGTGTTCACCCTCTACAACAGGCTGCCTCTTCAGGAAACTTGCACAAGGGGAGCTGGGATAAAGCACTGGCCAATAAATCACGTGGTAGGGAAGAAAGCGCTCAATAGCCAAAACTTGACGTTCAGACTGTTGTTGATTCTACCTAAAGCGAAGTTGAGAGGTCTGAACAACAATATCACTGTACAGCAGGGCCCCAGGAAACCTGTCCATTACTTTAAAAAGAGTCGTCCTAAGTAGAAGTGGTGGGAGGCCACTGGTATGCCACACCAGGACCTTTCACCCCTATCAATTAGAAACTGCTGCCACTGAAAACAAGACTCACAAACAGCTGCTGGGTCTTTAACTCAGTTATTCTGTATGGTGTTTACTAGGTGGAGGCAGAAGAAGATTTCTTAAGAGGCTGAGACTGGAAAAGTGAATAGAATCAAAGGAGAATCTTCTTGGTGACAATAGTACTGACTCTCCTTGTTTTATATACCAAATCCCAATTCAATGATAACAAAAACTTTTATAACATTGACTTCTAGTGCGAGCCTCTCATTTAAATACTTTGGTGACATTAACCCAACTCTGTGAGCCAGGTACAATTATAATGCCTATTATGCCTATGAGGAAACTGAGGCACAGAAGCTGCACAGCAGAGTAAATGGCTGAACTAGAATTCAAATGCAGGCTGTCTGGCTCCAAAGTCAGCGCGCTTCATCAATATTCTGTACAGGTTCTCAGCCCAACCATTTACTCAAGGTTACACAGGCCCAGCACTGTGACCATGCTCTGTCCTGTAACAGAGATAGGGACGGAAGCCTGAGGCAGGGCCATGCCTAGCCCATTAAGCAACTTTGTCCTGACTCACAATGATTGGGGCCATCCGACCAGGCCCTCTGTATGGTGTCCAATACATGTAACTGTGTAAGACAGCCTGGGAGCAGCTCTGGACTGAGCCTCAATTCTGTCTTTCTAGTAAAAACCTTAAGAGCTAAAGAAAACAATGTTTCATATGAGCAGGTCTCCCACCAAAGTTAATTTCAGCAATGCTATGCTCTGTGATAACCTTAACTAAAAGCAAAGTGGGATCAAACAGACCTTCAGCTTCATTAACATCCACCTAATTTGTAGTCAATTGTTCCAGGCAAAACACATGAAGGGCCACAAAAAAACAAATTCCTGGCTCCTACACACTGTCTGTGTCCAGGTTTAAGTCCCGTTAAAGGTCTACACCTAGGTCATCTTCATCAGTTTCCAAATGAAGGGCTTCAAACCTCTAGTTCTCTGCCCTAGGAGTCCGGTGCCAGCAGTAAGTCATATCCAGACTGCCCTCTAAATAGGTCTACACCACGTGGTAGATCCAGATGCAACCAAGTCCCTCAGGAGAATCCAGTCTCCCCACTCATCAATGAACAGGACCCCACTGGAAGTATAACCCCTTTTAGCAGACAGGGGAGTTTTTCAGAATAGAGGCTCTGAGGTTCTTAAGAATTCAGTTACTGTGCTGTAAAAACCTAGTAATTCCCCCTATCCAGGGAACTGCAACTTCAAACTCTTGTAGGAAATCATCTAATTCCACCATCTTTCTTATTATGGTTGGCCTTACCCTATACTGTTGCTTTTTCTCCAACAACACACACACACACACTAGCCCCCTCCCTCGCCAGCCTTTCCACAGAATCCTCTGCCGTAGCGGTGGTGGTGATGATGATGAGAGCAGGGGTGCTGGTGGTGGTGGTGGTGGTGTAGTTAGGGTACATTGTGCATTACTCATCAAGAGTCTGGGGCCAGATTTCCTGCATTCAGATCCCAACTCTACCATTTCTAGCTCTGCTACCTTGACCAAGCTGTTTAACCTTTTTGTGTCTTAGTTTTGACTGGAAAACTGGAGATGACAATAGTACCTATTTCACAGAGTTATTGGGAGGATTAAAATGAGTAAAGCCCTTAGAAGACACTGCCAATACAAATGACGTTAAGTGGTTCTGCTATGATGAGGATGAAAAGGAGGTGGCAGAGGAGGCAGTGGCAGGCACTGTTGTAGATAAAGCACATGTATTGTTTCAGTTAATCCTCACAACCAAACTTAGAGGTAGTTACTCTTACTATTTCCATTTCACAGATGAGGAAAGTGACAAACTGAAAAGTTATTTGTCAAAAGCTAAACAGGGTGGTGGAACCAGGCATTTCCACCCCAAACTAGCAGAGTTCTTAATCATTAAATAAACTACTCTACATTTGCAAAAGTACCCTCTAATTTGTTTTAAATTGTACCCTTTACCTTGAAGTCCTAAGGAGCTCTGGTAGCGTAGTGGTTAAGAATCGGGCTGCTAATTTCACGATCAGCAGTTCGAAACTAACAGCTGTTCTGCAAGAGAAAGATGAGGCTTTCTGCTCCCGTAAAGATTTATGGCCTTGGAAACCCTGTACAGGGTCGCTATGAGTCAGAACCGACTCCACAACATATTAACAACAACAACAGCAACAACACCTTGAAGTCCTGGTGTGGCTCTGAGGGCTAACACGTCAGACTGCAAAGTCATTTGAACTGCAAGGTCGTTGGTTCAAGTTCAACAAGCTGCTCCTTGGTAACTTTATAGAGTCGCTATGGGTCAGAATCGACTCGACGGCACTTAACAACAACCTTGAAGTACACCCAGAGCGCTCCCTGGAAGCCAGGATGTCCAGACTTCATCTTTCATACTTTGGACATATTGTCAGGTGGGCCAGTCCTGGAGAAGGATATCATGTTTAGTAGAGGGTCAGAGAAAAAGAGGAAGACCCCCAGTGAGATGGATTGGCAGAGTGGCAACATCAATGGGCTCAAACATGGCAACAATTGTGAGGTTGGCCCAGGATCAGGCAGTGTTTCATTCTTTTGTGCATAGGGTCACTATGAGTTGGTACCGACTCAATGGAACCTAACAACATCAACAGATCTTGAGACCTGGAGTCCTAGTGTGGCACTTAGAATAAGCACTGGACTGCTATTCCAAAGTTGGAAGTTCAAACTTACCAGTCATTCCTCAGAAATCCTATACTGGGTCACTACAAGTCATAGCCAATTCGAAGGCCCTTAACAACAACAACATCAACTTTCCTCCAGCCACTGGAGAATTTTTCACATATGGCTCCAACCCCAGTCCTGCCATCATCCTGGTGACTTCACCATCCATGAGGCCCATCCCACATCCTGGCTGCATTTTCTCATCCTCTCTCACTGGTCCTGACAAGTTTTACCATCTTTCCTGTGCTACCTGTCAGGCCACACACTGGTACCTTCACCCCTGCAAACTGCTCACCCTCTGGAATCTTACATCAACACATCCTGCTGTCTACCACACTGAACTTTTCTCTCCCTCCAATTTTCCCAGTAGTTATACAAAATAACATCAATTGTTCAACCTCATCAGGACTACCAGTCCTTTGTATCATATCTTTTCTGTTTTCACTTCCTTTCTATTAAGTTAGATTTCATTTCCTATCACACATTTTCTTGCCAGTGTCCCATTCATCAATCCACCTAGAAAAACCCTAACCCTTATCAACTTTAAGTGGCTACCTTCTCAACACTGACATCCCAGACAGCTTTAAAGACTGGAAGAGAACAAAACCACACAAGTTCCCAGATTTGTGTCACTGGGCCATGGCCTCCAATTTCAACACTGCGCAGCTATCCACTCTTCCATCTCCACGATCAACTGTGCTCCTCATCATTCACTGCAGCTGTTTCCCTCCCAACCCCTGAGTGGCTCCCAGCAAACGGTCTAACTTTTTTTTTTTTAAATCAGCATTTAGAATATCTCAAGTCCAGCCCAATTTAAACAGGAACACACCCCTCAAGCTTCCCTCCCTTCCAGTCTGTCCCATCTTTCTTGTCTTCTTCATTGAGATGTCTTGAAAGTCATTCCCTCTTGAAAGTCTTCCACTCTTCCCCTAGTCCACACCCTCTTCCCTACCAGACCTCTGACAGAACTCAGGCCAAGGTGAATCCAATCATCATTTTTCAATCAATATTTTCTAGCATTTAACACAGTTGGCCACTTACGACTAGAAAGTCTCCTTCCCCAGCCTGCCCCAACATAATTCCCAGGTTCTTACAACCTCAGTCTCCTCCTAGGTTCCTTTCTGAATTCCCTTCCTTCTGTTATTCCCAGAAGAACTGAGTGCCTACTATATGCCAAGGCTGACCATGGCCTGGGCTTCCTCAGGGTTCTTTTCTTCCTACTTTGCACAGCCCACCTTGGGAAAACTCACACATGGCCAGAGCTTTACTTATTATCTAAGTGGTTAAGAATCTGAGACACTAGCCAGACCTGACTGACTCATCATTTCTTAGGTATGGCACTCAATTCTTCTAAGTTTCCGTTTTCTAATTTCCAAAATAATAATTGTAAATGAATGATGGATGAAAAGCACTGAGCACGTACCTCTTATATAACATTAGTAATACTGTAACGTAGTATAATATTCATATATAGCAAGTAACATTTATATAAATGTTAGCTATTATTTTTAACTACATCTTCAAACTTCATCTCTGAGTTCCCTTCTATCTACTAGAAACCACACCTTAGATTTCACACAGGCGGTTCGAACTCAGTAAGTCCAGAATCAACTCTTCAATCTACCTCCCAGGCAAATATTCCCCCATCATCCATCTCAATGACTGTGGTAGTTTGAAAACATGGCCATAAATTATAAATTCATCAACATCGTCCCATCATGAGGTGGTGTCAGTGTCTCCATCCCTTAAACCTAAGCATACCTCTGTGACCATCTTGGTGGACAGAATGCAGTAGACGTGGTGTTACGTGACTGCTGAAGCTAGGTTAGAAAAGACCAGGCAGTTTCTACCAATTTCTCATGGTAATTTCAGTCTGAGAGTCTTCAGCCCCTACGTAAGAAGTCTAACTTCCATGAGGCCACAAAGTAAAAAGACCATCTGAAGAGAGAGGTGAGGAGCCCAAGCTTGTCTAGCCCACAGCTGTTGGGAGTGTTCCCAGTACAGATACCATACATATCTGAGAAGATGCACTAAGATGACCCCAGTCATCCTCTGATTGTAATTCCATGAGGGACTTCATGCAAGAACTGCCTAGCTGAGCCCAGACAACGCCCAGATTCATGAGTCAAATAAATTTCTGTAATTGTTTTAAGCCACTATTTTGAAATAGTTTGTTATTCAGTAATAGATAACCAGAACACTACCCAAACAAAAAAACCTATGAATTCTTGCTATTTCTCTATTCTTGTCTTCCATATCCAATTGCAAAATTCTGTAATTTCTTAAATGTTGCTTAAATCCATCTACGTTCTGCATTTTTCCTGTCCTTAACTAAATATAAACACCATCATATCATTCCTGGATCAAAACATCTCCGTAACTGGTCTTTTTTGCCCAATCTGACCTCCCTGTCCAATCCTCCACTGCACTGCACCAGACCTAACCATGTCAGCCCTGGAAATTTTTAGAGTCCCGTATGTCTTTGGCTGGGTTCTGAAGCTTCATGTCTAGCCATGCTCCTAATCCTCCTTCATCTACATTAAATTTCTGGAGTTCCTTGAAGTCATAGTTTTTTTTACCCTCAAGTCTCTACATAAGCTGTTCCCTTTGCCTGTCCCTGGTCCTGGCTGTCACCAGGCTAGCTCAACCTTAATATTGCAGATTAAAAATCATTTCTCTGGGAAGCTTTCCTCAGCTTCAAGTCTAGGTTAGAGTCCCCTCTCATGTGCTCCCTTGAAAAAAAAACAATAAAACCACTGCTATTAAGTAGATTCCAACTTACAGTGACCCCATATTGTTGTTGTTAGTTTTCTGTTGTTGTTGTTGTTATTAGGTGCCATCAAGTCAATTCTGACTTAGAGGCCCTATGTACGGCAGAATGAAATACTGCCCCATATGGTTTCCAAGGCTATAATCTTTACAGAAACTAATTGATTATCACACCTTTCTCCTTCAGAGTGGTTAGAGGGTTGAACTGTCAACCTTTCAGCCAGTAATCAAGTGCTTAACCACTGTACCACCAGTCTCCTTATATGCTTTCTGGTTGTAATTGTTGTTAGGTGCCTTCAGTCAATTCCAACTTATAGCAACTCTGTATAGGGTTTGTTGTTGTTGTTAAGTGCCGTTGAGTCAGTTTTGACTTATAGCGACCCTGTGTAGGGTTTCCAAGGAGTGACTGGAGAGTTTGAACCACCGACCCTGTGGTTCAAACCAACCTTGCGGTCCAGTGCTTTATCGTACACAGCACTCCACCAGAACAGGTTGTAAATCTTTACAGAAGCAGAAAGACATCTTTCTCCCACAGAGTGGTTGGTGGGTTTGAACTGCCAACCTTGTGGTTAGTGGGTCAGTGTTGATCCTACAGTGCCACCAGCATTCCTTTGTGCTCCCTTAGTAATCTTTAAATGTTTTTAGCAGCTTTATTCCAAATATCCAAAAAGGAGAAACCATATGACTAACCATCAACAATTGTTGCTGTTGTTAAGTACCATGGAGTCGTTTCCAACTCATAGTGATCCATCAATAACAGAATGGCTACATAAGTCACAGGACATTCACAGGATAGAGTACTATACCAAGACTCCAACTCATAGTGATCCATCAATAACAGAATGGCTATATAAGTCACAGTACATTCACAGGATAGAGTACTATACCAAACCCAAACACATGGCCACGAAATCAATTCTGACTCCAAGCAACCCCACAGGACAGACTAGAACTGCTCTGTAGAATTTCCAAGAAAACTCTTATGGGAGCAAACAGCCTCACCTTTCCCCCTCTAAGTAGATGGTGAGTTTGAGCCACTAACCTTAGCAGTCCAAAGGTTTAATCCACAGCGCTACCAGGGCTCCTTCCATCAACAATAGAATGGAAAAATGAAAAATGGTATATTCATACAGTAGAATTCCCAGAGTCCTGCTGTGGCTCTGTAGGATAAGAACTCCACCCTCAAGGTCATTTTCAACCACAAGGTTGACTTTCACACTCACCAGACGCTCCTCAGAAACTCTATGCGGGGTAACTATGAATTTGAACTAACTCAATGGCACAAAATAATTCTACAACGCAATGAAAAAGAACACACTACTGATTCATAAAGCAGCATAGACGAATCTCAAAATGATGTAGAATGGAAGAATTCACAAACAAAAGAATACTTACTTGTGATTTTATTTATATGGATCTCAACAGCAGGTAGAACTAATCTAAGAGGAAAAGGTCACAAGGAAATCTGAATAACTGAAAAGTTTTATATCTCCATCTGGGGGGGTTACCAGGTACAAGCATGTGTAAATTCATCTGGCTACACCTTTAGTTTAAGACTCAGGCACTTTACTGTATGTGATTTATATGTCAATTTTTTTTGAAGTCAACAATTTCTTTGGGTAAATACAAATTTTAATTAGGAAAATAGATAAGTGGACATTAGTTTCATATAACATCTTAAGTTCATGTAGTACTTTGCATATCTTATTCAATCCTCAAACACTTTACATTAAATTTTTTTATATAAATAGGATTCTCAAATCAATTAAGAATCAAAATCTATACCTTATAAAAGTCTCTGAATGAGAAAAAGGAGAAGAAATAAAAATTTAAATGACAGTAAAAATTAACTTACACATTCTTCTTGAGACTAGAAGAAAACATATATTTTAAATATAACTAAATTGCTGAACAGACAACACCCCCACCCCTCCAAAAAAAAATCTTGTGCAAGACCAAGTATAACTGTTTAATTGGTCCTTCTGTTGATATTATATCAAGTAATATATATGAGCTCTTATGCAAACCAATATAGAGATTAATATAATGTAATGTTTTTAAGTCATTTACAGTTTATTGAGTATTTATGCTTTTATTGGTGCTAGTCTTCACAGCGGAGTCCTGGTATGGCACTGCAGGTTAATGCACTGGACTGCAAGGCTGGTAAGAACCACAAGGTTGGCAGTTCAAGCCCACCAGCCACTCCTACGAAACACTATACAGGGTCCGATGGCACTTAACAACAACAACAAAGTCTTCACAGTGGTCCTGATACTATCTGAATTCTGAAAATGAGGAAACTGTAGCTCAAGGTCATTTGCATTAGACCAGGTTCCCTGTATTTGGGGTTTTAAAAACAAGTACAGTCTATATACAAACATTCATGCATACATACAAACTTCAAGACCAAGGGTTGTCAACTTTTTTATTCTGCCAAATAAGAAAAAGAGATCCTACCACCCACCCACTGTCATTTCAGAACAGAGAGGTTATTTCAATATTCACACAAAGTTGGAAGAATAACATCTCAAAATTTTAAATCTGTACATAAAATTGTCATTACTTTGCAACACTCTCCTGATTCTTTCCATTTTGCTGTGGACTTAGATTTGATCAATTCTTTATATCACACAGACAATAGGTAGAACACCTGGGACTTCTTCTCTATCTATCCCAATCGTAAAAATATATACACACTGAGATTACAGACCCTGCTAACAACTGAGGCAGGTTTGATTCCTCAGTTCTCTCTGGCCCTGTGGGTGTGAGTTGCCATCAACTGGATGCTGACTCATGGCGCGAAGTTTCCTCAACCATAAAACAGGAATAATAGCTCCTACCTCTCAGAGAGTTGTTGAAAGGACTAAATAGTGAATGCACAGCCAGTATTTCCTGTAAAATCAAACATTAATTATCACCACCATTTTACTATCATAGAACTTTGATTTAAAGGGCAGTGATTGATTATGTCCAGGCCCTGTTCTACATGTATTATGAATATTAACTCACTGAATCAATGTCAAAAGCTTGCAATGTAGGTACCTTTTGTCCTGACAAATCTACTTTCAGAACTATATCTTAAAGCAAAAATAACTCAAAGATTTGGAAACACTGAATGCCATAATCTCCATCCTCTAGATATACTACAAACATTAGCATATGAAAGACTCTACAAAAAGAAAACCTGTTTAGCTTTGTTTAACCCAATTACCTTATCCCATCTAGATGGAACTCATTTCTGTAGTGAGACTCATTACCATACCACAGAACTACCCATTACCAGACCACAGAATCATGGATCCTTACACTTTAGACTATGTTGTCAACAAATACAAAAGTCAGCCCACTGGAGTTACAGCTGAGTGTCTCTGAGCCAAGACTTGTTGGTGGAGCGGGCTCTTAATCAACAGAGCTGGACAGTAGAGGACAAGGGGCCATGGGGCTGATAAAAGAGCTGTGTAACACTCACTTAGGCAGATGAGGAGCTCCAAGTACTAGGGAACCTGTAAGTAGAACTGGAAACAGCCTGTTTTGATGACAGAACTGTCTCCTGAACATTCCTGATCCTGACTGATAGCCAATAACCTCCCTAAACATCCTACAATTCTGAGTAGGCTCTGTGAGTTCTCTGTAACCATTACAAGGGATTACTGAACTCTGAAGAGAAACAATTGAGAAATTTAGGAGAAACAATTGATATCAGAATGAGTAAAAGAAGCTTAGGGGGTGGAGGCAAAGAAGCTGGAAGGATGGAGGCATATCTGACTTTCATCTCATAGGATTTGGTCTTATGCTAATGTTGAGTTTGATTTTCCTTCCCCCTTTCTGAATTCAGAGGTGATCAGATGCCACCCTCAGACAATTTTTATAGTACTTTATCTTCCCTGATGTAATAAGACTGTTAAATATATAGTTGTTAGAATTCAACAAATATCTCATTAAATATCAATAAATATCTCATAAAAAATACAAAAGTATCTATAATGAAATGTCCAGTGCAGAGTTATTTATAATAGTCAAAACTGGAACAAACCAAATAGTCAACAAAAAGGTAATTCGTTCAGTAAATTGTTTTATTAATGTGATTCCCAACAGAATGCGGAAGTCATTGGACAATCTCTTTGATATCCCATGTGAGTAAAGTTTTACTAAAGGCAATACAGAAATGGCTACAAGCATACATTGACAGAGAACTTCCAGAGGTTAAAGTCAGATTCAGAAGAGGCCGTGGAAAGAGGGATATCATTGCTGATGTCCAATGGATCTTGGCTGAAAGCAGAGAATATCAGAAAGATGTTTATTGACTACACAAAGGCTTTCGATTGTGTGGATCATGACAAGCTATGGACAACATTGCGAAGTATGAGTATTCCGGAACATTTAATTGAGCTCATCAGGAATCTGTACCTGGACCAAGAGGCAATAGTTGAAACACAACATGGGAATACTGAATGGTTTAAAATTAAGAAAGGTGTGCGACAAGGTTGTATTCTTTCACCATACTTATTCAACCTGTATGCTGAGTAAATAATCCGAAAAGCCGGGTTCTATGAAGAAAAATGTGGCATCAAGATTGGAGGAAGACTCATTAACAACCTGAAATATGCAGATGATACAAACTTACTTGATGAAAGTGAAGAGGACTTAAAACATTTACTGATGAAGATCCAAGAGGAGAGCCTACGGTATGGATTACATCTCAATGTAAAAAAACAAAACAAAAATCCTCACCACTGGACCGATAAACAACATTCTTATCAATGGAGAAAAGATTGTTGTCAAGGACTTCATTTCTCTTGGATCAACTATCAACACTCAAGGAAGCAGCATTCAAGAAATCAAATGTCGTGTATTGCATTAGGCAAATCTGCTGCACAAGACTTTTTTCAAGTGTTGAAGAGCAAAGATGTCAACCTGAAGAGTAAGGTGCACCTGACCCAAGCCATGGTATTTTCAATAATGTCATATGCATGAGAAAGCTGGACAGTGAATAAGGAGGACTGTAGAAGAATTGATGCTTTTGAGTTACGGTGTTGGAGGAGAATACTGAAAGTGCCATGGGCTGCCAGAAGAACCAATAGATCCCTTTTGGAAGAAGTGCAGCCAGAGTGCTCCTTGGTGGCCAAGATGGCCAAACTTTGTCTTTCATACTTTGGACATATTGTCAAAAGGGACCAGTCGCTAGAGAAGGATATCTTGTTTGATAAGGTGGAGAGTCAGAGAAAAAGAGAAAGACCCCCAACGTGATGGATTGGCCAAGTGGCAGCATCGATGGGCTCAAGCATGGCAACAGTAGTGAGAATGGCCCAGGATCAGGCAGTGTTTCATTCTGCTGAGCATAAGGTCGCTATGAGTCGGAACCAACTCGATGGCACCTAACAACAACAACAGAGTGATGCAGAAAAGATTTTATTAAAATTCTAAGTGAAAAAGCAGGCTTTAAATTAGGTCCCTTTATCATGTGTGGTGCTGTGTGTTAATGCTCCAAACTGCAAAGCTATTTGAACTGCAAAGTCAGCAGTTCAAGCTCACCAGCTGCTCCTTGGAAACCCTATACAGGGCGCTATGGGTCGGAACCGACTCGACAGCACTTCACAACAACAACATCATACTGCCAGCTAGATTCTGTCTGGGCGAAGACTACAGGGCAGTATATGTGAAGTGATATCTTTAGTTTGCCAAAGTATCACACCAAACAAAACCAGCTGCCTTCGGGTTATGGCAATTCCACGTATATCAGAGAATTGTGTTCCATGTGGTTTTCAGTGACTGATTTTTCTAAAGCAGATCTGCATGCCTTTCTTCTGAGGTGCCCCTGGTTGGAGCTGAACCAAAAACATTAACCATTTGCATCATCTACTCTTCCATCGTAATATGCTGTGCTTTCTGAATTTCTTTCATTAAATTTTTACTTCAATAATAAACATGATACCAAAATAATCTCAGTCCTTACATGGGCAAAAATATACAAATAGTTCATGCATGCAATCAATTAATATGATTAGAAGATGATTATAGTAAATCGGAAAACTGACAAACCATAATAAAGACTGAGATGCGCATAGTAAAATTCATTAAACAATTTCTATGATTCACGCAAAGTGCAAAAAGAGAGTAATCACACACACACAAACACACATACCACACATACGCTCGTCTGGGATCATGTCACAAAATACCAATTGAGATCTCTCCATATAAAACCTAAATTGGGAATATCAAAACTAAAAATGCAAAAGAGTAGTTAATAATCTGCATGCAAACAACTTAAATCTCAAAATATTATAAAGGTAAGGGATAGAAAACTAGTTTCAAAAAGATAAGGATAGTATGGTACCAGTTCTGTAGTATTTTTAACTCAAAGGTTTGGAAACATTGAATGTCATAATACAAAATACTTGATACTGTTTATGCGAAAGCATACATGAGAACAAGACTTGCCTCAGTACTGGACGACTACCTGTTATATCTGAGAGTGTGAAATGGGAGAGCACAGGGAGAGTGGGAAGATTAAGCCCCAAAGCCTTGAAGGTGTATTTGGCTGTAAGCAAAACAGTAGAACACATGACACCAAAACGCATAGGAAAGAGTAAAAGATAGAGTTGTTGTTGTTAAGTGCTGTTGAGTCATTTCCAACTCATAGCAACCCTGGATGGGGTTTCCCAGGAGCCACCAACCTTGAGACTAGCAGTTCAGTGCTTATCCTACAATGCCACACCAGGACTTCAAAAGTAAGAGTTATTGTTTGTTGTTAAATGCTTTTGAGTCAGTTAAGACTCATAGCAACACTGCACGGGGTTCCCGAAGAGTGGCTGGTGAATTTGAAGAGCCTGGTGTGGTGCTGTGAGCTAACGTGTCAGCTGCAAAGTCATTTGAACTATAAGATCAGTGGTTCAAGCTCACCAGCTGCTCCTTGGAAACCCTATACAGGGTTGCTATCGACTCGATGGCACTTAACAACATCCTATGGTTCAGGTGTGGTGCTGTGAGCCAATGCATCAGACTGCAAAGTCGTTTGAACTGCAAGGTCAGTGGTTCAAGCTCACCAGCTGCTCCTTGGAAACCCATACAGGGTTGCTATGGATCAGAATCGACTCGAAGGCACTTCACCACAACAACATCCTATGACTCAAACTGACCCTGCTCTCCCGTGCATTATCCCATAGTACCAAAATTCATATAGAAGCCCTCATGAACACAAAGTACAAACCCAGACGGAGATGTATTATTACAACCCAGTTCCCAGGAAGGCCTCCCTACATTCATACCTAGCCCTGACATTCCACTGGTCTCATGTACCCATCAATACTCCCCTGCTCAGAGCCTCTACTTCCCTCTTTTGCAAGTCAATAATATATGATTACTAGCACTGCTGAAAGGCTTAAATTAGGTGACGCAGGTAAAACCCTTGTACCATATTTGGTACATAGTTTCCTATCTACCAGGCATCACACTAATTCTGGTGATAAACTGGTGTCAAGATGGCAAGGAATCCTGTACAAATGCAGGTGACATACTCAGATGACACTCCCTGCCTTGGGTCATCCATGGGACATTCCCATGCCTGTAATACTAGAAGCCAGGACTGAGTTACATAAATTTTTGGAGTCCAGTACAAAATGAAAAGCAAAGTTCCTTGTTCAAAAATTATTAAGCCAAGTGTGGGACCCTTGTCAGCGTGAAACCCAGTGGGGCTGCAAAGGTCATAAGCCCATGAAGCCAGCTCTACTATGAGGTAAGTGTTGCCGGAAACTTTGCAGACACTCAGAAATGAGAACCAAGCAGAATTGGACTCCTTAGTTATCCCAACATCTGAAGCATTTGTGGAGAGGCATAGCTAAAGTAGGCTGTTATTGTTGTTGTTGTAAGGGCCCCAAATAAAAATCCACATCATTGATTCCACTTGTGAAAAGTACTAGGCAAAACTCAAGCTTCTGTTACCCACAATGCAGTTATCAGCTCTTCCCCAAAAACTCTTTCCCTCTCTCCAGTCTACCTCAGAAACAAACCCTTCACAGTGAAAGTCACCATGGACTTTGACCCGCTGAAGTCCAGAAGCACAAGGCTGCTTGGGGCCTGGTGTCTGCTGGGGACAACCACTTCCAGGCAGCACTTGGTAAAGGCACAGAACAGATTTAATACAAACAGACTTAAGTATCTGAGTGTCTGTGCCCTCTTTAGAAGAAAACTGGGGCATGTGGCAGGCAAGAACGTGCCCCTGGCATGACACTGGGGGCTGAGGGTAACAAGGTTGCCTGGAAACCCATTTGTAGTCACTTAATAGAAGGTGACTTCAGTGACCAGAGTAGGACACTGTGGGGCGGGCGGGAGGCCCAGTTCTCTTTCTACCCAGCTGCTCTGGTAAGTGGTAGAGGCCAAATCCTTGAGAACATGGACATCAGTCAGCCTGTTCACAGCCCAGTGGTCAAGAGCGTGTTTCTGCACCTGCTTACTTTAGTAGAAGCATAAAAAGCACTGCTAAAATTGCAACTGCATTCCAACAGCTTTAACACCAAGCTGCCTGAACCTCTGCCCCAGCATAAAAGAGACGAATGGGCTCCACTGCCCAGGGGGGAGGCAATAAAGAATCCCAGCTCTATTACTCGCTATCTGCATGAACTTGGAGAAATTGCACAACCTCTCCAAGCCTCAGTTTAAACGCTATTATATGCGGAAAGCGATTACAGCATTGTCTAGCACACAGTAAGTGCTCAATAAATATTATCAGCCTTCCTCTCCTAATTATAATTCAGTGTGTTCTCTACTGGGATTCACACTACAAAACCGGAGCAACAGAAGCTAATGTAAGGTCAGGAACCAGAGTTAACATTTGTGCAGAAAAGTTCCTGCCTAAAGGTATAGATTTTCTTCAGACTTTTTTGGTATGTGAACTCCATAAATAGTAGATCATTGTATTTTATGTTCATGCTATTTTTATCTTATGATGTATTCTTTAAATATAAAGAATATTTAAAGTGGCTCTTTGCCTTATTCAGAGTTTAGAATTTAAAATATTTGACCTATAACATTATTTTATGGTCACACTAAATACAACTTGTACTGTTTAGTCATCCACAGTTAAAACCAGTTAAATTTAAGATAACTAGACATCATCTATAGAGTCCTGGTGTGGTGCTGTGGGTTAATATGCTGGACTGCAAGGTCGGTTTGAACTGCAAGATTGATGGTTCAAATTCACCAGCGACTCCTAAGAAACCCTATACAGGGTCGCTATGAGTCAGAACTGACTCAATGGCACTTACCAACAGACATCATATGAAATCACAAATGTAGTCTCACTCCTCTTTCTGAATGGGCTCATTTTATAAACTAAGGAAACCTCCAAGGAATGTATTGACAGAACAGCCACAACAACATACTCAGACAGACCAACAATCATGAAGATGGCACATATAGTCGGAGCCGATTCTGCCGCAACTAGCAACAGAACCATCGGAGGCACATCGCAGAGTTCTGTTGTCTGTTGGTTACTTGGTTTATATTACATGAGTGGTGATGGATTTGTGCTGATCCATTCATCTTCTCATCAGATCTTCCCCCACTGAGGCAAGTATAGTCTATGACCAAAAAGTATGCCAAGTTCACTGGTCTGTAGACCAGTTGCCATGGAGACTCTAACTCATGGCAGCCCCATGTGCATCAGAATAGGAAAGGTGTGTGCTCCATCGGGTTTCTGATAGCTGATATTTCAGAAGTAGATCATCAGGCTTTTTTCCAAGGCATCTCTGGGTGGCCTCAAATCTGCAATCTTTCACTTAGCAGATGAGCACCTTAACCAGGTACAAGGCACAGGGACTCCTAACCAGTCTATACCAGGAAAAGACATCTAAAACCCAGTCCTTAATAAATCACAAACACAATAGCCAAATATTTTGATTCTTAATTAATAATGAGATGGAAGATTAATCAAGCTTTTTTTAAAATTTATTTTAGTTAGCAGTACATTTGATTGCTTTTTTCCTTTATTAGAAATGCCTTGTTAATCATGTTTTGCATGGTGAATTCTGAATTTTTTTTTTTTTAAATTGTAGTTTGGGTAAAAATTTGCAGAGTAAATCAGTTTTCCATTCAAACAACTTATACACGTTTAATTTTGTTTCATAACATTGGTTGCAATCTCCACACTGTAACAGCACTCTTCAACTTCTTTCTTGGGTAATAAAGCATTTTTAGTTGTCACATTCTCTAGTCTAACTTTGCATTTTAGTTCCATAAATAAATAAATAACCATAATACATATAAAATATGAGAGAAACATACCAGAAAACAAAGGAGTGCATCATAAGCTACCCCCTTCACATGCCCTATCTGACCCACCCCACCACAGGTCCCCCTACAGCCATGGTCCTGCCAGTCCTGAGGCCAACGAGGGTGTCAGAAGTAGGGGCTCATCCCCATGACCATTCGGGGCATGCACAAAGCAGAAGGTCAGTAAATATTCCTTGAGTTGATCAATGAAAATAACAGAATAAAGAGTTATTTTTCTAGGTGTTAAACCATCTTCAAAAGTGTAATGACTGTCTGCTTGCTGAGGACCAAATCCCAATCCTCCCATATACTGAGACAAGTTTAAAGGTAGCCTAGTACTTATCACTGAACAGCAACAGCATTCCACAGGCTTTATAAGAATATCAGCAACATAATCACAATACAGTAACATTTGATCATTGAAAAGCAATGTGTTGTTTATAAACCACCTTCCCTTCATTTTCTCATTTAATCATCATAGGCACTATACAGAGTATAACAAATCTTACTGCTTTTTTGTTTTGTTTTGCTTTGTTCTGTTCTGTTTTTTGAGAGCAGAAAAGGGAAAGAGGTGAAATACACAACAAGCCAACTATAAAAGCCAACAAAAAAAAAAGAGAGAGACTTTTTAAATGAAAGGAACCTAGATGTTGATCTTGTTCAATTTTCCAGGGAAACCTGGTTAAACATGTTTAATTCCTTCATTATAACTTAGCATATTTTCTCTAAAAGCTCTGCACAACGTCTTACTAGTTCTACCTGTCAGAAGAAACACAGAGCAAGATGCTAGTACTGCCTGTTAGAATACCAACAAAACCTTTACTTATGAATTTGAAAGGTGTTAACAAGGCCGATATATCTCACCATGAAAAAAAAGGGGGTAGAAGTGGCCTCCTTATTAATTGGCAAAAAGAGATCTGAGACCTAGCCTTAAAATACACATATACACACACATTCAGATCAGATTCTGATCAGTTTAAAGTTAAGAGTAAAGGATACATTCTTCATTCCTCAGATCCAAATACCTAATCCAAACAGATTTTATCTTGCCTCAGTTCTAAAGCTGGTAAGAAAAAGAATTGTCTCTTCCATCTCATACTTACTCAGTTCAACAAATAAATGTGCCAGTACCATGCTAAACATTGGGTGGTACATACAATCATTTAGGATTAGCCAGTTGTCACAGATTTCCCTGAATCAAATTAATGAAATAGTAATAATAACTAGATGGATTGGCACAGTGGCAGCAGCAATGCGCTCAAATGTAGCAAGGACTGTGAGGTTGGTGCAGGACTAGGCAATGTTACACTCTGTTATGCATAGGGTCGCTATGAGACAGTGCCGATTTGATAACGCCTAACAATAAAAGTGGTAGCGTAGTGGTTACGAATCGGGCCGCCAGCTGCAAGGTCAGCAGTTCGAAACTACCAGCTGTTCCACAGGAGAAAGATGAGGCGTTCTGCTCCCATAAAGAGTTACAGCCTCGGAAACCCTGTACAGGGTCGCTATGTGTCGGAACCGACTCCACGGCACACAACAACAATAAAAGTGGAGTCCTGGTGTGGCGCTGTGGGTTAATGTCCCAGACTGCAAAGCCGTTTGAACTGCAAGGTAGGCAGTTCAATCTCACCAGCTGCTCCTTGGAAACCCTATACAGGGTCACTATGGGTTGAAACCGACTCAACGGCATTTAACAACAACAATAAAAGTGGAGTCCTGGTGTGGCACTGTGAGTTAATGCGCCGGACTACAAAGCCGTTTGAACCACAAGCTCAGTGGTTCAAGCTCACCAGTCGCTCCTTAGAAACCCTATGCAGGGTTGCTATGGGTCAAAACCAACTCGATGGCACTTAACAAATAACAATAAAAGTTACTGCCAAGTGGATTCCTACTCATGGTAACCCCATGTGTTCCAGAGTATAATTAGGCTCAATAGGGTTTCAAAGGCTATGACCTTGAAAAAGCAGATCATCAGGACTTTCTTCCTCAGCATCTCTGAATAGATCTGAACCACCAACCTTTCAGTAGCCCAGCATGAAACACTCTGTCTTAAATATTAAAGCACGCTCTGGTAGCGTAGTGGTTACAAATCAAACTGCGAACCTTAAGGCCAGCAATTAGAAACTACCAGCTGCTCCTCGGGAGAAAGATGAGGCGCTCTGCTCCCGTAAAGACTTACAGCCTCGGAAACCCTGTACAGGGTCGCTATGGGTCGGAACTGACTCGACGGCACCTAACAACAACAACAACAACCTCACCTAGTCTGTCACCTCTAATTGAGAACACTTCTTTGATGTTAAGACAAGAAATCAAAAGCAGCATATAAAATATTTTAATTTGCTTTAATATTTCAATCCTACTCAAAGCTGCTAAAAATAGGACCTCCACCTTTCTCTCACTTCTCTTCCTCTCTAATATGCTCCATATGAAGATTTAGTGAGGACAGTCAGTCCAAAGAACAACGGTCAATACATGCACAGCTCCCTCCACCAGCTCAGCTTCCAACAACTATAAGAAAGTCAAACATCAATTTAAAATAAAAAGGAAACAAAAGATGGCACACATCATTATTCCTGTCAAGTGTACAAATGAGTCACTTACTCTAGTCCACACACAGCAAAATCTGAAGAGTCAAAGTTGGAATGAACAGGAGCATTTTTTTTTTCTGGGTAGTAAGTATAAGAACCAGGGAATGTCTTTAATTTTAAAATAAGAACCTGTTGTTGTGAAGTGCCGTTGAGTCGGTTCCGACCCATAGCCACCCTGTATAGGGTTTCCGAGGAGCAGGTGGTAAGCTTGAACCACCGACCTTGCAGTTCAAAGGGCTTTGCAGTCTGGCGCATTAACCCACAGTACCACACCAGGACTCCAAAATAAGAACCTAGACACTGTCAAATAAATCTTTATTTTTCAGAAACTGTTTTTCCATAAACCCCATAAAACGTAAGCACAAGGAAACAAGTCCATCTGAAAGAAGAAAGGGAGGATCTGTGATATATCATTTTCTCTGGCAGCTGTTAAGCAAAATGCAAATACAAAATGATCATCTTAAGACTATTTTTGCTTGCTTATTTGTTTTCAGTCCAGTTTCAGTAAAAACTGTACTTAATGCTTATTGCTAATTTTGCACACTTACTAATTGAACCTGTTCCTTTAACATCATTTTCTTCATCTCCAATAATTATCCAAGTAACGCTTTGTTGAAGAATAATAGTATTGTCATTATCATTGTTAAGTGCTGTCAAGTCAGTTCTGACTAATAGTGACCCTATGTCAGGTTTCCAAGGATAGACTGGTGGGTTTCAACTGCTAACTCTGCAGTTAACAGTCAAGTGCTTATCCTACAGCACCACACCATGATTCCTGAATTATAATATTGTTATTGTTGTCAGGTGCCATTGAGTCGGAAGCGACTCATAGCGACCCCATGCACAGCAGAACGAAACAATGTCCGATCCTGGGCCAACCTCACTACCACTGCCACACTTGAGCCCATCAATGATGCCACCTGGCCAATCCATCTCGTTAGGGGTCTTCCTCTTTTTCTCTGACCCTCCACCTTACCCAGCATGACATCCTTCTCCAGCAACTGTTTCCTCCAGACAATATGTCCAAAGTATGAGAGACGAAGCTTAGCCATCCTGGCCTCCAAGGAGCATTCTGGCTGCACAACTTCCAAAACAGATCTATTGGTTTTTTTGGCAGTCCATGGCACTTTCAGTGAAGTGAAGATTATAATATTAGTGAAGATTATTGAATATACCACAGACTGTCAGAAGAATGAACAAATCTGTCTTTGTTCTAGAAAGAAGTATAGCCAGAATGTTCCTCAGATGCTAGAATGGTGAAACTTTGTTTCGCTTACTTTGGACATGTTATCAGAAGAAACTGATCCCTAGAGAAGCTCATCATGCTTGATAGAAAGTCAGTGAAAGAGAGGTAGACCACCTCCCTTGCAATGACATGGATGGATACAGAGGTTGCAAGAAGGACTTTAAGAGTAGCAACTATCATGAGGGCCAGGTATGATTTCATTGGGTTACAGGATACAGGGGCATTACAATTCGGAATCAACTCCATGGCACCTAACAACAAAGCTTTGTTATTTTTCATGGGAACATTTCATTACATTGTTACTTTAAAAAAATTTTTTTAAACAAGCAAAACTGGTGCATGTGGGTGTGGCAGATAAAACATAAACGCATGTCAAACTATCAGTTTACCAAACTGATAGTAAACTGGCAAGAAATTCATCTATTTTTAAGATAAACTGGCACTCCACAAGCATTCGTCCTGCACAATTAGATTATGCCTATCTAAAAGTTGGAGTCCTGGTGTGGTGCTGTAGGGTAAACACTGGACCGCAAGGTCGATGGTTCATACTCACCAGCAGCTCCTTGGAAACCCTATCAAAGGTTGCTATGAGTTGGAAGCCACTAGATAACACTTAACAATATCTAAAAGTTAATCCTGAGTAATTAATCAGTGTTTACAATATTATTTTCATTAGATGTTTTGTTGGTTTTGGCACCTCAAAGACAGCCTTTGGTGCAATTTACAATTTAAAACGTTGTTGTTGTTGTTAAGTACCTTGGTTCTGACTCATAGTGACCCTGCACAGGATTTCCGAGGCTGCAAATCTTTATGGGAGCAGAAAGCCTCATCTTCCTCCCGCAGAACCGCTGGCAGTTTCGAAATGCCGACCTTGAGATTAGTAGCCCAATTCATAACCACTACACTACTACCAGAGGTCCTTTTTTAAAGAACTAAGTATCCAAAATTAGCTTTCAATAAGTAAGGTTGGCAATAATCCTAAACTTTGACTTTACTTTAGGCAGATTGCAAGACAAAACCATAGTACTGTATTTTACAAGAGAAGCTATATATTAACCAGTTACTTAATTTAGAAAATAATCTTTCAGTCACATTATGCAACTCTCTTAACCTGAATGGTACTTCGCATTTTAAATCACACTTTACTATCAGATAATACTCTTAAAGGTACTGGGTGGGTACAGATTCTCTAGCACAAACGTAGAAGTTATGCCATCAGCAAAATAACAAAACAGAATCTGAACTCAGGATTTTTTACTCAGATGGACCGTTCCAGTCACAAGGTCAAGCATTAATCGCACTGACCATCCTTCGCCATAAGATCATTGCACCATAAAGGTTTTAGGAGAAACATGTTCTCTGTGTCAACTAAAATAAGCCCAAATACAACACTATAAAACCAGTCACTGTTCAGCATTTCTTCATGAGGAAGGCATTCATAGTCTTTCTTGGTACAACCTAAACAGTAATTCCTAGAAGGCACTGGCAAAGCCTAGCCAGACCAATCTGCAGTAGAAAAATGAGTGCATGCGTCCAAAAAGATGACAGAAGGGGCAATGTTTTCAATTCCTGACTTAAACTCCGCATTGCAATAGCGGTTCAGGCTCCCGCGGTAAACATAGTCATTGTATAGGATCTGACACGGCCAATGTAAATGAGGGTTCCCTTGACCACCAACCTGCAGCTCTAGGGAAATACAATTACTGCAACAAAAGACGGTGTTTGCATAATTGCACAAACACATAAATCATTTTTTTAAAAATCATAATGTTCAGTCTCAGCTCTGTGCTGACACTTTTCCCACCTAAACTTCTCAGTACAAGCGTGGCCTAAAGGCACAGCAAGGACCCAATCCATGCAGCATGCACCCACAACCAGAACCGAACGGCGGGGCAGTGCCTGCCCAGTCCTGTTCTGGCCAGGTTGTAATGTAGTTTAGTCCCGTCTACTTTATGGTAATGTTCTTTTAAAACCCCGCCGCGACCGAGGTCATTACTTTAGAGATCTAATAACAAGCAAATGACCGGGGCTGCCAGGCACTTAGTGAGCCATTCTGGTTATGGCTCTTTAATAGTACCTGGAGTTCTGCTGAAGCAAGAGCGGAAAACTCTGGCTTCCGCGGAGAAAAAGTCCTCTGCCGGGAGCGCAGAGAGAAGCGAATGGACCGGGCGCGGGCAGACGACCCGCCGCCGTGACCCCATCTCCCGGGCAGTCCCAGCGCGACCCTCACCCGCAGCCAGGCTGCTCCCGGCCACACCTTTACCTGTCAGTCCCACCACCCCAGTGAGCTACTGCTCCTCGACCTCGGCGGTAGCCTCTCTGAATCTAGAGCACAGTTTTTCAGCAGCTGCAGGAGAAAGAACCCCAAAGGCATCCCATCCCAAAGAAAGAAAGCAAAAAGGCTCTTCTTCCTCCAGGCGGAGGGACATCGGGCACGTCGACACCTGAGCGACAACACGCCACCCCTGCCCCGCACCTACCAGATAATCCATGTACAGAAATGCCTCAGTTATCCGGAGATCAGACATCCGGCAGCCTAAAGCATCCGGAACGGCTCCGAACCCGGAAAAAAAAGCAGCGTCTCTGGCTGCGAGCGAGCAACCCTTGAAAAGCCAGCAACAACGAAAATAGCCGAGAACAGCCGAGGAGACGAAGATTACACAAGGGGCGCGGCGATTGGCCGGTCGCGCGAGAAGAAGGAAAGAAGAGCGCTCATTGGCTATGGCGCATATAAAAGGCAGGCCCTTGCCGGTGGCAGGCGAGAAGCGCGGGAGAGGCAAGGGCGCAGGTTCCTGGCCGTGGGTCGGAGGGGCGGAGGCGGGGGGAGGGCGGTGCAATCAGATGAGCTAGCGGAAAGAGCGGAAAATCCGCAGGGACTGCTGCAGCCTGAGTTATTTGCTCTTCTGTAGCCTTCTAGTAGGATCAAGTGGGACAGAGCTCCATGCTCCAGTGCCAAGGAACCCTGGTGTCCCCGCCCACCCACTCCTCAATAGGAAGCTTGCGTTGCAACGTGGGACGCTAGGTAGCCACCTACACTTAATGTCTCTCTTCCTAGCTATTTCTTAAAGGTTCTGCGGTTAGGAGCTGGTACCGGTGAGAAGAAAGTGTAGAGGAGGGTACTTCGTGAACAGGCAAACCCGTATTTGATTCGGGCACCGGAAGACTCCTGCTTACCTTCTTCATGTGAAGCCTAACGTCCCTGGGGTGCACACACCACACACATGGGGCCCACGGTCATATCAGAATTCCAGACTGCCGCCTTAGACCTCTCCACTATGTGAAAGAAAAAACAAAGTTTAAGGATTCGGTATTGTCAGTTGTAATTCTCAGACACTCGCGAAGAGAGCTGATCAGTTTTTGACATGCTTTTTTAGTCCAGTTACACTGAGCACAAATCCAATGCCCCTGAATAATATGAATAGAAAAAGCTTTCTGAAAAGATGCCAGTAAAGTATGTAACACTTGTGACCCAATGTCACTTTGTTATTGTTATGTGCCACCGAACTTCCAAATGTTGTTTTGTTGTTAAGTGTTGTCTAGTAAGTTTTGACTCATGTTGATGTTGATGCTAGAGAGTTTCCAAGGAGCGTGGCTGGTTTGAACCGCCAACCTTGTGATTAGCAGTAGCGTACTGATCCTACAGTTCCACACCAGGACTCCTTCGGACTCATATCGATCCTTTATAGGGTTGTCGAGACTGGTGGGTTTGAACCGCCGACCTTATAGTTAGCAGTCCAGTGCTTATCTTACAGCGTCACACCAAGACTCCTGTAAGAGGTTAATTATTTATATATATACATATACATGTAAGGAGCTCTGGTAGCCACAGTGGTTATGACTTGGGCTGCTAACCTCAAGGTCAGCAGTTTGATATTACCAGCAGTTTCGCGGGAAAGATCAGACTTTCTGCTCCCGTAAAGATTTACAGCCTCGGAAACCCTTTATGGGGTCGCTATGGGTCGGAACCGACTCGGCGGAACTGAATAACAACAACAGCTATATATATATATATATATTTTTTTTTTCGTATATATAGAATGTATATTGGACAGATAGGCTTGAGACGTGTGACTTTGTTGTTGTTAGGTTCCATCGAGTTGGTACCGACTCATAGCGACCCTATGCACAACAGAACGAAACACTGACCAATCCTGGGCCAACCTCACTACTCTTGCCACGCTTGAGCCCATGGATGCTGCCAGTCTTCCATTCCATCTTGCTAGTGGTCTTCCTCTTTTTTCTGACCCTCCACCTTACCAAACATGATATCCATCTCCAGCAACTGGTCCCTCCTGACAACATGTCCAAAGTGGCAGCATCGATGAGCTCAAGCGTGGCAACAGTAGTGAGGTTGGCCCACGTTCTGCTGTGCATAGGGTTGCTATGGGTCAGTACCTACCTGATGGCACCTAACAACAACAATAGCACCATACCAGGACTCTATTTGGTTGGTAGTTATGTGCCATAGAGTCGGTTTCAACTCATAGGTATAGGGTTTCGACTCACAGGTATAGGGTTTCTGAGTCTGTAAATCTTTACATGTGCAGAAAGCTTCGTGTTTCTCCAAAGGAACGACTGGCAGTTTCGAACTGCTGACCCTGAGGTTAGCAGCCCTACTTTTAACTTCTATGCCAATGATGGATAACTGTGGAATTTGTCTAACCCTGCAAAGAAACCAGGGAAAGGGCAGCCCCTTAGAGTTCAAGGTTAATGAGTCACATGACTCAGTAATGTTATCTAATCCCTCTGAACCTCTTTCTTCAACTAAAAAGTAAGAATTCCTTTTCAAAACCAGAAGGTTTTAAAGGAACTGGAAGAATTTGTACACAATACGGAGTTTGGCTTAGAGAAGATGTGTGCCTACCAAGGCTACTTTGTTGATTTAATTTACAGATAAAGAAGTGTATAAATAATGAAAATTTAAACCTCTTCTCCTTCCCCTATGCAGGCATTTACTAGATTTAATTTCATTAAGCCATGAGACCTAAATTTGATTTTTCTTGGCATTCTGTTGTTAAACACATTTGGGTTTGGAAGCTAATGTGACCTGTATTGTGGAAATTTAAATTTTCGTAAACCCAAAGGGTGGCAAAATGATTAAGCACTGGACTACTAATTGAAAATTTGACAGTTCAAACCTACCTAGAGTCACCTCTGCAATAAGGCCGGGTAGCCTGCTTCCTGAAGATGCCAGCCTGTGGAACATGGGTTCACCATTAGTCAGAGTTCTCCCGCACCTAAACAACACAGTCTTCTAGACAGCTGAAGCAACTATAATTACAAAAGATTTCTCGCAAACTTGCTAGCATAAAATAACTGAAAAAGAAAGGGAAGTGGTTCTCTTCGCCTTCTCCTTCTTTCAATTGAGAAAACATATCTGGTAGCGTAGTGGTAGTGGTTACGAATCGGGCTGCGAACCTTAAGCCCAGCAGTTCAAAACTACCAGCCATTCCGCAGAAGATGAGGCTTTCTGCTCCCATAAAGATTTACAGCCTCGGAAACCCTGTACAGGGTCGCTATGGGTCAGAACCGACTCGAAGGCACTTAACAACAACATTGTAAGTGAGATAAAGGGGCCAAGCCAGCAAACAGATACCTTTTGGTCCATTAGTAATGAATGGTGTCTTGACTACCAAGTCAGACTCTTAGAAGCCTGTCAACTTATGCAGGGGAAGATAACCACTTAAGGGCAATTGACTTCTGCCTTTGCTTCAAAAGTTAACCCTCTAATCAGAAGGTCATTAGGCTATGCCTGATCATGTTGTCTCTAGAAATTAGCAAATGGGTCCAAAAAAGAAAAGTAAAAGATTCTGTGAAGGGAAAATTTCCAAGATCTGCACCACTGTATCCCCTTTATTCTACAGTATTTTCATGTTTCTTCTGACTGACACCAAAAACTGTTTGTGGTTGATGTAATGTATTAAAAGAACACCACCACTTGTCTTGTCAGTTTACTGTAACGGGTGGCTTGCGTGTAGCTGTGATGCTGGAAGCTATGCCACCAGTATTTTAAATACCAGGAGAGTCAACCATGGTGAACAAGTTTCAGCAAGAGTTTACAGCGGACTACTTCTGGATGTTTAGCCACTGAAAATCTTAGGAGTTGCAGTAGAACATTGTCAGATACAGCGCCGAAGATGAACACATTATGAATAAAAGGCTCAAATGTCACAACAATTGTGAGGATGGCACAGGACTGGGCTGTGTTTCGTTTTGTTGTGCAGGGGGTCGTTATGAGTCAGAAACAATGTGACAACATAACAACGACAACAATGAAAAGAATCGTGATTTGGAAAACTGTTCTTTTAAAACACTTGAGGTTTCAGAACTCCTTATGAAGCACATTTTCCAACTACATGTTAATCTTCTGGGTCATTAATGTGTCCATCCTGTTCAAAGGAAAAGGGCTAACTTGATTGTGTTGACAAGAACAGATAATACACTACACAGTATGTGAAGCAGTGGTCTTGTCTGATAATGTTATAAGTAGCAGCACTAATCACTCCAATTCAGGCTTTTGAAGAGTGTACACTGGTTAGAATCAATTCATTCAAACTACTGCATGCAAGTAATGGACTGAAGTCTTGAATCAGACTTGATCTCATTAACCTAGTCTTGTCCTTGCCGTCCCTAGAAAGAATGATCCTCTTCCTGATGCATAAGAAAATGTGTAAATTCATGGGGCAACTGATTTTGAGGAAAGAAGCCATTGCTGCTATTTTCAAAAAGAAAAAGAAATTCTTTTGACAATTCCCACTCTACAATTCCATAAAGATGACTGACTAGCCAGATTTTGGGAAAATGTTTTGTTAAGGCTTCTCTCATAAAAAGCAAAAACAGAAATGCAGTTTTATACTTCTTTTTGTTGTTATTAGGTGTCAAGTAAGTTCCAACTTATAGTGGTCCTAAGTTCTGCTGTGCATGGGGTCACTATGAGTCGGTTCTGACTCGATGGCACCTGACAACAACAACAACAAGTACAACAGAACAAAACACTGCCCAGTTCCTGTACCATACAGTCATTGCTGTTTGAGCCTGTTGTTGCAGTCACGGTGTCAATCCATCGCATTGAGGGTGTTTTCCTTTTTCACTGATCACCTACTTTACCAAGCCTGATGTCCTTCCCTTGGGACTAATTTTTTTCTGATAGCATTTCCAAAGTACATGAGACTAAGTCTTGCCAACCTTGTTTTCTTGCTGCTGTTGAATTTGTTCTGTCTGACCCATAGTGGCCTTAAGTTAAACCGAATGAAACACTGCCCGGGGCCTGCACCATTCTCACAGTTGCTGCTAAGCTTGAGCCCATTGCTGCTGCCACTGTGTCAATCCATCTCCTTGGGATGTCTCCCTCTTTTTCACTGTACCTCCACTTTACCAAGCATGATTTCCTTCTCCAGGGACTGGTCCCTCTTGATAATATGTCCGAAGTCTGGTCATCTTGGCTTCTAAGGAGCATTCTGGCTGTACTTCTTCCAACATAGATTTGTTTGTTTTTCTGGCAGTCCATAGTACTCTTAATATTCTTCTCCAACATCATAACTCAAATGCATCAATTCATCTATGGTCTCCTTTATAATGAATAAATTTCACATGCATATGAGGCTATTGAAAATACTATGGCTTGGATTAGGAGCACAATAGTCTTCAAACTGGCATCTCTGGCCTTTAACACATTAAAGAGGTCTTGTGAACCAGATTTACCTAATGAAATATAGCATTTGATTTCTTGATTGCTGCTTCCATGAATGGTGGTGGTGGATCCAAGCAAAATGAAATCTTTGACAACTTCAATCCTTTCTCCATTTATCATGATGTTATTTATTGGTTCAGTGGTGAGGACTTTTGTTTCTTTACATTGAGGTGCAACCCATACTGAAGGCTTTGATCTTCATCAGTAAGCATGTTAAGTCCTTGCTTAGAATCCCAAATTCTACCAACTAGAAAAGCAATATATTAGTGTCTGTTTCCTCCTAGTCTTTGGTTGTTGTAGCTCATTTGTTTGATAATTTGGAAATAATAATACTGTCTTTATTGCCTTTTTATCATGCTCATTAATTTAATATATAAACTTCACTGTTGCTGTTGTTGTTGTTGTTAGGTGCCATACAATCAGATACAACACATAACAACTCTATGCAAAACATAACAAAACAGTGCCTGGTCCTGTGCCCTCTTCACAATTGTTATGTTTGAACCCTTTGTTGCTGCCACTGTGTCAGTCCGTTTTATTGAAGATTTTGCTCTGTTTTGAAGACCCTCCACTTTACTGCTGCTAGAACAAGCAAATCTGTCTCGTGCAGAGGATGGCAAGACTTCACCTCTTGTATTCTGGACATTGTAATAGTTAAGATTTTCTGTCAACTTGACTGGGCCAGGATTCCTAGTGGTTTGGCAGTTGAGATTTGGTTATCCCCATAATGATAAATCAATTGAAAGGATGTTTCCTTGGGGGTGTCACCTGTTCCCAATATATAGGACACACAGAAAAAACTTGTTCTCTCTCCTTTCTGCTGGGGACTTGGGGCCATAGAAAAATTGATGCATTTGAGTTATGATGTTGGAGAAGAATATTAAAAGTACCATGGACTGCTAGAAGAACAAACAGATCTATGCTGGAAGAAGTACAACCAGAATATTCCTTAGAAGCCAAGATGGTCAGACTTTGGACATATTATCAGGAGGGACCAGTTCCTGGAGAAGGACATCATGTATATATATAATTTCTACTGGTTTGTTTCTCTAGAACTCTAAGAAGACCTACCTAAGATACGTGGTTCCAAAAGTGGGGTTCTAGAAAAACAAAATCACAAAAATGAATTTTCTCAATTGATTCTCAAGTCTGACTAATTTTAAAGGCACTGATAACTCTGCCTCCACTACTAAAGAAGGTTCGAGGGTAGATGCATGTCTGTCCGTCCCTTCATAGGAATTGGCCTAGGGCTGATCTTGAGTGTGGGTCTATTTCTCTTTTGTGGAGTCAGAGGACTTTAGACATGGTCTCCACATGGTTTTTGCAGTTGGCATAAGAAGTGGGTTCTTTGCAATGGCTCCAGACTCATGAAAGTGTGAGATTTTGTAAGAGAAAGAACCAAGGAGCATGGGAAGGGAGATTTTTAGATGGTTAATTTGGATTTTGTTACCTATAATGGCTGAAAGGAATGTAAAAGATAAAATGTTTCAGCTGAGGGGAGAAAATCAGTGTCTGGATGTTACACTGGTTAAAGTAGATAGTTGATAAGTGGCCAGAGCCTACTGGAGCCATACTGCCAGAGCCCCAAATCCATATACATATGAATGGAGTGAGTCTAAGAACAGAGAAGAAAAGATCGAACTTGAGTGTTTTTAAAAGGTGTATGTGTTTGGCTGTCTTACAGATATTGCTTTCCTCTACTTACTATTGTAAAATAGACATGTTGTTGTTGTTGTTATTAAGTGTTTTGAATTGGTTATAACTCATTGTGACCCTGTATAGGGTTTCCAAGACAGCTGGTGAGTTTGAACCACCAACCTTGTGGTTCAAACTGACCTTGTGGTCCAGAGCTTTATCCTACAGCACCACACCAGGACTTGTGACTCCCCATTGGGGAACAGACATACATATGTGATCATGAATGGTGGAAATTATGATTACATAGAGCTTGTAAGCTCACCTTCAGTCTATTCTTGATTGGATTTGCTAAAATATAAGTTAGAATTTGCCCAGAAATAGATTTTTGTTTTAAGCCTTTGGAACAAAGAGTACTGGACCTTAGGTTGAATTCTGAGCCCTACCCAGAACCTTCAGAGTTGGTATTTTCGCATTTGAAAAGACATACAGACCAACCCAGAACTGCTGGAGAACAGGAGATTCATGATTGAGAGAAAGACCTGCAGGAAAAAGAAGAGTACTGGCTTTTTGAGTGTCAGGCAAGTTGATTATCTTGAAGGCATCAAGGCAGAAAAAAAAATGTTCCCATCAGACTGAAAGTTAAAGTTAAAGGGAACTGGGGAACAATCTAGTATGCTCAGTGGTGACCACCTGAGTCTACTTGTTGAGTAGAATTGAGGGAAATGCAACCATGAAAAGATGGGCTGAGTTTTGACATGTTCTGTTGGCTTCCATTGACCTTGAGGTGAGAGAGGGAAGAAGAAGGGCTGGATGGTCTGAAGTTCAGGGACATGTATGAGCTCTTGAGTCTATGGGCACTGCTCTAGCTCTGGGGGATATGGCTGAGACTGAAGAGGCCAACTAGTCTGAAGTACAGGGAGTGTGTGTGTGAACTCCCAAACTGGCAGCTGGTACCCACTTGACCTAACTTGGATGGCTAGAGTTAAGTTGACCAGAACCTGACTAGATGATGAAAAAGATGTTTTGTACTGTGAGCAAGTGTAAATTACTATAATTTGATGGACTTTTACTTATGGATACAGTTGCTAAAATTCCAACTGATTGGAAGATTCTTCAGATCAAGGAACATGTTTGTCTGCTGAGCACTAGGTTTATAGGGATAGGCAATTCAGGCATTGGCTATTAAAAATGTAGGGCTATAAAGGCATGAAGTGGCTGGCTGAGTTTTAGAATTGGGAGACAAGGTAGAATCCCCACTGAATAGTTTTCCTTTTTCCCAGATGGGTCTGGTGAAAATCTGATAGGATTTTATGACTCAATTCTGAGTAATTGTTAACAGGATTAATTATGATTGTCAAAACTGTAAACGCTAAGGCCAAGATTGGTTAGTTTTGTCATCCATCTTGGTTTAAAAGGAGCCACCTCAGAAGCAGGAACAGAGGATCCCAGAACCATTAAGAAGGAAGAGCATGGATGGAGTGTGAGATCCTACCTAGAGAAGTGATGGCGGTAGAGGTAGTAGCATGGAGAAATAGAGCAGCTGTAGACTCTAGGCCCATGAACTGAGTAAGGCTGTGTGCCTACAGCCAGGAGTCTGACTTCCAGAATGTGCCCTTTGGACATATAAATGAACATTCACTGTTTTGTTTTATTTGGTTTGGTGTTGTTTGTGTGCATCCAATATTTTTGGTTTGTTCACTTGTGAAATATAAGATGTAAATGGAACCAGTGCATTTTAAGTTGCACACGTTTCAGTTATATCATGTTAGGCACAAGTATGACTTTATAATTTTCTTTATTTAGAGATTATGAACATGGTTGATAGGTACCACGCTGACAAGGGGTTGTCTGTGATAATTAAGATTTTGTGTTTCACTGTTTTGTTTTTTTCTCTAGAAAACCTGCATAAGACAGACATATTATCAGGAATGACTAGTCCCTAGAGAAGGACATCATGCTTTCACCAAAAGCATTATAAAGTCATATGTATACAGGCAAAGCAGTGAATTACTTAATATAGCTCTTTTAGCTATAGTCTTTGTAACTCCCACCGAATGATTGTGTTGTTAAGTGATGCCGAGTTGGTTCTGACTTTAGCAATCCTCTATAGAGTTTCTAATGATCAGCTTGTAAGTTTGAACTGCCAGCCTTGCAGTTAGCAGTACAGTGCTTATCTTATCCTACAACAACACAGCAGGACTACATAAATGTGAGGTGCTAGTGGTCCATCCAGGGGATTGGATAGCTTGCTAATGGTATAAATAAGGGACATAGAAATCTTTTGGGGGTGGGATCACACAAACAAATTTTATGGAACCGTAATGTGGAGCTTTTGGTATAGATTGCATCTCAATGTAAAGAAAACAAAAGTCCTAACCACTGGACCAATAAACAACATTCTTATCAATGGAGAAAAGATTGAGGTTGTCAAGGACTTCATTCTTCTTGGATCAACTATCAACACTCACAGAAGCAGCAGTCAAGAAACCAAACGACATAGTGCATTAGGCAAATCTGCTTCACAAGACCTTTTTAAAGTGTTGAACAGCAAAGATGTCAGCTTGAAGACTAAGGTGTGCCTGGCCCAAGCCATGGTATTTTCAATACCCTCGTATGCATGTGAAAGCTGGACAGTGAATAAGAAAAAAAAGTAGAGGAATTGATGCATTTGAGTTATGGTGTTGTAGGAGAATATTGAAAGTGCCACGGGCTGCCAAAAGAACCATCAGATCTGTTTTGGAAGAAGTGCAGGCAGAGTGCTCCTTAGAGATCAAGATGGCCAAACTTTGTCTTTCATACTTCAGACATGTTGTCAGGAAGGACCAGTTTCTGGAGAAAGATATCATGTTTGGTAAGGTGGAGGGTCAGAGAAAAAGAGGAGACCCCAATGAGATGGATTGGCCAAGTGACAGCATCGATGGACTCAAGCCTGACAACAGTAGTGAAGTTGGCCCAGAATCAGGCCATGTTTCATTCTGCTGTGCATAAGGTCACTATTATTCAGTACTGACTTGATGGCACCTAACAACAACAACAACAAATGTGGAGCTTAGCTAGTTTCGCAGTCCTAGTAGACTTAGAATAGGCCATCCCAGAGGTAGAAATGGACCTTAATACTATCAAGAAAGAAACTGCAAGGAGTGGAGTGCATCCATTGGACCTGAGAGCCCCATACTGACCATCTTTGAGCCAGAAGACAGAGAGCTGTGACACCAGGGGCTTCAAGACACGGTGAGAGGCAGTGGCAGAGAAATGGCAGTGGCAGAGGTGACAGAGCCAGGACACCATGTTACACTGAACATATTAGTAAAAAACAGAGAGATTTCAACAGACGGAATCAGTGCTGGAAGTATTCCCTCGTCTATGTCAAGAAATTTGAAAGAGAGCTACCTGGCCAACCAACTAAAAGAGATCCATTATCACACCAATTACAAAGAAAGATGACCAACTAAATGTGGAAATCATCAAGCAGTATCATTAATATCATTTACATGCAAACTTTTGCTGAGGATAAATAAGCTAAACACTGTTACAGCGGTATATAGAAAGGAAACTGCCAGAAATTCAAGCCTGATTCAGAAGAGGATATGGAATGAGGGGTATCATTGCTGATATCAAGTGTATATGGCTGAAAAAAGAGAATTCCAGAAAGATGATTACTTGTGTTTCATTGACAGTGCAAAGTCATTCAACTGTGAGGAAAATAACGAAATATGGATAACATTGTGTAATAATGGCATGGGGATGGTGTCTCACCTCCTCTGACTTCATGAAGAGGAAGGAGAATCAAACTTATCATCAGCCCAACATTGCTTTTTATGCTGCAAATGTCAGACGTGCCTCTATCCATACAGCTGTCTTTACCAATCTGCCACCAAATGTCCTTCCCAAGGCACTCTCTGCTTTTCTGCTGGATTAGTAAATTCATTCCAATGACTACACAGAACTCACATATAACACTCAGCTATAGAATTTTTTTAGGGACGTTAATGGGTTACGTTTCAGGATAAGAAATGCTCAAGATACAGTTTCTTATAGTCTTGAGTCTCTTCTCAGTCATGCCTGAAGGCAACTCTGGTTCTTAGCCATGCAGCCCCTTGGCCTCTACCCTACTTGGACAAATCTTGCAAAAATGTTACAAATCTTTAGTGCTGCTGATAGATACCTAAAGGGCATTCCAATCCACCATAAATCTTAGCTTGAAGGTACTCAGTTCTAGTTCTATATATCTGTCAACCTAGTTGTTGTTAAGTAGTTCGGACACGTTGTTGTTATTTGCACTCAAGTCAGAACCAACTCATAGCAACCCCATGCACAGCAGAACGAAACAATGTCTGATCTTGGGCTAACTTCACTACCGCTGCCACACTTGAGTCTATCAATGTTGCCACCTGGCCAATCCATCTCATTGGGGGTCTTCCTCTTTTTCTCTGACCCTCCATCTTACCAAGCATGATATCCTTCTCCAATGACTGTTCCCTCCTGACAATATGTTCAAAGTATGAGAGACGAAGTTTGGCCATCTTGGCCTCTAAGGAACACTCTGGCTGCACTTCTTCCAAAACAGACCAATTGGTTCTTTTGGCAGCCCATGGCACTTTTAGTATTCTCCTCCAACAACGTAATTCAAAGGCATCAATTCTTCTACGATCTTCCTTATTCACTGTCCAGCTTTCGCATCCATATGAGGTTATTGAAAATACCATGGCTTGGATCAGGCGCACCTTAGTCCTCAAACTGACATCTTTGCTTTTCAACACTTTAAAAAGTTCCGGTGCAGAAGATTTGCTTAATGCAATACGTCATCTGATCTCTTGACTGCTGCTTCCGCGAGTGTTGATAGTTGATCCAAGAAGAATGAAGTCCTTGACAACTTCAATCTTTTCTCCATTGATAAGAATGTTGTTTATTGGTCCAGTGGTGAGGATTTTTGTTTTCTTGACATAGAGATGTAATCCATACCAAAGGCTGTGCTCTTTGATCTTCATCAGTAAATGTTTTAAGTCCTCTTCACTTTCAGCAAGCAAGGTTGTATCATCTGCATATCGCAGGTTGTTAATGAGTCTTCCTCCAATCCTGATGCCACGTTTTTTTTCTTGGACCCGGGTTTTTGGGATTATTTGTTCAGCATACAGGTTGAATAAGTATGGTGAAAGAATACAACCTTGTCGCACACCTTTCTTAATTTTAAAACATTCAGTGTTCCCATGCTCTGTTCAAACAACTGCTTCTTGGTTCAGGTACAGATTTCTCATGGGTGCAATTAAGTGTTCTGGAATACTCATACTTCACAATGTTGTCCATAGCTTGTCATGGTCCACACAATTGAAAGCCTTTGTGTAGTCAATAAAGCATAGGTAAACATCTTTCTGATTTCTCTGCTTTCAACCAAGATCCATCGGACATCAGCAATGATATCTCTCATTCCACAGCCTCTTCTGAATCCAGCTTGACCTTCTGGAAGTTCTCTGTCAATGTATGATTGTAGTTGTTTCTATATGACCTTTAGCAAAACTTTACTCGCTTGAGATATCAAAGAGATTGTCCGATGATTTCCGCATTCCGTTGGGTCACCTCTCTTTGGAATGGGCACAAATATGGATCTCTTCCAATCAGTCGGCCAGATACTTGTTTTCCAAATTTCTTCGGACACATGGTGACCCTATAAAACATTTCTAAGGAACAGCAGCTGGTGAGCTTGAACCACCAACCTGGCCATTCAAGCCAGCTGTACAGTCCAGTGCTTTGTCCTAGCTACCCAAATAAGTATCTCGAGACACTCCACAAGCAAGCCTCCTGCCCAAAGGTACTCAATCTGTGAGCCAGGAAGCCCAGGGCTCTGTCTTAGCTTTTTGTTCTGCCATTGCCACTTCTCTACTGTCACTGCTCCTCTGCTGCTTCTCTGGTGGCACTGCCTCTGTCTCATGGATCAAGAAGATTCAGTACAGTAATCTTGAGGTCCAAAGGGTACAATCTACTTCTGATTCTTCTTTTTTCATGACATTCAAACACCACCACTCTCTGCCCACCCCATTCTTACTTCTGAGATGGCTTGTTTAAAACTTAGTGAATGGCAAACTGACCAGTCCCTTCATTAGCTCTGCACATACCTTATTTTCATGGTCCCACACAGTCATTTGGTGTCCTGGTGTGACTCTGTAGCATAAGCAATGGACCACAAGTTCGATTTGAACTGAAGGTCAGTCGTTCAAACTTATCAGCTGCCCCTAGAAACCCTATGCAGGGTCCCTATGAGTCGGAACTGACTTAAAGGCACTTAACAACAACAACAACACAGTCATTTAATAGCAGTTACAAAGACTATGATTAGAAGATGAAGTAATTCACTTCTCCACAAAGAATGAGAATTTCAGTTAATTGTGCTTATGCAGAACCTGTACATAGACCAGAGATAGTCATTCAAACAGAATCAGGGGATACTGTTTGAAATTTAAATAATAGTGGTAATAACTGGTCTTCCTTATTATGTTTATTATCCTATCACAGACAGCATTCTACCTCAAGATAGATCATGAAATTCTGTTTTTGACGGTGAATGTGATACCGTTCCTCTTAAGTTTGTTGTTTCTGGCATAGTAAACCATACGACTGTCTGATTAAAAATGGGCAACACCAGCCCATGTCAACTCACTAATGCTTAGGATATTAATCTCTATGTGCTCCATTTCATTTTTGACAACTTCTAGTTTTCCTGACTCCATACTTCATACAGTTCATGTTCCAATTATTTATGGATGTTTGCAGTTCTTTCTCCTCATTTTGAGTTGTGTCTCACCAGTAAATGAAGGTCCCCAAAACTTAACTTTATCCACATCACTAAGATCGATTCGACTTTGAGGAGGCATATTCGACTCGACCAGTCATATTCCGAGTGCCTTCTGACCCAAGGGGGATGATCTTTTGGCAGTATGTCTGGCAATGCTTCACAGCTATTTATAAAGCTTTCAGTGGCTAACCATTCAGAAGTGCCTCACCTCTACTTAGTCGTAGTCTTAGTCTGTCTTAACCTGTCCACTATAGATCACCCTGTTGTTGTTGTTGTTAAGGTCCCGACTCATAGTGACCCTATATAGAGTTTCCAAGGAGTGGCTGGTGAGCTTGAACCACTGACCTAGCAGTCCAAACCAACTTTGCAATCCTGTGCATTAACCCACGGAGCCACACCAGGACTCCCAGATCACCCTGTTGTTGTTGTTATTATGTGCCGTGGAACCGATTTCAACTCATAGCAACCCTGTACAGGGTTTCTGAGGCTGTAAATCTTTATGGGAGCAGAAAGCCTCATCTTTCTCCCGTGGAACAGCTGGTAGTTTCAAACTGCTGACCGTGAGGTTCGCAGCCCGATTCGTAACCACCTAGATCACCCTATTAGTATTTAAAATACCAGTGGCATCGTTTCCAGCCTCACAACAACACACAAGACATCACAGGATGACAAAGTAAGTGGTGGACAAATCTACAAATCAATCAATAAAATTAAAATAAAAAATCTTGCTTGTCCTTAAAACTCAATACAATATTAAATGTATTCCTAATCTGTTAGCAGCAAAGTTAGCAAAAGTATTTTAAATTTGACTTTGAAATAGAAATTTAAAAAGCACCTTGTTGTTGTGAAGTGCCGTTGAGTCGATTCCGACCCACAGCAACCCTATAGGGTTTTCTAGGAGCAGTTGGTAAGCTAGAACTGACGACCTTGCAGTTCAAATGGCTTTGCAGTCTGGCACATTAACCCACGGTGCCACACCAGGACTCCTAAAAAGCCCCTTAGAATAACTATTTACAACAACAAGGCAGTGAGAGAAACTAAAGAGATATGTAAATGGAGTCTTTCCATCCATGGAGATACAATGGATGGAAAGACTAATAGATTAATGTCACTTCTCCCAAGTTGATTTATAGATATAAATGATCACATTCAAAATCACACACTCATTCTTCAGAAACATTTCTAAACCACCCTTAATTTAGTTAGTGTGTCTCCTATATGTGAACAAAGTACCTATCTTGAGGATATTCTAGGTTGGCATTTATCATTCTGTTTTGTGTATGCTGTTGTTAAGTGTTGTCAAGTCAGTTCCGACTCATAGCGACCTTGTAGAGGGTTTCTGAGGAATGGCTGGTGAGCTTGAAGCACCGACATTGCAGTTCAAACCAAAATTGCAGTCCAGCACATTAACTGGCAGGACCACACTGGTTACAAAAATAGATGTAAGAGCCGGTCTATCTGCTTTTGAATTCTGGCTCTACCAAGTTCTAGTTCTGTGACCTCAGACATGCTACTTAAATTCTCTGTAACTTTTTTGGCATATTTTATGTAAGAGCCAGTCTGTCTGCTTTTGAATTCTGGCTCTACCTAATTCTAGTTCTGTAACCTTGGACATGTTACTTAAAGTCTCTGTAACATTTTTTGCCATATTTTATGAGTAAAGAAACAAATTATCTATCTCACTGGGTTATTAGGATTAAACGTGTTAATGCTGTGTATAGAACAGTGCCTGGCACGTAGAAGCATTGTGTAAGTGTTGGATACTGATGTTGTTTTTGCTCTCTCCCCTAAGAGTCTGAGTTCCTATACACATTTACCTAGCAAGTTTTCCAATTCCATTTGATAAACAACTCATTCTTTCTTTCTTCACCTTTAACCTATATAAAATGCCTTGTACACATGGGTCTACCTCTGTGTTCGTCTTTGTTCATTGATGTATTTATTCTTTTGCCAGACAGAACATATCTCTCTGGCTTCTTTTCTTCGCAGTCTCATCACTGTTCCTTTTATGTGTCTTGGCTTATCCCCTATACGTTAAGAAAGAATTTCTGAAGGGCTTGGGCTTATAATATTAGGATTCTCTTTGGCAAGCTGAGGGAGATTGCGAACCCTCCCACATTGGTAAGTATCCTCCTTCCCAAAAGAATTGGCCATGTATGGCATAATTATGGTCCCCCTTTCTGCTTTTACCTCCCAATGTGCTTTTCTATACAACAGTAGTCTGTGTAGCCTACACTGAGACAAATGAAAAAGAGAAGACCATTGTGACTTAATTAAGTTATTTTCAATTAAATACTCCAGCAGCATTTTGCTTTTAAATCAATTACTTAGATGCTAGACAGTCTATTCTTAGAAGGAAGTTATGAAGCAGAAAATGTACATAAACAGTAATTGACTAATAATTAATTACTTAACTATAATTTTAATTAATCAATTAATTGATAGACATCTTAGGAACTGAAGGATTCCTGAAAGGAAAGCTTTCCTAGTGCCCCTGTACCATCTTGTTTACCTCTGATCTCTTCTCTAGTTCTGAAGTCTTATACCTGCACCTTGTGCTTAATGTTAGATCATGCAGACAGATTCATTATAATGCCCTGTCCATGTCCCCAGCTCTGCCTCCATCCCTGGTGTCACTGCTTCTCTGGATAAGGTCCTGCATTCTACTTGTGCTCTTCTCCCTTGATGGTCCTAGGGTCCTCTGTTTCTGAACTATAAGATTAACTATTCCCTCATTTTTCTTAGAAAACTTCTACCTTTACAATTGTGACAGTCGCAATTAGTCACGATAACAATTACTCAGTGTTGAATCATAAGAATCTTATTCCCATCACTTTTTGCCAGACCCATCTAGACAAGATGATAAGTAGAATTATTTTGAAGATAACTCAAAAATGGTTCCAGCTGCAAACCAATAGGGAACTGCCAGATATTCAAGCTGGATTCAGAAGAAGATGTGGAATGAGAGGTAAAATTGCTGGATCTTGGCTGAAAATGGAGACTAGCAGAAAGATGTTTACCTGTATTTTAATGACTATGCAAAGTATTTAACTGTGTGGATTATAACATATTATGGAGAACATTGTAATGGATAGGAATTTCAGAACACTTATATAGATCAAAGGGCAGTTGTTTGAACAGAACAAAGAAATACTGATAGTTTAAAATCAGGAAAGGTGTGTGTGAAGATTATATCCTTTCAGCATTCGGTGAGCAGATAATTATAGAAGCTGGGCTCTAGGAAGAAGACTACAGCATTGGGATTGTAGCAAGACTCATTAACAATCTACAATATGCAGATGACATAAATTTACTTACTGAAAGTGAAGAGGACTTGAAACGTTTAGTGTTGAAGATTAAAGGACTTGAAGTATTTACCAATGAAGATTTAAAAAATTCGATATGGCTTACACTTCAACATAAAACCAATGAAATAAATTGATTCAATTCCTACTCAGAGACCTTGTATAAGGTTTTTCAAGCTGTAAATCTTTTCAGAAGCAGAAAACCTCATCTTTCTTCTACAGAGTGACTGGTAGGTTTACAGTACCAGCAGGGCTCCCTGTACCTTAACATAAGGAAAACAAAAATCTCCACACCTGGACCAATAAACAACATCATGATAAATGGGAAAATTACTGAAGTTGTCAAGAATTTAATTTTGCTTGGATCCACAATCAACAACTATGGAAGCATCAGTCAAGAAATCAAATGATGGACCTTTACATCATGCCCTATATAAAAAGCAATTCAGCATGGATTAAAGACCTAAATATGAATCCCAAAGTTATGAAAGTCATCAATGAAAAAATAGGGACAAATGTGAGGGCTCTAATACAGGGTATTTCCTGTACCAGACTACCAAACACTTTGAAAACTACACAAACAAAAGCAGACAAAATAGATGATTGGGACATACTAAAAATTTAAATCTTATATGCATCAAAAGACTTCACCAAAAGAGTAAAAAGGGAACCCACAGAATGGGAAACAATGTTTTGCAAAGACACATCAGACAAGGGACTCATTTCTAAAATATATAGGAAACTACAACACCTCTACAAGAAAAAGACAAATAACCCAATTAAAAATTGGGCACAGGACATGAACAGACACTTCACCAAGGAAAAGATGTGGGCAGCCAACAAACATATGAAGGAATGTTCACAATCACTGGCCATTGGAGAGATGCAAATCAAAACAACAATGAGATATCATCTCACACCAACAATAACAGCAAAGATAAAAAAAGTTGTTGTTAAGTGCCGTCAAGTCAATTCCGACCCATAGTGACCCTGTATAGGGTTTCTGAGAAACAGCTGGTGAGTTTGAACCGCTGACCTTGCGGTTCAAATGGCTTTGCAGTCAAGCACATTAACCCACAGCACCATACCGGGACTCCATAAAGATAAAAAAAGTAGAGAACAATAAATGCTGGTGAGGATGCGGAAAGACTGGGATGCTCTTGCATTGCTGGTGGGATTGCAAAAGGACCCAGCCTCTCTGGAAAGCAATATAGTGCTTCCTCAGAAGGTTGGACATAGCAATACCTTATGATCCAGCAATTCCTCTACTTGGTATACGAGCCATAGCACAAATAGATATGTGCACACCAATGTTCATAGCAGCACTATTTACAATAGCAAAAAGATGGAGACAGCCTAAGTGCCCATCAACTGAAGAACAGATAAACAAACTTTGGTACATACACACAATGGAATACTATGTTACCTTGAAGAAAAACAAGGAAGCTGCAAGCCACCATATAACATGGATGAAACCTGAGGACATTATGCTGAGTGAAATTAGTAAGTTACAAAAGGAGAAATACTCATAGGACCATTACTGTAAAAGAGTAAGAAAAAGAACCCACACTAAAAGGGGAAAAAATATATATATATTTGCTCATCACCAGGATGTATGGGATGAGAGGAGGGGAGGGAGGGAGGGGAAGATAGAGCACAGGGTAAGGAATAGACATAGGATAGCTTGGGTGTGTGGGGAGGGGACGTGGGAGTGCAATACACAAGAAGGGGGAAGGGAATAAAAACAAGGCTGACGGGAGAACAGTTAGGCATGTTTGCATGAGCTAAGTGGGACAGAGGTAAATGATGATGTATGCACAACCTTCAAACAACAGGGCTCCAGGATACAGGGATTGAGGCATAGTTTGAAGGGATAAAAGAGGGGAATAGTGTTAAGATGCTTGGTTGTCTTTTGAAACTTGGTTTCCCTTGCCTACCATTGTAAAATAGACACTGAGGTGGGGAGGAAGGAATAGCGAGAATCATCATTAAAGAAGGCTTGTATGTCCGTGTTCAGCCTATAACTGATGGGAATACCTTAAAGGGGGCTAGAAGTTGCCCAGTGAAAGAGGCTTCCTGTGGAGCCTTTACACTGTACAAGAACATAGATGGAATCCAGAACCTACTGAGGCAGGAAATTTCCATTGGAAATACAAGTAGACCAGCCTGGAGCGGCTAGAAGAACAAAAGATACTCCATGAAAGAAAGTCCAGCAGGAAAAATCCGAAACAATAACTGCAGTCTGATAACTACGAGAACAAGTAAGCTGTTCACCCGGGAGCCATGAAGGTAAGTGGTCGGGACCCCTCAGAGCAAACCCCCTTCCAAGACTGAGACTCAAGGAGAATACATGAGCAGGCATGTGGTCTGGCTGGTGACCATATTGATCACCGATAAGGGGAAGAGGGGGAAAAAACCAGCAATGAAGTTGCGAGCTAAGCCCAACCACATTCAATAGACCATTAACCTGGGTGGAGACAGCAGTACGGCAAGACCTGGGGATTCCTGGGCCCAGAAACAGTGACATGGCCGCAGAGGACTAGAGTGAAGTGTCCAGCTGATATGAAGTGAGGGGAGAGGCACAAGAACACCCATACTTGCAGATAGTACCCGCTTGATCTGGCTTCGACGGCTAGATGATCAGAACCCAACTAGAAGAAGAAAGAAGGGGGCCGGGGAAAGAGTAACCTGCTACAATTTGATGAACTTTATCTATAGAGGCTGTGGAACGAGAGATATCATTGCTGATGTCCGATGGATCTTGGCTGAAAGCAGAGAATATCAGAAGGATGTTTACCTGTGCTTTATTGACTACGCAAAGGCTTTCGATTGTGTGGATCATGACAAGCTATGGACAACATTGAGAAGTATGAGTATTCCAGAACACTTAATTGTACTTCTAAGAAATCTGTACCTAGATCAAGAAGCAGTTGTTCGAACAGAACATGGGAACACTGAATGTTTTAAAATTGGGAAAGGTGTGAGACAGGGTTGTATTCTTTCACCATACTTATTCAACCTGTATGCTGAGCAAATAATACGAGAAGCTGGGTTCTATGAAGAAAAACGTGGCATCAGGATTGGAGGAAGACTCATTAACAACCTGCGATATGCAGATGATACGACCTTGATCGCTGAGAGTGAAGAGGACTTGAAACATTTACTTATGAAGATTAAAGAGCACAGCCTTCGATATGGATTACATCTAAATGTCAAGAAAACAAAAATCCTTACCACTGGACCAATAAATAACATTCTTATCAATGGAGAAAAGATTGAAGTTGTCAAGGACTTCATTCTTCTTGGATCAACTATCAACACTCGCGGAAGTAGCAGTCAAGAGATCAGACAACGTATTGCACTGGGCAAATCTGCTGCACAGGAACTTTTTAAAGTGTTGAAGAGTATGTCAGCTTGAGGACTAGGGTGCACCTGACCCAGGCCATTGTGTTTTCAATAGCCTCATATGGATGCGAAAGCTGGACAGTGAATAAGGAGGATCATAGAAGAATTGATGCCTTTGAGTTGTGGTGTTGGAGGAGAGTACTGAGGGTGCCATGGACTGCCAAAAGAACCAATAGATCTGTTTTGGAGGAAGTGCAGCCAGAGTGCTCCTTGGAGGCCAGGATGGCTAAGCTTCGTCTCTCCTACTTTGGACATATTGTCCGGAGGAAACAATCGCTGGAGAAGGATGTCATGCTGGGTAGGGTGGAGGGTCAGAGAAAAAGAGGAAGACCCCCAACGAGATGGATCAGCCAGGTGGCATCATTGATGGACTCGGGTGTGGCAGCGGTAGTGAGGTTGGCCCAGGATCGGACATTGTTTCGTTCTGCTGTGCATGGGGTCGCTATGAGTCGGTTCCGACTCGATGGCACCTGACAACAACAACAACATGGATGTAGTAGCTCAAAAAAGGGAACAAATTTTTACAGGAATGGTTTACTCCCACTTCCTTGGTACACAGGGTTGACAGGGATGAGCAACATAGACATTGGCTACCCCAAATGGGGAGTGGCCTATAAAGGCAAGAAGTGGCTAGCTTACAAGCTTTCAAGAGGGAGCCTAGTTCCAGATGGGGTGGGGAAAGGTAGAATCACCACTGAATGATTTGTAATCTGTTGGGACCGGGCTGGTGAAAGGAAATGGGGATAAGACTCTTGTGGTACAATAGTGAATAATTGCCATCAGGACTGACTGTGAGGGTAGGAAATATAGAGGTAGATATTTTTTGACAAAAGGAGGAGAGTGATTGATTTTGCAGCCCAGGAGCAGAGGTCCCTGGGACCATCAAGAGAGAAGAACGGAGAGCAGGACCCTACCCAGAGAGGCAGTGACACCAGGGATGGAGACAGAGATGATGACGTGGACAGATAGAGCGGCTGGGGACACTGGATTCAGGGAGGGAAAAGGACTGTGTGCTGGTGGCTGGGGGTGGTGGGGAGCCTGTGTGGTGTACCCTTTGGGGTTATTTGATTATGCATGGAGGGGATTGTAATCATTGCAATGTAACGAAATACAATAGGATGAGTGTAAAGCTGATGTTCTCCCATGTAAACCTCACAATAATAGCTTAAAAACAACAACAACAAATCAAGTGATGTACTGCACTGGGAAAATCTGCTGCAAAAGAACTCTTTAAAATGTAAAGAGCAAAGATGTCACTTTGAGGACTAAGGTGCACGTGACTCCAGTAGTGGTTTTCTCAGTCCCTTCGTATCCATTTGAAAGCTGTACAATAGATAAGGAAAAGTTAATTAAGAATTGATGCCTTGAAATTATCATGGAAACATGGGGAAGAGTTAGAGAGATGGAAACACTGCTTTCATAAATGTGTATATCTAAATCGAGGATATGCCAAGAAGCAACAGCTTCACATATTGATATTTCTATTTAACAAGGTTTCTAATATCTTTAGCAATACATTTTGACTTACCCTCGTATTTAACAGGAAAAGAAGAATGTAGCAAATATTACCTGATCTATAACGCTACAGAATCTAATGCACTAATATTAAATGAAAATTCCATTTATATTTTTGAAAAATATATTACATCTCAGATGTGATATTTTTCAATAAGAGGTTCCAAAAACTCAGTAACGTTGTGTCAACAGGATAAACAATGTTATTTTGGCACAGGATAAACAATTGTATTGTTTTTCTTTTTACCACAGAGGGATACTTCAATAAGTCAGTTATTTATTTACGGCAACAAAAAGAAATCATTATAATATTGAAACCATGTGCAGCCATTATTCAAAATTAAGCAATTTAATATTGCATTGTCTCTCTCAGCCTGAACAGTCATTAAATGCTTGATCATTATGACTGGTGGGGGAAAGAGTGGGTCTCAATTTCTTTGTTCAAAACTCTCAGGGCAAGGTTACAATTACTGAGTATTTAGAGGAATACAAGTCACAGTTATGAGTTGTATTGTTCAGGGCATTTCGCAGTGCAAAGCAATAGCAAAATATTCTGTTCTCAGAATATCAAAGGTCATTTTATTAAATGGGTTTACACCCTACAATCCAAAAACTTGATAAATGGCTCTCACAACATACTAAGAATTGTATAACCTAAGAAATGCATATGATGAGCTATAGTAAAACCTGTCTGCACACAGGAAAGCCTCTGGTGAGGATTACTAATCTTATTATGAGACAAAGGCTTCAGTCTTGTCTTGAGTACAGAATGATATTGTCAACCATCTTCAGGTATGTTTGTTTATCTTACAGGGTTGGGTGACTAGTTAAGTAGTAGGCCAACTAGTGTCTCTGAGATGCCTCAAGTCATACTTTGCATTTAGTGGTTCCATTTGCATTTCTAAAATTTCCAGTTTTTTTGTTAAAATGCACACAGACTGAGAATAAACAAAACTTTGTATCATTGTAAAAAATCCTAAAACTGAACTTGATATCACATGAAGGGTCATGGGATGAGAAGGAAGGAAATGATGTTTTCTATCAAATGTTGAAAAGCAAACTTCTATAAAGGACAAACATGCCTTGTATTGAGAAAAGAAAGCTAGACAGGAATGACTTCTTTAAATACGCAATTTGCTTCTGCATGATGCTCCTGTTAACACAACATACTGGCTGTGAGTCTTGGGGAAGGAACAGGACTTTGTTCACAGATGGACAGGATTCTGCTTTGGTCAGGGGCAGTGTAGGCCCTGGAGGGTCTTTTATTTATTTATTTAAGTAAATTAACTCTAAAGACTCATTTTTAAAATTGTTTGACAAATGCACAATTTAGCGAGTTAAATAAGTCCCAAGGGGAAGAAAATGCTGTAAAGGCAATCCATCAAATGATGAAAGCCTAAGGTTGTCTCCAAAGGGGGAAAACTGCTCATACTAGTTAGGAAAGGTCACTATAGGAAAGACCCTAGAAAGAAGGCTTCACAGTGAAACTTGCAATTCTGTGACTCATTTAATACTTGATGCATAAATTGGCATCAGGCTCACAGTATCAACTAACTGAGAGAAAAGAATAGTTCAGTATTAAGATGTGCTATGACAGCATTGTGTCATGCTTCACAGAAGACCAGTCTCAGCCTCCTAAGGAGATGCAACCTCTATGAGTAAGTTCGTATTCATTGGGGCAAATTCAATAACTTCTCCATGCCCACTTTTCTCATCTGTAAAATGCCAATCATAGACACTACCTATAGAATGCTTTGGATTATATTAATTAATACATGTAAAGCATTTAGAATGGTACTTGACATATAATACTGATTTTTTTAAGAATATGGTGTGGTGTTGTAGAATAAGCACTAGACTGCTTATGCAAGTTTGCCAGTTCAAACCCACCAGCCGTGGCACATAACAACAATAACAACATTTGTATATTAACAGAACGGTGAAAAATCATTGAAATTAAAGGCTAGATTATGCAATAAAAATAAATGCCATTAGACCTAAAATCCAACTCCTGGGAAAGAGGTGGGATGCAGAAGGCCTTGAATTAGAGAGGAGATGGTAAGGCACTCCAAGTGACTGGAAAGACAGGACTGAACATGGTCTTTAAAGAAACTAGCCTAAAGGACTAGTGGAATCACATTGTCCAAGCTGAGGGAAAATAGCTAGATAAGACATCCCACCATTCATCTGTTCATTTATTGTGCTGTTGTGGCTCATGTGTTGCTTGCTCGATGCTGGAAGCTATGCCTCTGGTATTTCAATTACAAGCAGGGTCATTCATAATGGCCAGGTTCAGCAGAATGTCTAGATTAAGACAGACTAGAAAGGAAGATCTGGTGTCCAAGATGGACTCAGAAGAGGATATGGAATGATGGATATCATTGCTGATGTCAGATGGATCTTGGCTGAAAGCAGAGGCTACCAATAAACCTATTTTTTATTAACTGTGTAAAGGCATTCAACTATATGGATCATAGTAAATTATGGATAGCGGTATGAAGAATGGGAATTCCAGAACACTCACTTGTGCTCAGGTGGAACCTGTACATAAACCAATAGGCAGTCATTCAAATAGAACAAAGGAGTACAGTGGGTTTTAAACCAGGAAATGTATGTGTCAGAATTGGATGCTTTTCTCATACTTGTTTAATTTGTGTGCTGAACAAATAATCTGAGAAGATGAACTATATAAAGAACATGCCATCAGAACTGAAGGAAGACTCATTGGCCTGTGGTATACAGATGATTCAATCCTCCTTGCTGAAAGTAAAGATGATTTAAAGCACTTAATAAGGAAGATCAAAGAATATAGTCTTTAAAATGAATTGTACCTGAATGTAGAGAAAATGAAAATCCTCACAACTGAACCAGTAAATAGCATCTTGATAAACAGAGAACAGATTGAAGTTGTCAAACATTTCATTTTGCTTGGATCTGCAATCAACACTCATGGAAGCAGCAGTCAAAAACTCAAAGGACATATTTCATTAGGCAAATCTGCTGTACAAGACCTCTTTAAAGTGTTCAAGAGCAAAGACATCACTTTGAGGACTAAGATGCTCCTGACCCAAGCTATGGTATTTTCAATGGCCTCATGTGCATGAGAAAGCTGAACAATGAATAGGGAAGACCTTGGAAGAATCAATACATTGTGTTGATTAGGTGTGGAGAACATTGAATTATGGTGTTGGTGATGAATATTGAATATACCATGGACTGCCAGAAGACCAAACAAAACTGCTTTGAAAGAAGTACAGCTGGATTTCTCTTTAGGAGCAATGAGGGTGAGACTTCATCTCTCATACCAATCTGCAGAGGGACATCATGCTTGATAAAGTGGAGGGTCAGAGACAAAGAGGAAGACTCTAAGAAATATGGATTGACACATCGACAGTAACAATGAGCACAAGCATAGTAATTGTGAGGATGGTGCAGGACCTGCCAGTGTTTTGTTTTTGCATATAGGGTTGCTATGAGTTGGAACTGACTTGATAATACCAAACAGCAACGACAATGAAGATCAAAGACTACAACTTCCAATATGGACTACACGTCAACTAATAAAAACAAAAATCCCCACCATCTCATGATAAACTAAGCAAAAATTGAAGTTGTCAAGGATTTCATTTTACATAAATCCACAATCAATGCCCATGGAAGCAGCAGTCAGAAAACCAAATCTTCTGCAAAAGATATTTTTACAGTGTTAAAGAAGAAAGATAACAGTGTGAAGACTAAAGTGCACCTGAACCAAGGTATGGTGGTGTTTTCAAAAATTGCCTCAGATGCATTGAAAGCTTGACAATGAATCAGGAAGACTTGAGAAGAATTGACCCATTTGAACTATCGTATAGGTAAAGAATACAAAATATACCATGGCCAGGGAGAAAAATGAAGAAGTCTGTCTTGGAAGAACTATACCCAGAATGCTTATTAGAAACTAGGATGTTGCGATTTCATTTCATGTACTTTGGATATATTATCAGGAGGTATCAGTCCCTGGAGAAGACATTATGCTTGGAAAAATCTGTGAGAAAGAGGAAGACCTTCAGTGAGATGCATTGACACAGTAGTTGCAAAAATGGGCTCAAGCATAGCAAAGATTATGAGAAGAGTGCAAGATTGGTTAGTGTTCTATTCTGTTGTGCAGAGTTGCTACGAGTCTGAACAGACTGAAAGGCACCTAACAACAGCAACACATAACACACGACTGTTTGATGGTGGTGGTTGTGAGGCATTGAATTCTGTGGTTGAGATCAGGCTCTGACAAGAACCCATTGTTGTTTCCAGTCTCCTCAGGGAGGGTAATATTGTAGAATTAGTAATGGATGCCTGGAATACAGGGGTAGAATGTAGACAAAGAGTCTGGAAGCAGATGGCTCAGTTGAAAGGTTTTGAGGTCAATCCAAGAATGAGTAGGTGAGTTTCTGGATTAGGGTGATAAATGGAAGGCAACAGTTAAATAAATAACAAGATGTCTAGGAATGACTAGGTGTGGAGAACAAAGGAGAGAAGAGGCAAAGATGTCTGTAGAATCTTAAGGATGCCTTCAAGTCTAGAATTGTATCTAGATGAGATAAGGAAGTCCTTGATAGATGGTAGAATACACTCTTGAAGAGTACAAAGGACAATTAGGGAGCTAACTGGCTTTGTCCTTTGTATTTGAAGGTTTTTAAATGAAACTGAAGTGAAAAAAGAGGGATCAAGTCTTGAGTATTATAAAGGAATTTCCTAGTCTTGAAGCTCTACTCAAAACACCACAGCTCACAAGGGCCAATCCAAGGCAGCAAAAGAGCCATAGACAGTCTTGTGGTTCAGAATGAAAGGCTATAGTTGTCAGGTCTGAAAAGTGACTTTTAGACCATTTATATTATTTTACCTTAACGAGCCAAATCAATGTCCGCAGTGCAGTGATTTACTTGATATGGCTCTTCTAGCCGTAGTGTTTGTAACTCTTCCCAAACAATTGGTTGGGACCATGCAGGCTAAGGTATCTCCTCTTTCTCTGATGGCTCTGGGAGAAAGAAGGTTGGGGAAGATGCTGATAGAATTATATGATTCAGTTTTGAGTGATTGTTAACAGGATTGATTGTAATCGTAAAAACTTGGAACTCTAAGGCGTGGATTGGTCAATTTTGCCTGCACACTGGAGTCCTGGTGTGGTGTTGTAAGATAAGCACTGGGCTGCTAACCACAAGATTGGAAGTCCAAACCAGCAACTCCTCAGAAACCCTATACATGGTCACTAGAACTTAACAATGAGTAATATCAGAAGCCGGAATGGGGAAATTGCATCACTATCAAGAAAGGCCAGGAAGAGAGCACAGTCTTTGGAGCCAGAGATGCCTGAGAGCTGAACCCCCTCAATACAGGAGAGAACAGTGACGCCAGGGGAGTTCTGGAGGCTTGGTGGCAGCAGACACAGCAGCAGCAAGAGTATGAGACAGAGCAGTGGACATCCTGGCTCATGAAGCCGATCAAGTTGAGTGCTTTAAGGCAGGAGGCTTGCTGGTGGAGTAAGTTGTCTCCAGGCACTTAATTGGGAGAGCTAGGTTAGCTGATCCATGGAACAAGAGCTGAGTGACTTCAGGCTTAGACTTATGGTAGAGTAGAGTGTCCTTTGGAGCATTTGTCAACAGTGCTATAGGAGCTTTGCTGAAGCAGGGCAGAGGCCAATGACTGAGTTTTTGAGAACCAGGGATGAACTATATTCTGAGCATTTCTGATCCTGAATTGTAACCTGTTAACTTTCCGGGTGTGACACTGTAAGATAAGCACTCAATCACCATGTTGGTTTGAATTGCAAGATCAGCGGTTCAAACTCACCAGTTGCTCTCCAGAAACCCTAAACAGGGTCGCTATGTGTCAAAACCAACTCAACAGCACTTAAGAACAACAACAACTTTGTTAATAAACCCCATCATTTAGTATTGTCTATGAGTTCTGAGGTTCAAGCCAGATTCAGAAGAGGTAGTGGAATGAAGGATATCATTGCTGATGTCCGATGGATATTGGCTGAAAACAGAGAATATCAGAAGGATGTTTATCTGTGCTTTACTGACTACGCAAATGCTTTCGATTATGTGGATCATGACAAGCTATGGACAACATTGCGAAGTATGAGGATTCCAGAATACTTCATTGTGCTCATGAGGAATCTGTACCTGGACCAAGAAGCAGTTGTTTGAACAGAACATGGGTACACTGAATGTTTTAAAATTGGGAAAGATGTGCAACAAGGTTGTGTTCTTTCATCATATTTATTCAACCTGTATGCTGAGCAAATAATATGAGAAGCTGGGTTCTATGAAGAAAAACGTGGCGTCAAGATTGGAGGAAGATTCATTAACAACCTGCAATATGTAGATGATACAACCTTGCTTGCTGAAAGTGAAGAGGACTTAAAGCATTTATTGATGAAGATCCAAGAACACAGCCTTCGGTATGGATTACATCTCAATGTCAAGAAAACAAAAATCATCACCACTGGACCAATAAACAACATTCTTATCAATGGAGAAAAGATTGAAGTTGTCAAGGACTTCATTCTTCTTGGATCAACTATCAACACTCATGGAAGCAGCAGTCAAGAGATCAGACGACGTATTGCACTGGGCAAATCTGCTGCACAGGAACTTTTTAAAGTGTTGAAGAGCAAAGATGTCAGCTTGAGGACTAAGATGCGCCTGACCCAAGCCATGGTATTTTCAATAACCTCATATGCATGTGAAAGCTGACAGTGAATAAGGAAGACTGTAGAAGAATTGATGCCTTTGAGTTATGATGTTGGAGGAGAATATTGAAAGTGCCATGGGCTGCCAGAAGAACCAATAGATTGTTTTGGAAGAAGTGCAGCCAGAGTGCTCCTTGGAGGCCAAGATGGCCAAACTTTGTCTCTCATACTTTGGACATTATTGTCAGGAGAGACCAGTCACTGGAGAAGGATATCATGTTTGGTAAGGTGGAGGGTCAGAGGAAAAGAGGAAGAACCCCAGTGAGATGGATTGGCCAGGTGACAACATTGATGTACTCAAGTGTGGCAACAGTAGTGAGGTTGGCCCAGGATCGGGCAGTGTTTCGTTCTGCTGTGCATAAGGTTGCTATGAGTCAGTACCAACTCGATGGCACCTAACAACAACAACATGAGTTCTGTGTGGCCATTGCAATGGATTCTCCAACTCAGAGGAGAAGTAGAGAGTTCTATGGGAGGGATGGTTGGGATGAGAGTTGGTAAAGGAAGAATGAGGCTAAAGGCATGTCTGAACTCTGCCTCATAGGAATTGGCCTTGGGCTGATGTTGAGTTTATTCTCCTTCTCCCTTGTGAAGTCAGAGGAGGTCCAAATCTGCTGCCACACACTTTGTACAGTATCATGTTATCACATGTAGTAAGAATTTCAAAGTACTGCCCATTCTTCTCAGTTATAAGATCATGGTGCTGCCAGATAAACCTTAGTGACAGGAAATCCATATTGTGAATCCATTTATAGACTTCATCCTATCATGGCTTAGAGCTTATTGGGCTAAGACTGAGATGCCTAGGGAAGGAGGCTGACAGAACAGGTCATCATCTCCTATTGATTATTAAAATACTCTCGTTAGGCTGTTCTTTGGTAAGCATTGACATGAGTCAGAAATATTTAGCATTCTGTGCCAATCACATGGTCCAATACTATTTTCCTCTTTGTCACCACTTTTATAATCTCTCTTTGAATCCCCAACTATCCTCCTAAACCATTATTGCCCAAGAACATATAGTTCCATACCTCTAGCCAACTCCTCTTCAGACAAAATGAACAACCAGGCATACTGTTCAAAGTTTTGACCACAGGGAAAATTTTCCCTAAATATTGTCCTTTTGAGCCAGTCTGGTGTAAAGCTGCAGTCATTTATTTTTGAGTAGTGTCAGAAAATCGTATAGAATTGTCTAAATGATTTTTCTTTCCTTAGTCAACTTTTTGTTGTTGTTGTTATATGTGGAGTCGGTTCTGACTCATAGCGACCCTGTACAGGGTTTCCGAGGCTATAAATCTTTATAAGAGCAGAAAGCCTCATCTTTCTCCCACAGAGCAGCTGGTAGTTTTGAACTGCTGTCCCTGAGGTTCGCAGCCCAATTTATAACCACTATACTACCAGAGCTCCTTCCTTAGTCAACTAGCCATGGAGAATTCCCATGAGGCATTAGGTACAAGTTAAAAGAGAAGAAACTGTGTAGTAGTTATGGGCATCTGTGCACTTGCTCATACAACTGTGCCTTCAGGACTGTTGATAACTGAGGAGTGTTATCTTGAAATTGGGGAACAGAAGCTATAGGGAGTATCAGGAATCCCTAGGCCTGAGTCCCTAAGGTTACCATTTCCATTGCTTGTCTTCCTGAAGTGCAAGGCTACAAATGCATTAGTCATCACCCTCCTTTACCCTTCACCCCTTGCTGTCCAGCAGGTCTTCCATGTCTCAGTCACTGAAATAGAAGTGTACTGGAGCATCTAGTGAAAGAACCCCCTAACTGCCCTTTAACACAGGAAAATACTAGTGTTTCATTGAGGTGCTACTGGGCTCTCTCTGTTCACAGTAAAGTTGCTAGTGAGATGTTTCAGTACCTTCTTTGTAACTCATAGATCCCAACATGCTCTGCTACCTTGCTTAGTCCCAGGGGAGCTTGGAGCCATATCACAGTGAAATCTCTCAGTCTTGGTTGTTTGTTAACGGTTGTTCACCCTTCCTAGAGTATCTCATGTTGAATCATGTTTCTTCCTTGCAGTACTGGCTGCTGGAAGAAGAGTATGTCTCACCTTTATATGAATCTGACTTATAGGAAGCTTGGAAGCTGGCCAGTGGCTGGAAGTGCTGGCTGAATAGACAGCAAATGTCTGCTGGATGGAGAGTGGGCACTGTACTTCTTCAGAGTATGAAAAACTCATAATGAGTTTAGTAGAATGCATGGCTGAAAAATTGTCTGGTCTGGAGAAGGTGGAGACAAGGCAGAGCTGAGATTTCTACTATTTTTCTAGTAGAATCATCTGTCTTTCTTAAGATGCCAAGTTAGAGAGCCTTGGCTTTACAGCTTGTGGGACTGGAATGGAAGACCAGTGAAGCAGGTCTCACATGACCTGGCTTCAGTGTTGGATCATTGTCAGGTCTTTCTCCCAACAGTCTGTGGACTTGTGGGATAGCCACTAACATACATTTTTGGCTTGAGAGTCTTCCTATTTAATTTCCCTTTTCCTTGGACCTGCTATATTGGTCTCCATATGAATTCCACTATTTTCTGTGGAAAACCTTTGAAAGAAACTGATAATCTTAACACAGGAAACAGACATGATACTTTCTCTGAATGATGTGATTAATAGTGATATATAATTTCTTTTTTAGCTTTTCTGTATCTTAAAAATTGTCTGCAACAAATATATATTACTTTGGTAATGTCTTTGTTGTTGTTAAGTGCTGACCCATAGCAACCCTGTATAGGGTTTCCAAGGAGTAGCTGATGAGCTTGAACCACCGACCTTGCAGTTCAAGCAACTTTGCAGTCTGATGCATTAGCCCACAGTGCCACACCAGGACTCCTTTAAGTAGATATAAGTTTAGGACTTGGGTTTTAGCCACAATCAGTTTCTTGTCATCGAACACTGGTGGCCTATTCATCTTGAGGAAGAACAGGAAAAGGGGAAAAGATATTCCATGTTCATTGGTCCCATTCTCTCTAAATTACAATTTATCCTCATAAATTATTCTGCCATAAAATAGTTTCTGTTATCCCATATGGCTTAGAGTCAAGGCAATTTAAAAAGCAGAAAAATTTAAACCTAAATAATATAATCGTAGAAAAATCAGGATTCCAATCATGTTATTTAAAAGTCTTCACCACGATAGTACACTCAACATTTTAAACAAAAACAACAAAAACTACTTGAATCACAAGAGAGGGATTAGAGAAAACTCCCGTAGATTGAAGTTGTCACACAAAGATTTTCAATGATCAAACTAGATTAAGGGTACATTAGTTTTATTCTTAAAGCTTATGGAAAACTTCTTGCTGCATATGTGTTATGGTAAAACAAAATACAGGGATGGAAAAAATGACTTTAAAAATAGCCAAATACTTGATGGCCCAGCTTGAGCTCATTAGAAGTGCTGCAGCTGTAGACAGTTTATAGGCTTCTGTTTTTAATTTGCATGAGTAGTTTAGTACTTGACCGGAACAGGCATTCAGGTGCCTTTTTAGACTGATTAACTTTCCATTCGCCCCACAGTAATACAAATGGTTTTGGGACTTTGGGGCAGGTGGCACTGGAAGTTGTGAGAAGCCTGAAATGTGAGGTACCTTCCACCCTCTGATACCAAGGAAAACCCAGAACTTTTGACAATGTTTTCTTAATACAGAGATGAAAGCCTTTTGTGTTCTGCTAATGAACAAGAGAGTACCTGGATGACACAAAAAGTTAAGAATTGAAATGTTGGCAGATTGAACCCAACAAGAGATGGCTTGGAAGGAAGTCCTGGAGATGTACTTCTAAATGATCACAGCCTTGAAAACTATGGTATATAGTTCTACTCTGACACATGTGAAGGCATCATGAAGTGAATTCAACTAGACAGCAACTAACAATTACCATGATGAAGAAGAAACTCTCACCCCATCCTTTACCTTCACTGCAAGAACATCACTTGCCTAATGATACTTCCGTTGCCCAGACTTATGTGGGGCTGGAGATTCACACTGCTTAGTCTTGAAGTGGAAAAGCTATCCTAGGCACCGTGTTCTCATCATCCATCACATAGAACGGTAGCAGTTTTCAGTGTCCTTTCCAGGTGAAGTTGTCATGATTCTGTGGTAGAGTGCCAACCACTTATTTGAAAACCATTGAACACCTCTAGAAGTCTATATTCTGATATTGGTGTAAATGGGGTGCAGACTTCCTGCAAGATCTGTAGTCTTGCTTATAGAAATCAAGATAATACATTTAAAGTGTTAATTTCTCAGAATGAAAAAATTAAGAAGAAACTTTGTGTTAAAAACAAAGTGACAGAAAGTTTCAGGAAAAAGCAGAACAGATCACAGTAACCAAAGATGGCATTATAGCACTTGTCTGGAAGTTTGTCATTCTGTGTTGACTTTCTTGTTGTTGTGATGCAGGAAGTTATTCTATCAGTATTTCAAATACCAGCGGGGTCATCCATGGTGGATAGGTTTTAGCAGAACTTCCAGACTAAGACAAATGAGGACGAATGACCTAAAAACAACAAAAATTGGCAAGTGAAAACTTATAAATAGCCAGAGAGGTGGTAAGATGTCAAACAAGGCAGAAGGGTTGTATGGCCCCTCTACAACAAAGATATGGAAAACCAAATGAAACAGATGCAGATGATAGTCCTGGATCCCTGGGCTTCAGATGAAGGGAGAGAGAAGTGGATTGGCTGGTTATTAGGAGAGAAAGCTGAACAGATGCTGCATCAAAAGGAGACAAAGTGGTGATCTGTGCTGGCTGAACAAACGTGACACATCCATCTTAAGCTTTTGTGAGAGGTTTCAGAAACAAGAAAATATATTGACATTGTAGAAACACAGTGGTGGCTCGCCGAGATAAAGGTACAATTTATTTTCTTGTTGCCTATACGTCCCTAGTGACTAGAGGCATGGCTGGCCCCCACCTGTATGCAACTGCAAGGAAACCCCCGGTCTCCCAGTTGTCAGAGTTTCACAGAGGTGAGCACCACGTCATGAGTCCATTAAAAGAGTGGGGAGCTAAAGACACTTACCTCATTTGGGTAGGTCCTGCTTCAAATCTGCAAAGCCAGCTCTGACCAGTAGGAGAAGCAGATGAACAGACACATGGTGACGGGGGTGGGGAAGAAGAAAAGAGATTGGTGATTTGTGCTGACCAGCCAGGAGAGGTATGGCTATCCTGAATTTTTGCCGGTGACTTTGAAGGTAAGAGGGCAATAGATGGTGCACAGATACCACTTGTTGGGGGGAGAGAAAGATGTGACATTTTCTCTTGAACCACACATTACCCTGGTGACCAGAGGTGTGGCCAGCCCCCACCTGCATACACTCCCAGGAAAACGCCTGCTCTCAGGGCTGTCAGAGCTGCATCAAAGGGATTGGGAAACCAGCAGCACCAACCCCTGTACCTGGAATCAAGTGTAGCCTGCAGAGCTGGTCTGGTAAGCCCTTGACTAGCAGGACCTCTCACCCTTGGCTGCTTCCTGGGATGGAATTAGCCTTATCCTCCAGCTGCTTTGGGGTCTGCACAAATTACTTTTGGATTGGGTGTCCAGAATATCCCTAAGGGAACTCCGTCGAGGGTTGAGAGTATAACCATCTCTTCCCTTGCCCACCATGATGTGAAGTCCTTGCCTGGTAGGAGGCCCAAGAATTTTCTCCTCTTTGAGTCTAGCACGTGCCTTTTGAGTCTGGTTTTGGCCTTTCATTGTTGTTTTGTTTATTCTTTCTTTCTCTTCTTCTTCTCCCTTTCTATCTCTGCTTTCTACTTCTCTTTCCCAATCACTGCTGCTCCTTTCTTCTTTTCTTTCTTTCTTCCTTCCTCCCTCTGATTTTATTTGTTGTTAAGTGCCACTGAGTCAATTCCAACCCATAGTGGGTTCTGTATAGGGTTTCCAAGGAGTGGTTGGTGAGCTGGAACCTCCAACCTTGCAGTTCAAATCAACCTTGCAGTCTAGCACATTAACCCACAGCATCACACCAGGATTGATTTTCTTTAGTACACTCTTTTACTCATTCCTCTTCCTAATTGTGTTTGGTTCTGGTTTTCGTATTCGTTTTCTAGCTGTTGTCTACTTATTTTTATTATTTTGTTTTTTGTTGTTGCTTTCTTGCTTGTTTTCCTTGTCTTTTGTGTGTGTGTGTTTTCTCTTCTTGCTTCACCTGACAAGAAATAGCAACTATGTCTTTAAAGCACAGCCACAACTCTATCATCTACCACCCCACTGACTGAGCCAAAGTCAATACCAGCTGCTATACACTGGATTAACAACAACAACCAACCTAACCAAATCCATCCTAAACTGGTCTGCACAAACAGTGAACAAAGAAGAGTACATAAGCTCTTCTCATAATCACACCTACCAGTAGGCAGTTCATGAGTATCTAAGAATACACCAACATAAAGTCATCAACTTAATACAAATACAACACCACTGCAATTTCTCGAAAGAAGAAGACAATTTTTATTCACACAAAGAAACAGGAAAGAGTGGCTCAAACAATTGACCAAAAGGCAGAGTTAGAAAATGTTTTTAAGGAACAAAAGACATTGGAACTACCTGAAAAAGAATTCAAGAGAATGACATTTAGGTACCTCCAAATGATTGGCAGAAAGGTGGAAGAAAATAAAGAAGACTTCAGGAAAACACTATAGTAACAATCAAACAACATGGATAAAATGTTGGAGACAATACAAAACCTGCAAATAGAAATCCAGAAGATTAATACAAAGATTTCATAGATGGACAATAAATTGAAAGGGCAAAGGAGCAGATTTGAACTAATTGAAATCCAAATTAGTGAACTTGAAGATCAGTCTCTTAATGCAAGTAAACTAGAAGAGCAATTAGAAAAAAGAATGAAAAATCTGAAGAAAGCCTAAGATTCATGTGGGACAACATGAAGAGGAATAACTGAGAGGTGATAGGAATTTTAGGACATTTCAGAAAAAAAAAGCACAGAAAAGACAGTTGAAGAAGTATTGGGAGAAAACCTCCCTAACAACATGGAAGTCAAGAAGCTTACTGAACCCCAAACAGGATAGACCCCCAAAAGAAAATCATTAAGATATATCATCATCAAACTGTCCAAATTCAAAGATAAAGAATCCTGACAGCAGCTTGGAAAAAAACAAAAAGTTACCTACAAAGGAGAACCAATAAGATTAAGCTCTGATATCTTAGCAGAAACCATACAGGCAAGAAGGCAATACAGACATATATGAAACTCTGAAAGAAAAAAGATACCTACCAAGAATCATTCACAGCAAAACTATACCTCAAATATAATAGTGAAATTAGAAAATCTATAGATAAACATAAATTAAAGGAATTTGTAATAACCAGGTCAACTTTACAAAAAATACCAAAGGGCATCTTTTGAACTGAGAACCAACAATAGCAGATAACAGCCATAGATTTACATACAAAGCAACATCACCCAGAATTCAATCCAAATATAGAAACACCTAAGGTCAGCTCGAGAAGTCAAATACTACAACAAAATGTGCAAAGATCTGGAGTCAGAAAACCAAAAAGGAAGTACACACTCAGCATTTCTCAAGCTGGAGTAACTGAAGAAAATATTCAAACCTCAACTTTTGTTATTGAAGGATTCTCTGGGCAAATTATTGAATGATGCAGAAAGCATCAAGCAAAGATGGAAGGGATACACAGAGTCACCGTAATAAAAGGAAATGGTTAATGTTCAACCATTTCAAGAGGTAGCATATGACCAAGAGCCAATGATACTGAAGGATGCAGTCCAAGGTACATTGAAGGAATTGGCAAAGAATAAGGGTCTAGGAATTGATGGAATAAAAATTGAAATATTTCAAGAAAGTGAAGCGGTACTGAAGGCACTGATTCATCTATGCCAAGAAATTTGGAAGACAACTATCTGGCCAATGGATTAGAAGAGATCTGTATTTGTGCACATTCCAAAGAGAGGTAACTCAGTGGATTGCAGAAATCATCGGACAATCTCTTTGATATCCCATGTGGGTAAAGTTTTACTAAAGGTAATACAGAAATGGCTGCAAACATACATTGACAGAGAAATTCCAGAGGTTCAAGCCAGATTCAGAAGAGGATGTGGAACAAGGGAAATCATTGCTGATGTCCAATGGATCTTGGCTAAAATCAGAGTATATCAGAAAGATGTTTACCTGTGCTTTATAGACTATGCAAAGGCTTTTGAATGTGTGGATCATGACAAACTATGGACAACATTACGAAGTATGAGTATTCCTGAACACTTAATTGTGCTCATGAGGAATCTGTACCTGGACCAAGAAGCAGTTGTTTGAACAGAACATGGGAACATAGAATGGTTTAAAATTAAGAAAGGTGTGCGACAGGTTTGTATTCTTTCACCATACTTATTCAACCTGTGTGCTGAGCAAATACTCCAAGATTCTGGGTAAAAACTGAAGCTGAAGAAAAACGTGACATAACCTTGTTTGCTGAAAGTGAAGAAGACTTAAAATATTTACTAATGAAGATCAAAGAGCACAGCTTTCAGTATGGATTCCATCTCAATGTAAAGAAAACAAAAATCCTCACTACTGGACCAATAAACAACATTCTTATCAACTGAGAAAAGATTGAAGTTGTCAAGGACTTCATTCTTTTTGGATCAACTCATGGAAGCAGCAGTCAAGAAATCAAGCGATGTATTGCATTAGGCAAATCTTCTGCACAAGACCTTTTTAAAGTGTTGAAGAGCAAAGATGCCAGCTTGAGGATGAAGGTGTGTCTGACCCATTTTCAATAACCTCATATGGATACAAAAGCTGGACAGTGAATAAGGAAGATGGTAGAAGAATTGATGTATTTGAGTTATGGTTTTGGATGAGAATATTGAAAGTGCTGTAGGCTGCCAAAAGAACCAACATATCCGTGTTGGAAGAAGTGCAGCCAGAGTGCTCCTTGGAGACCAGATGGCCAAACTTTGTCACTCATATTTTGAACATGTTGTTAGGAGGGACCACTCAGTGGAGAAGGATATCATGTTTGGTAAAGTGGAGGGTCAGAGAAAAAGAGAAAGACCCCCAGGGAGATGGATTGGCAGAATGGCAGCATCAATGGGCTCAAGCTTGGCAATGATAGTGAGGTTGGCCCAGGATCGGGCAGTGTTTCATTCTGTTGTACACAGGATCACTATGAGTCGGTACCAACTTGATGGCACCTAACAACAACAAAAGTAAAACAGACCTACAAAACTGAAAAATTTTGTTGTTGTTAAGTGCCGTTGGGTTGGTTCCAACCCTTTGTGGCCCTGTATAGGGTTTCCGAAGAGCAGCTGGTGAGTTTGTACTGCCAACCTTGTGGGTCAAACTAACTTTGTAGTCCTGAGCATTAACCCACTATGCTACACCAGCACTCCAAACTGAAAATAGGAGGCCAGCTATATCAATTTATAATGAGAAAACTATTAAGCAAAAAAAAGAAAAAGTGTAGTTACAGAATTTCTAAACAGCAAGGAAGTCAAGTAGATTTCAAGATAAAAAAAAGTTTTAAACAAGGAAAGAAAGCAATAAGTTACAGGGTAACCTCAAAGAAAATTAATACACCTCCATATCAAACTAAGAAAATGGAAACCCATGAAGATTTAGTAAACAATAAAACAACAGCAATGAAGAAATTGACAAGAAAACACACAAAGAAAATGAACTCAGTACAGAAAATGATGTGGAACAAAGAAATCAACAGCACCACAAAGAAACACACAGCAAAATGACTGCAATCACATCATATGTATCGATAATTACCCTGAACTTCAATGTAATAAATGCACCAGTCAAGAGATAGAGAGAAGCAGAATCTATAAGAAAGCAGGACCCTTTAATATGCTGCTAAAGTGATACAACTTGAACACAAAGACAAAAGGAGGTTAAAAATCAAAGCAATGAAAAAATTTATCAGGCTAATAGCAATCAAAACTTGCAGGGCTGGTGATATAAATTTCTGATAAAACAACTGTAAGGCAGAAATCAACATTAGAGACAAATAAGGACATTATCTCATTATTAAAGGGTTAGTTGAACACGTGGACATAACCAAAACAAGTATCTATGTTTCCAATGACAAAGTTTCAATATACATAAATCAAACTCTAATAGAATTCAAGAAAGAATCAGACAATTCTACAATAATAGCAGGACATTTTAATATACCACTTTCAATGAAGGATAGAACAACTAAAATGAAACTCAATAAAGACAAAGAAATTAAACAGCAAAATCTACCGCCTTGATTTCATAGATTTATACAGAGCACTGAACTCAACAACAGCACAATACATATTATTTTCCAGTGCACATTGAACATTCTCCTGAACAGATGATATATTAGGCCACAAACCAACATCAAGACGGGTTAAAACATTGAAATACCACAAAAGATCTTTTTAGATCACAATGTTATAAAATTAGAAATCAGCAATAGGAAGATCAAGGGAAAAATTCAAATACATGGAAATTTAATGACACCTTGCTTAAAAGCTACAGGGTAATAGAACAAGCAAAAAATGAAATAAAAATAATTCCTTGCATCAAATGAGAATGAAAACACAACATACCAAAACTTTTGAGACACAGCAAAAGCAGTACTTAGAGAGCAATTTGCTGCAATAAGTGCTCATATTCAAAATGAAGAAAACCAAAATCAACACATTAGCACATTTCCAACAGTTAGAAAAAGACCAGCAAAATAAGCCTATAGTTACCAGAAGAAAAGAACTAATGAAGATTAGAGCAGAAATAAATGAATTAGGAAATGTCAAAGCAATAAAAAGAATCAATAAGATAAGAAATTGGTTCTTTGAAAGGATTAATGGATTGACAAACTGGCAAATCTAACAAAAGAAAAAAAGGACAAGATGCAAACAACACACATAGGAAACAATATGAGTGATGTCACAACAGAACCAACAGAAATTAAAAGGATAATAGCAGAATACTATGAAGAATTGTAATCCCACAAATGTGAAAATATAGAAAAAATGAATAATTTTTTAAGAAAAACACAACCTTTCTTAATTAACACAGAATGAAGTAGAAAACCTGAACAGATCTATAAAAAAAGAAGGCATTGATAGGATCATCAAAAAACACTCCCAACAAAAAAAGAGTCTAGGCACAGATGACTTTACTGGTAAATTCTTAAAAGCATTCAGAGAAGTTCTGACACCAATTCTACTCAAACTATCTCAGAGCATAGAAAAGGATGGAAAACTCTTGGATGCATTTTATGAAATGAATTTAAAATGACTGCAAAACCGGGCAAAGACATCACTAAAAACGGAAATTATAAACAACTCTTCCTCATAAAAGGAGCTCTGGTAGTTTGTTAGTTACAAGTTGGGCTGCTAATTTCACAGTCAGCAGTTTTACACTACCAGCTGTTTTATGGGAGAAAAATGAAGCTTTCGGTTCCCATAAAGATTTACAGCCTTGGAAAACCATATACAGGGTTGTTATGACTCAGAACTGACTCCCTGGTACACCACCACACCATTCTTCATAAATATCGATGCATCCTGACTAAGTGGGATTCATACCAGGGATGCAAGGATGGTTCAACATTAGAAAAATAATCAATGTTATCCACTACATAAATAAAACAAAGGAAAAGAACAACATGATCATATCAATTGATACAGGAAAGCATTTGATAAAGTCTAATATCTATCCCTGATAAAAAACACTCAACAAAATTGGTATAGAAGGAAAATCCCTTAAGAAAATTATGAGCAAATATACAAATCCAATAGCTTACATTACTCTCAATGGAAAGAAACTGAAAGTATTTACTTTGCAAACAGATTCCAGAGAAGGCTGCTGTTTATCACCACTTCTATTCAGTTTTGTGTTGGAAGTCTTAGCCAGAGCTATAAGGCAAGAAAAGGAAATTAAAGGCATCCAAAATGGAAAAGATGAGGTAAAATTCTATTTGCAGATAATATGATCCTATGCATAGAAAATTCCAGACTCAGCAAGAAAATTATTGGAATTCAACGAAAGGTTTAACACATGACAAGGTGCAAGATCAACATACAAAAATCAATTGGATTCTTGTACACTAATAAAGACAGCTCTAAAAAGGAAATTAGGATTTCCATTTACAATTTGTTGTTGTTAGGTGCCATCAAGTTGGTACCAACTCATAGCAATCTTATGCACAGCAGAACAAAACAATAGCCACCCAAAATATGAAAATTTTAGGAATAAATCTAACCAGAGAAACAAAAGACTAGTACAAAGGAAACTATAAAAGACTAGTCTGGAGGAATCTTCTCACCCATGCAGTCTCAGGAACTGAGGAACACAAATCAGCAGGTCATATGATAGGTTGCTGATGCACAGGCTGCAGGAGCTAGTGAGTCAAGTCAGCTGATGGGTCAAAAGTCCCACAAACTATGGGTCAGATATAATGAGCCAGATGAAAGATCCAGGGAAAACTAGTAAGCTCTTCCAAAGCTGTCTTTTTTTTTTTTTAAGTTTTTATTGTGAATTGAGTGATAGTTTACATGGGAGAACATCAGCTTTACATTCATCCTATCGTATTTCATTTCATTTCAGTGACTACAATCCCCTCCATGCATCATCATTCAACAGCATTTGCTTCCATTCCCTCTTTTCTTGGGGGGGATGTACCCTGAAGCACCCAGGAATATATAACTATTCAAACAACCAAAGGGCATACCCTGCAAGCCTGCCCTCCAACCACCAACACACAGCCACTCTCCATCCTTTAGTCTAAAGTCCCCAGCTGCTCTGTCTCTCCACGTCATCTTCTCTGCCTCCATCTCTGGCATCTGGATAGGGTGCTTCTCTTGATAGGGTCCTACACGCCACTCTTCCCCCTTAATGGTCCCAGGGTTCTCCAATCCTGGACTACAAGATCAAGCACTCCCCTCCTTTTGTTACAAAACGTCTACCTTTACATTTGCAACAACTGCAATCAGTCCTGACACCAATTATTCACTATTGAATTACAAGAGTCTCATCCCCATCACCTTTCACCAGTCCAGTCTCAACAGGTTGGAAACCACTCAGTAGGGTTTCTATCTTCCCCTGCACCCTCTGAAACTAAACTCCCACTTGAAAACTTGTAAGCCAGTCACTTTGTGCTTCTGTAGCTTCCCTATTTTGGGTAGCCAACGTCCAAAGCAGTCTTATAAATTGGAGTCAGACCATGCCCCAAAAGAAACCTGAGGGCTATGACTTGAATCATACTCTCTACAAAGGTTTGTTGTTGTTAGATGCCAACAAGTCGGTACCAACACATAACTACCTTATGCACAGCAGAATGAAGCACTGCCTTATCCTGGGCCAACCTCACTACTGTTGCCAAACTTGAGTCCATCGATGCTGCCACTTGGCCAATCCATCTCTTTGGGGGTCTTCCTCTTTTTCTCTGACCCTTTACCTTACCAAACATGATATCCTTCTCCCGTGACTGGTCCTTCCTGACAATATGTCTGACATATGAGAGACGAAGTTTGGCCATCTTGGCCTCCAAGGAGCACTCTAGCTGCATTTCTTCCAAAACGGATCTATTGGTTCTTTTGGAAGCCCATGGCACTTTCAGTATTCTCCTCCAACACCATAACTCAAAAGCATCAATTCTTCTACGGTCTTCCTTATTCACTGTCCA